>NC_092780.1:33374003-33693170 GCF_047496795.1 Chiloscyllium punctatum | reverse complement strand
TTACCTGAGCTTTAGCTGAAAATCTCATCTAAAAGATTGCATCATCTACAGTATAATAATGAGATCGAAATGTTAGGCCGAGTCTCTGGAATGGGATCTGATTCTGAACATTCGAATTCCAAACTGACAACACAGTATGTACTGAGCCGTGTCTGAGCATTGTAACAACCCAAGCTCTAAAGGGCTGCAAACAGAGGAAAATATCTTGATATTTGCTGCCTGATGTTTTGGACTATTATCGATTTTTCAGCTTCAATGTGCCTCTCAGAAAGTTCAAATTGAAGAAGTTAACACTTGAGGGCAACATTGAGCTATCCAGCAGATGAAACAGGCACCTCCAAAGGTTTAATCATTGTAGACCTGGCGTCAGCCCAATATAAATAGGTGGCAGATAGACCGGCCGTCTCTCAGTATGTGGGAATGGTATTTACAGTATTTATATTTGTGGATTTAAATAGAAATATGAAATGAATATCTACTCTTTGTCATGGATTGTGGCAAAAAAATGTTTCTGCTGTCACATCATCCTCTTTGCCATTTGTCAATGCTGATCGAAATTCAGGTTGTTTATTATTTTTGCCTAATTTTGAAAAGATTTGTTTATTTTTCAAGGTCTGCTACATACTGGCAATTGTTGTGGGTAGGGAGATCTGTTTTCATGCCTCCAGGTTACTGTGGGACGTGGGATCTGGAAGCCACGTTGTACTTCCTGAAAGCGTGTTTCCTCTCACTGTCCTCTCTCCATTTGAAATGCCTGGGATTGAGTGAAGAATCCCAGGACCCTTGCCCTATGACCAGAGACAAAAGGTACCAATAGACGACGCCACTCTGCTACCCTCATGGCTCACATGCAAGTCGAGGGTTTCTCACAACCTTCCCAAGTGCAGAGTCACGACCCACTTGGGAAAAAAGTACTGATTCCCAACACATCCAAAATAACCAGAAAAATTAATGATTGAATCAAAGCATGCAAAATCTCTGGTTTACCTATCTGATAGAATCAGGTGAACAGAAAGCACTGATCAGGTCCCTGTACTTAATAAGAACGACTACTTACTATAAATAAGTAAATTCTAGTCACAACTAAACAGTTTTGAGCTGTCTCATATGACTCTGGTGCATAAGACTCCAACCTCCTTTTAAAACCCCTACACACACATTAGAGACCACCAAATAAAGCATTGGTATTATGGGTTTTCTCCAGGTTCCTTCACCTCTTCCAGGGAGGCACAGGGCAATTGGTCCACCAACTGCTGAGTCTCTTAGTTAACTAGTTAAGGTCAACAACTTATAGCAACAGTTGGGAGGAAATAGCTGTTATTCTTCAGACTTCAGGTCTCTTTACTGCAGGGAGAGAGTCAATGAGGGACACAGAACCTATCCTTTCAAAAGGTTTCTCGCTGTATAATTCACACCTCAAGCTGTTCAGCTACCCAAGAACCAATCAGAGAGTTGTTGTCAGGCTGATGATCTTTGTCATCCATGATTGGTCACAATTGCACAAACCAATCAACTACTTGTTGCTGGCCAAATCTCATATTCTTACTCCCTCTGGTACCAGCCCATCTACAAACAGCTTCCCCCACTGCTTGATAAAAAAAAACAGCGGCATAAACGTTAGACGCAATGAGTTTCTGTGTCTTGTTTTTCAGACTGCAGCAATTCCTTCCAAAATTCATGGTTTTAAAATTGTCCATTCCCCATTTTGGTCCATATTCAAAGATGTAGAACAAAAAATTATACAGTTTTTACAGCAATATTCCCAGCTCCTCCACTGGGCCTGGTCCCACAAAGTTATTTTAAAATTAGTGTAAATGCAGGAATTTATTATTTTGCGAACAAGGTACATGTTGCTTTACACCCATAAGGTTGCTGCAGTTGCAATAGGTAATCACAGGGACACTAAATTCTCAGATTCCCGTTTTTAACCCTGGTTTTGACAGGGTAGTAGAGCCATAGGTAACTGCTGGTGACTGCATCAGGGAAAGCAGAGGAACTGGTGATCTGCAGGAAAGAGATGGATGGAGACATACTGCTGAAGGACGTATAACCATCCTGGATGATAAAGGATGAGAGTGGAGCCTTCATTAAAAGTGAAGTAACAAAAAGCTTGTACTCTTGATGTTATGGACCAATGTACTTTTTATATTGAGGTGACTAGGCTTTCATAGAATTGCTTTGAAGAAGACATTATAAATGAGAAGAAGGAGTCACCCATTTACAGTGGCTAGCCTGCTGCACCATTCAAGAAGATCATGGCTGATGTAATTATGACCTAAACTCCACACTTCATCTACACATCCCCGCCAGACACCTCCCCACCCACTCCCACCTTTAGCTCCTATGGTGGCTCAGTGGTTAGCACTGTCGCTTCACAGTACCAGAGACCTGGGTTCAAATCCTGTCTTGGGTGACTGTCTGTGTGGAGTTTGCACATTAACCATGTATCTGAGTGGGTTTCTTCCCACAATCCAAAGATGTGCAAGTTAGGTGAATTGGCCATGTGAAATTGCCCATTGTGTTCAGGGATGTGTAGGCTAGGTGCATTAGTTAGGGGTAAATATAGGGTAGAGGAATGGGTCTGGATGGACATTTCTTGGAAGATCAGTTGGACTTGTTGAGTCTAATGGCCTGTTTGCATGCTGTAGTGGTTAAGCATCTATCTAGCTCTTCCTTAAATATACTCAATAACTTGGTATCCACCACTGTCTGAGGAAGAAAGCTCCTCAGACCTATAGCCTTCTACAAGAAAAAGCTCCTCATCTCTGTTTTTTTTGTGAGTGACCCTTTTATTTTAAAGTGCATCCCTTAACTCTCATCGCTCTTAAAAGGGAAAACATTCTTTTAGCATTCATCCTATCAAGTAAAAGTCCTAAGAAGAATCATATTGCATTTGAAATGTTAACTAATTTTCTGGGTTCTCAGATACTATAGGACCTGTTGGGTTTCTCAGGACTTTCGGCTTTTATTTTTAATCCATTCTGTCACGTTCCCTTAAGGTTGTATTTGTATCAAAAAGATCTCTTTTCATTCCTCTAAACCCCAGCCGATATCAACCCAAACAGTCTAATCTTTCCTCAGAATGTCATCAAAAACCGCAAGTGTCAGGTTAGTGAATCAATCGAGAGAATCTTCTCTGAACTGCTTCTGATGCATTTACATCCTCCCTTAAATAAAGAGGCAAAACTGTAGACCATACTCCAGATGTGATGCTGGAAAAGCACAGCAGGTCAGGCAGCATCTGAGGAGCAGGAGAATTGACGTTTCAGGCATAAGCCCTTTGTCTCGACTCTGATCTCCACCATCTGCAGTCCTCACTTTCTCCTCATGCTCCAGGTGTGGCCTCACCAATATTTATACAACAGTAACAATTCTCAAGAAGAGTGATTGAACCTGAAATGCTAACTCCGTTTGCCTGTCCACAGATGCTGCCAGGCCTCCTGAGTTTCTCCAGCAATTTTTAGTAACTTACTAGTATTTATTAATTTTTAATAACAGAGCATTAGATTGGGGAATCTAATCTAAAAGCATTCTCTTTTTTCTGTAGTCCAGATTCCTTGCAACAAAGGGCAGCATCCCTTTTGCCTTTGTAAATATTTGCTGTGTCTGTATGCAAATGTTTTGTGATCCACGTAACGCATATACCTCAAAGTCCTCCAAACACCCTTCAGTTCAATAATAAGCTGCTTTTCTATGCTTCCTGCCAACATGGACAAATTTACATATTATACCTACCAAATCTTTGCCCATTCATTTAATCTTTATTTATCCCTTTGCAGATTTCTTATGCCCTCTTCACAACTTAACTTCCTCCATACTTATTTATTGCCACCCAATTTAACAACTATATAGTCAATCTCTCCATTCAAGTTATTTGTATAGTATGTCCCCACACTGATCACCATGGCACACCATGTGTCATATCCTGCCAACCTGAAATGAGCCATTTATGCTCACCCTCTGTTTTCTATTCACCAACAATCTATCAGTCCTTGCTAATGTAACCCACAAAACCATGAAAACTTATGTGTGTAGTGAACTTTGATGAGGCATCTAGTCTAATGACTTTGGAAAATTTAAGTGCAACACATCAACTAGTTCCCTTTTATTTGCTCTGCCTGTTACTTACCCAAAGAATTGTAATAATTTCATAAAACCCTTGACTCTGCCTGATTTTCCAAGTGTCCTGTTTTAAAGTGTCTTCTCAGTAATAGATTCCAGCAGGGAAAGGGCAGCTTTTGCTAAGTTCCTATTAGATTAGATTCATAGAGATAGGTTCCCTACAGTACAAAAACAGGCCCTTCAAGTGCACACCAACCCTCCAACAAGTAACGCACCCAGACCTATTTCTGTCTGACTAATGGGCAATTCACTTGACCTGCACACCTTTGGACTGTGGGAAGAAACCCACGCAGACACAGAGAGAATGTGCAAACTCCACACAACCAGTCGTTCAAGGCTGGAATTGAACCCAGGTCCCTGGTGTTGTGAGGCAGCAGTGTTAACCTCTGAGCCACCATATAAAAAGGCCATACAACATTGTCATTTACTTTTTGCAAATTCATTCATGCACAGAATGTTACCTTAACTATTTTAAGAGCAGCAATATTTTAAAACCTGTCAATAAAGGAATTATCAGTCACCTGGAAGCCAGGAAAACTTGAAATCTCTCAGATAGTTAATATGGAACCAAGGAACCAACCAATTCAAACTCAGAACCCCAACCCCATGCACTATGCCTTGTCATCACATGGTCTGCTAACACAACCTGCTCATTGTCAGCCACTAATGGTCCCCATTAGCTGCTATGGATTCCTCCAGGTTGACCTTTCTCCATTTTCTTGTCCACCCATCTATTATTCTGTCATTCTGGTCTCCATCTCCACCTACCGTTTACTCCTCCTCCCTCCTCAACACATCTTCAGTATGTGTAGCAGTTTTTTCCTAGTCACAATCAGTTCAGAAGAGCAGACACTGGACCCAAAATGTTACCTCTGCTTCCTCTACACAGATGCTTTCAGGCTTCTTCTCAGAAGATTTCTTGGTTAAGACCCACTCCAGTGACAATGGGCAATAAAACCTTACTGTACTCCAGTGACAAACTGAGGGAGTGCTTATCGAGCTTGCCCTCATCAAAATCCTTCCCATATGCCTTTCTACTTTAAAGTGCCCAGGACCTGTGAGTTGGAAGGTAATGGAGGAAGAAAAGGAGGTGTGGGTAGCAGAAAGACACTGACAATAAGGAAATGCACCAAATATTGATTTCAGACTCACAGGCTAATAAACATGTAATATTTGGTGCATTGACTGACCTGCCAGAACATCTCCAACCACTGTAAAGAAACATGGAAGGTTCCATGCAATTTGGTGCACAGCTTGGAGCCTGTATGTTCCAGTCTGAAAGTGATGGCCAACTCCATTATCACCCATTTAGACTCTACACAGATATAGCGTCTGATGGCTGAGATCACAATTTCAAGTGCTGCATAGGCAAAGAATGTATCAAAGAGGGGCCAGAATAGACTAATAGTCCCTTTGGACCAACCTCACCAGTCCAGAATTCATATCTGATCCTTCGCAAGCTTAACGCCATATTCCTGCCTTTAGCCCGAGCCCTTAAAGCCAGAATCAATCAATACTCGGTTTAATTCAGCCTTGAATATAGTCAACCATCCAGGCTCCACTGCTTTCTGGGAGAGAAAATTCCAAAGACTAATGACCTTCAGGAGAAATTCCTCCTTATCCCTGCTTTATATATTTACGCTGTCCAAATGGGACATCCCATAATTTCAAATTGTGTTGCCCTCATTGTCAATGAGGGAAAACATTTCAGCAGACATTCTGTCAAGCTCCTTTTGCATTTGAAGAAGGGTCATGGATTATTAACTCTGATTTCTCTCCATAGATGCTGCTAGATCTGCTGAGTTTTTCCTGCAACTTCTGTTTTCGTTTCCGATTTCCAGCATCGGCAGTTCTTCGTTGTTTTGTTTTGTGTGTTTAGGTCAAGATCTTATTTTCCTATAGAAACATGTGCCAGTTGTTTTAATGGTGGTAATTTATCCCTGCTATTTTGAGCCAGGCTCAATACTGTAAATTATTTCCTGATGTATTGTGACTTTAATTTTAATAAAGAATTAATAATTAATGAGGCTATTTATTAAGGCTTCTAATTCTGCTACTGTGAGGGTCCAAATACCCAAATGTGGGCAGATATACAGAAAGTGTTGATACGACATGAGTTAATGAACAAATGCGTTCGTGAGAATGAGAAAAGTAGCCCTTGAAAAATATAATGGTATTTTTGACACCTCTAAGATGCTGGCAATTTGAAAATAAAAGCAGAACATGCTGGAGTTACTCACGCACCTGAAGAGTGTGAAACAGTTAATATCTCAGATCAAACATGCCTCTTCTTCAGAACTAAGGAAAGGTAGAAATGTGAGGGGTTGTATTCCATGGGGAAAGTTAGGGCAGATGATGACAGAGTCCAATACAATACTCTCACACCTGATTAAATACTCTGTTACCCAAACCACTATGGGGAAAGGCCATTGGATTCTGCCCAGAGAACATGATTCCCTTTTGGGAAAGAAGAAAGCCAGAGGCTAGCAATATAAGTTGGTTAACAAGAAATGAAATGGAATTCGAAAAAAAAACGTTTTTACTCAGAGAGGGGGGTGAGAATGTCGAACTCTCTACACAGGGGAGTCATTTAGTTGAATAATATTGATGCAATTAAGGAAAAGTAGGTAATTGTCTGAGGGGGAAGACAACAACAGGTTATTGTCACAGGTTTCAAGAGAACAGGAAGAAGCTCAAGAGGAGAATATATGGGCTGGTTGGACCAATGACTTGTTTCTTTGCTTTATATTTGATCAAATTTCACCCTAATTGTACTTCTGGAAACATTAACATTAACAATGTGCAAGCAACAAATCACAAGAATCGAATACAGCTACAGACAGCAAGTCAGATTTCAATTATAACTGACGCGGTAATGTTGCAGTGCCAGGAAATGAATAACATTTTCACAATGGTCACGGTGGGAAGGGAAAATTAGCTTCAAGGGCTGTTCACCCACACAGAGGAATACAAGGACCTTGTTCATTTTCAGAACCTCAGAGACTGTCACTTTACTTCTCCATGATATATTTCCCTCCCACTGTAATTATTTCCTGCGTGCTGTGATTCTTTGCACAGATGAAATTTCCGACAGCACCTTATCCTTATCTGTTCACAAGCAGCCCCAAGCATCAGGTCTGGAAAGCTAGGTGGATCGAGTCATGGCACTGTCTGAGACATCAGAGTAGCACTCTGATCTTACCCCATCAAATTGGGTTTGAATCTGATCAGGCTGATTGAATCAAAGCTTCCCTGCTTTTGGTTGTAAGTGTGACGTTTGAATTGAGCATGGACAGTGACCGCAATTCATTTTTGAGTGAATAAAAATTCAGAAGAAAATCAGTTTCTAATCTGACATCAATTGTTGTGTCACTTAGGGACTCCAGAAAAATAGCCACGGCTGATATGCAATCTGAAGTATTTCTTCTGCTCTTTTGAGGTTACATTAGGACACTAGACTGGAAGCCTCACTCTGCAGCTAGTCTGTGATGTCCTGATATCTGAACTAACTTTGGATGAAAATAAAAGTGAAAACTATCAAATTACCCTGCAATGACCTGCCTCATTCTTCATCACCGTGAGCCCAAAATGCATCTCAGACAGGCAGCTGGAATGGAGTTGTGGAAGTAGCTGAGAATACATCCCTTCTCTTTACCTCCAGTACTGATAAAATCTGTTATCGCCACTTTGTGAAACACAATTAATTCTTTGTTCATTTTTGAAACCATGAAATACCACGAACACTGCGGATAATTGTGAGGTAGGGTAGTTGAATAAAACATGAGCATTAAACTTACTTCTTTTAAAATTCCTGTCAGCAGTCAGTATTAGTTGGCCAATTATTCACTCATAATAATAGCCCAGTACCCTTAACACTAGGGTCAACCTTGAGAACATTCAGTTAAGTGCAGAGCAACATTACTGTGATTGTTCCTTTAATTTCCCAGAAGGCATATTAACAGCTGCAGCAGCAAGTGATATTATATAGCTTAACCTTTTTCAAGATACACGATGTCGTCATTGTAAGATTATGTGCTCCAAGTGTTCACTTAGGCCTTCAGAGAAATCAGTACTCTCAATTTATTCAACTCTTTTTTCCTCAAAACCTTTCTTTCATAATATACTTCGCAAACCAATTTGACCTTCCTGAGCACTGCATTGCAGCAATGAGAGTGATTTCATTTTTTTTTGTGAATTATGGTGGGCATGTGGCATTTTTTCAGATCTCTGTCATTCAGTCTTCATCTGACCATTAAGAGCTACACTAGGACCAACAAGGAGTGATTCATTCACAGCTCCACACTTTCTCCCGCCAAGAACCAGATAAAACTGAATAAAGAAATAGACAGTGTCTGTTTGTTGGGAAACTTTCAGAGACAACAATCTTGGACAAAACTCAGTTGCATTTGGAAATATATGCGCCTCGTAAATGAAAGTCAGTACCAATTTGTTAAAAGGCACATCAGGTTTGAGTGAGCTAATTGAGGTCTTTGATAAAGTGACATTGAGGACTTTTACAGGGAATGTGGCTGACGTTGTCATTAGAGTCTCAAACATCATAAACCTGGCAGCGAAAATAAAGACAATGGGACAACAGGGACAATGATACATTAGCTAAGGGATAGAAGATGGAGATGGATAGCAAGCAGACATTTTCAGATGGGTTGCAGGTTGCCAATTTCTAAGGTGCTGGTGTTAGGACCACTGTTGTTTTTGATGAATAGTTATTTGTTAGAACGGAACTTGAGTACTGCTGAAAAGAAAACATCTTATTGAGGCTTTTCATCTGACACTCATCAGGACAATTCACAAGAATACCAACATTTATACTGTATGAGAGGACAGTGCTGATTGGTTGGTATGTGGAATCTGATTCGTAGAGGCGTTGTTATGAAGGATACAGCAGTTATTAATGATTTGGAGATGCCAGTGTTGGACTGGGATGTACAAAGTTAAAACTCACACAACACCAGGTTATAGTCCAACAGGTTTAATTGGAAGCACACTAGCTTTCGGAGCGACGCTCCTTCCTCAGGTGATAGTGGAGGACTCAATCTGAACACACAGAATTGACAGCATATATTTACAGTGTGATGTAACTGAAATTATACATTGAAAACTTGATTGTCTGTTGAGTCTTTCATCTGTTTGAATACCATGATGGTTTCACTTCTTTCATGTGTAAATCACAAAACCTTTTTTTAAAAAAGTTGCGTTCTCAGGTTAGCTGTCAACCCTGTCACAGTAGGTGCTGTAAGACGTGTCAGAGTGTGGACATAGATACCACCATTACGTGTGGGGACACCTCCCACCATGTACATGGCAGATATTCATGTGACTCAGCCAACGTTGTCTATTTATATGTGGCAGGCAGGGATGCCCTGAGGCATTGAGAAACCGAGCATAGGCTATGGCAACGGGTGAATGGGCACTGCACAACAATCAACAGACAGGAGTGTGCCCTCCCAATTGGGGAACACTTCAGCGGTCCAGGATATTCGATCTCGGACCTCCGGGTGACCATCCTCCAAGGCGGACTTTGGGAAGGCAGCAGCGAAAAGTGGCCGAGCAGAGACTGATAGCTAAGTTCGGTATCCATGGGTTCATGTCACATTACAGGTGACCACTATTGCACCATACACACACACAGACACTCCTACACACACACACTCTCACACACATACAGACACTCCTATACACACACACTCACTCACACACACAGGCACTCCTATACACAGATACACACGGACACATACATACACAGGCGAGCACACAGACACCCACACAAACCCTTACAGACACACACACTCCCACACTCATACATGCACCCCCCTCACAGACTTAAGACACTCTACACTCACTACACACTCTTTCTCACACTCACAACCCCCAACCCAGACAGACACACACACACAGACAGAAAAAGACCCATCTGCACACTTATATTTTGTGGGGTGAATTTGTACTTGCAGAGTTACATTGTACTTTGCTCAAAAACTGCATGAATTCATGTTAAACTCTGATATCTCACATTTTAGATTAGAATCAATCTAAACATCATGGCATAGACAGAGAACACAGGGGGCTAACACCTTCAACATATTGTCTAGCTATCTCCCATTATTATCAGCTAACCTGAGAATGCAACCTTTTTGAAAAAAGGTTTTGTGATTTACACATGAAAGAAGTGAAACTATCGTTGTATTCAAACAGATGAAAGACACAACAGACAATCAAGTTTTCAATGTATAATTTCAGTTACATCACGCTGTAAATTTTTGCTATAAATTCTGTGTTAGGACTGAGCTCTCCACTATCATCTGATGAAGAAGTGACGCTCCGAATGCTAGTGTGCTTCCAATCAAACCTGTTGGACTATAACCTGGTGTTGTGTGATCTTTAGTAGTTATTAATGATAGGCTCTTAATTGGATACTTTGTTTTGGTTTTCAAGAAGGCAGATTGACACTGATTGACCAGATTTCCACACTGTAAGTAATCTAATCTAATCTAATCTAATCATAGCCCTGAGAAATAACTCAATGAATGACTGTGACTTATTTTATTGAGTTCAAACCAGTGCATTGTGTATTTACACTTTCTGTTAGCAAATAACAGATCCTTGTGCATTAATATTTGTAGCTTCCAGATCTTGCAAGTGCACCAAACTGCAAACCCCAACTGACATTCCTATGGTAGTTGTTGGTATAATTCTTTGCACACTTGGGATTATCAAGCAAATGCTGTCCAATTTCAGATTCACATTTAATGTTTGACACTGTTATGAAAGTTTTGCCAGAGTGTATTGGTCGATTCGAGTCAGTACCATGCTATGCTGTTTGAGGTGATTTGTCAGTTTTTGAGATGTACACCTTTTTCAGCTAAATATTAATGACTGGACATAAGTATATGGAGCATAACTGTAAAGTGTGCAGATGATACAAAATTGATAGATACAGTAAACTTCAGAAGGATAGCGATTTGTGAAATGGGGAACCACAAGAAGTATAAAGTGATACAATTTAATAAGAGAATGAGGGAAGACAACATGAACTAAATGGTAGAATTTTAAAGGATAGACAGGAGTGAGACTCAAACCGTTGGACACCTTATGGAAGCTGTTAGAAAAGCATATGAGATTCTTCACGTTACTGATAGAGCCGTGGGTTAGAAAATCAAAGACATTATACTAAACACTGGTTAAGCCTCATTGAGAGTATTGTGGCCTATTCTGGACAACAGATTTTAAGGATGATGTCAAGACCTGGGAGAGGGTGTTACAGGAATTTACTAGAATGGTGTCAAGGAATGGTGAATCTGAAATTGGCATAGGGACAAGAAAATTAGGCAAGTAAACACGTGGCTAAGGGATTGGTATGGGAAAGAGGGATTCCACTTCATGGGGCACTGGCATCAGTTTTGGAACAGGGGGGATCTGTACCGTTGGGACGGTCTCCACCTGAACCGATCAGGTACCAATGTTCTGGCGAAGAGGATAAATAGGGTGGTCAGTAGGACTTTAAACTTCTGAGTTGGGGGGAAGGGAAAGTGAAAGCGACAGGGAGTATGGAGGTAAATGGAAAGATAAGCAGCAGGATAGCATGTTTCCAGGCGGATTTAAAATTGAGGCAGACTGAGAATGCAGAAAAAAGCAAGGATATCTTAGGACATATGACTTACAACATCTCTAATAAGGAAGTTAGCATTAAGGCACTTTACCTGAATGCTCGTAGCATTCATAACAAAGCCGATGAATTAATGGCACAGATAATAGTGAATGATTATGATGTAGTAGGCATCACAGAGACTTGGTTACAGGGGGGTCAGGACTGGCAGTTAAACCTCCATGGTTTTTCGACTTATCGAAAAGACAGAGAGGTGGGCAGAGGGGGTGGGGTTGCCTTGTTAGTTAAGAACAAAATTAAATCTATGGTATTGAATGACATAGCGTCGGATGATGTGGAGTCTGTGTGGGTGGAATTGAGGAACCACAAAGGCAAAAAAACCATAATTGGAGTTGTGTACAGACCTCCTAACAGTGGTCAGGACCAGGGACGCAACATGTACCGGGAAATAGAGAAGGCATGTCAGAAAGGCAAGGTTACATTGATCATGGGTGACTTCAATATGCAGGTGGACTGGGTAAATAATGTTGCTAGTGGATCTAAAGAAAGGGAATTCATGGAATGCTTACAGGATGGCTTTTTGGAACAGCTTGTCATGGAGCCCACAAGAGAGCAGGCTATTCTGGACCTAGTGCTTTGCAATGAACCAGACTCTATAAAAGATCTTAAAGTAAGGGAACCCTTAGGAAGTAGCGACCATAATATGGTAGAGTTCAGTCTGGAGTTTGAAAGGGAGAAGGCAAAATCTGATGTAATGGTGTTACAGTTGAATAAAGGTAATTATGAGGGCATGAGAGAGGAACTGACTAAAATAGACTGGAAGCAGAGGCTAACCGGGAAGACACTAGAGCAAAAATGGCAGGAGTTTGTAGGTATAATTGAGGACACTGTACAGAGGTTCATTCCCAAGAAAAGAAAGATTAACCGGGGAGGGATTAGACAACCTTGGCTGACAAAGGAAGTCAGGAAATGTATTAAAGAAAAAGAGAGATCCTATAAAGTGGCTAAGAACAGTGGGAAATCAGAAGATTGGGAAGGATACAAAAGCAAACAGAGGATAACAAAGAGTGTAATAAGAAATGAGAGGATCAAATATGAAGGTAGGCTAGCCAGTAATATTAGAAATAATAGTAAAAGTTTCTTTCAGTACATAAGAAACAAACGACAGGCAAAAGTAGACATTGGGCCACTTCAAACTGATGCAGGGAGCCTAGTGATGGGAGATAAGGAAATAGCAGGAGAACTTAACAAGTACTTTGCATCAGTTTTCACAGTGGAAGACATGAGTAATATCCCAAAAATTAAAGGGTGTCACGGGGCTGAGTTGAGTATGGTTGCCATTACGAAAGAGATAGTGCTAGAAAAGTTAAAAAGTCTTAAAATTGATAAATCTCCTGGCCCCGATGGGATACACCCTAGAGTTCTGAGAGAGGTTGCTGAGGAAATAGCAGAGGCATTGGTTGAGATCTTTCAAGAGTCACTGGAGTCAGGAAAGGTCCCGGATGATTGGAAGATGGCTGTAGTAACCCCCTTGTTCAAGAAAGGATCAAGGCAAAAGATGGAAAATTATAGGCCAATCAGCTTAACCTCGGTTGTTGGTAAAATTCTAGAATCCATCATTAAGGATGAGGTTTCTAAATTCTTGGAAGAGCAGAGTCTGATTAGAACAAGTCAACATGGATTTAGTAAAGGGAGGTCATGCCTGACAAACCTGTTGGAATTTTTTGAAGAGGTAACAAGTAGGTTAGACCAGGGGAACCCAGTGGATGTGGTCTATCTGGACTTTCAAAAGGCCTTTGATAAGGTGCCACACGGGAGACTGCTGAGCAAGGTGAGGGCCCATGGTGTTCGAGGTGAGCTGCTGGGATTGATTGAGGATTGGCTATCTAACAGAAGGCAGAGAGTTGGGATAAAAGGTTCTTTTTCAGAATGGCAGCCGGTGACGAGCGGTGTCCCGCAGGGTTCGGTGCTGGGGCCACAGCTGTTCGCATTATATATTAATGATTTGGATGAGGGAACCGGGGGCATTCTAGCGAAGTTTGCCGATGATACAAAGTTAGGTAGACAGGCAGGTAGTACTGAGGAAGTGGGGAGGCTACAGAAGGATCTAGACAGGTTGGGAGAGTGGTCCAGGAAATGGCTGATGGAATTTAACGTGAGCAAGTGTGAGGTCTTGCACTTTGGCAAAAAGAATATAGGAATGGACTACTTTCTAAATGGTGAGAAACTTAATAAAGCCAAAGCACAAAGGGATCTGGGAGTGCGAGTCGAGGATTCTCTAAAGGTAAACATGCAGGTTGAGTCTGTGATTAAGAAAGCGAATGCAATGTTGTCTCTTATCTCAAGAGGGTTGGAATATAAAAGCAGAGATGTACTACTAAGACTTTATAAAGCTCTGGTTAGGCCCCATTTGGAGTACTGTGTCCAGTTTTGGTCCCCACACCTCAGGAAGGACATACTGGCACTGGAACGTGTCCAGCGGAGATTCACACGGATGATCCCTGGAATGACAGGTCTAGCATATGAGGAACGGCTGAGGATACTGGGATTGTATTCGTTGGAGTTTAGAAGATTAAGGGGAGATCTAATAGAGACGTACAAAATAATACATGGCTTTGAAAAGGTCGATGCTAGAAAATTGTTTCTGTTAGGCGAGGAGACTAGGACCCGTGGACACAGCCTTAGAATTAGAGGGGGTCATTTCAGAACGGAAATGCGGAGACATTTCTTCAGCCAGAGAGTGGTGGGCCTGTGGAATTCATTGCCACGGAGTGCAGTGGAAGCCGGGACGCTAAATGTCTTCAAGGCCGAGATTGATAGGTTCTTGTTGTCTAGAGGAATTAAGGGCTACGGGGAGAACGCTGGCAAGTGGAGCTGAAATGCGCATCAGCCATGATTGAATGGCGGAGTGGACTCGATGGGCCGAATGGCCTTACTTCCACTCCTATGTCTTATGGTCTTATGGTCTAAGGATGGGGTACTGCGCCAATGTGGAGAGACTGAGAAGTTGTGTTGTTTCTTTCTAAAGCAGATAAGGTTTAAAGGAGATTTGATAGCAGTGTTTAAAATCATACATACTTTTTATACAGATGAAGTAAGGAAAATAGGGTTCCAGTGGTAGAGATTTGGCTCCGTGTGGATTCAGATTTATGGCATTTGGCAAAAGAAGAAGGCACAATGTAAAGAAACATTTTTAGTGTAGCTTGTTGTGATCTGGTATATAGTACTCAAATGGACAGTGATAGTACATTCAATAGTAATATTCAAAAGGAAATTCAACAAATTCATTAGTTAGAATATTGGTTATAGAGTTTGAGATGTCATCTTGTGGCTACTTTTAATGCACTCTACAATTCTAGTCACCCTGCTATAGGAAGGATGTTTTTAAACTTGAGGGGTTGCACAAAAGATTTATAAGGATGTTGCCAGGGTTGGATGGTTTGAGTTATAAGGAGAGGCTAAATAGGCTGGTGCTGTTTTCCCTGGAGTGTCAGAGGCTGAGGGGTGACCTGATAGAAGTTTATAAAGTAATGAGGGGCCTGGATAGGGTGAATAGCCAGGGTATTTTCCCCAGAGTTGGGGAGTCCAAAACTGGAGGGCATAGGTTTAAGCTGAGAGGGGAAAGACTTTAAACAGACCTGGGGGTAACTTTTTCACACAGAGAATGTTGCATGCTTTTTGTTAACCATTTGCAGGATGAGGGCATCACTGGCTAGGCCAGCATTTATTATCCAGAGGCAGTTAAGAGTCAACCAGATACTTGTGGGTCTGGAGTCACATGTAGGCCAGCAATTTCCTTCCCTAAAGGACATTAGTGAATAAAGTGGAGTCTTTCCCCGACAATTATGTCATCATTAGTCAATTCTTAATTCGAGATTTTATTTATTATATTCAAGTTCCAAAACCTTGGTAGGTTTTGAACCAAGGTTCCTGAGACATTACCTGGGTCTGTGGACTACTAGTCGAGTTACAATACCACTAGGCTACTGCCTCCTTACAGCTGAAGCAAGCTTCCAGCGGAAGTGATGGAGGCTTGTGCATTTATAACATTTAACTGGCATCGGGGTATGTATAGGAAGGGTTTAAAGGGATATGGGCCAAGTGCAGGCAAATGGGACTAGGTCAGGTTGGGATGACAGGTCAGTGCAGATAAGTTGGATTGAAAGATCTGTTTCTGTGCTGTATGTCTCCATTGCTCTCTGACTATAAAAGCTTGAAAAGTACTGGACTCTGGGGAAAGAACAAGGGAATGGGACTCACTGAATCATTTTGTGATTCCAAGACTTCCAGGAGTTGTAACGTTGTGGGGTCAAGACACATGCCAGAGACCTGGTCTAGATTAATACGTCAGTGTTGTACTGAGAGAATGCTGCATTGTCAGAGATATCATTTTTCTGATTAAAATGAACTAAAGCCATGTGTGTTCTCTTGGGTGCAGGAGGGAGATGAAAATACTTTGAAGAGCAGTAGGGGAATTATCTATGTTGTCCTCACCAATACTTATCGCTCAGTCCTTAACACAAAAACAGATTAGCTGACCAGTGTTACATCAGTACTTGGAATACTTTATTGTCTGCAAATTGGCTGTCCCATTACAATGGTAACTGTACTTAAAACATAATTTAATAAGTATAAATTGCTCTGGGATGTATTGAGGCTATGAAACAAATTTTATAAATGTAAGTTCTTTCTTCCAGTGTGTGTCTATTGGGGAACAAATATATGATTAAGACTGATAACATGCCATGATGAACCATGGGCAAGGAAAGACAGCACACAGCAGATCAGTAGAAGAAGACATTGGTAAATGAGACCAGTTCAATGAAAGAGTTGATAAATGAAGAAATTACATTAATGTAGTGTCTTTCACATCCTCAGAACACCGAGCAGCATCAATTGTTTTTAAAATGTGAGATCTTATAAATAATAATAATATCAGCAAAGTTAATATCACTTGGTGATGCTGGAATAACCAGCACTATCTGTGTTACTAGGTGAATGATCCAGACATCTAAACATCTCAAGACAGTGAGTACAAATATGTACCATCTCAGAGTTAAGTGTCAGGTAGTCCAGGGTCAGAAACCTTGACCTTTGCCTGGTCCTAACTCCACTTTGTGTCCAAGTCAGTCCTTCAGTGCTGTTTGCAAATTTAGTAAGCCTAAATGGTGAAGTGGTGACTTTCAGCTCCCAGTCAGCAGGACTAGGAGCAGGGAATGAGATATAGTCAAGAAGAGACAGATATAGAATGGGGTTTGGAATGTACCATCCCAGATTTCACTGGCCTCCTCAGCCTTTCCAGAGTGGGTGGAGTCTCAGCCTCTGTAGTAGATGTCCCTAGTTCAAGTCACACCTCGGGACTGGAAGGTCATGGAAAGTGATTGATGAAAAATTCATATGCAGACATGGAAAGCGATTGAGGAACCATCAGGGACTGGGAAGGGGTGCATTACTTCTGCCCCTTCATGATATTTAAATTTGATTTGTTGGTTTTCCTTTAAGTTACAATGCTCCAGATTAATTTGGTTCAATATTTTTGTTTTGAGTTTTTTTGCAAATGAATTCTTAGAGAATCTAAAAAGGAGAGGCAACTAGAACAAAACAGTAATTGTTTAGAGTGGGATATTGCTCTGTAGTAGCAATTAACAGACACCACCAAAGCATTCTGTGTACTCACTAATTGATTTAGAAATCCTCTTACTCTACTTGGCAAATGCTTAACCTGACTATGGTCACAGGAACAACATTAGTCTAATGTACCTTAATGTCAATGTCGGTACAATTTGCATCTGGGGGATTTCCAGAAATGGTGGCAAAGCCCAGTAACCCATCACCCAAGAAGGTCCATCACTAACAAACTGGAAATATTTCTCCATCCTCCAAAGTAAGGCATCCATGCCCTGCCTGGTGGCCTGGTGAATGGCCAACTGCGAGATGCCTCATAAGGGCACAGCTAATCTCAGGAACAACCTTGGATGCCTGAAAGGAGAGGGGTTGAGCCTCAATTGGAATACAGCCTCCAGTTCTCAGTCACACTAACAAAAGGTTGAGAAGGTATTGGAAAGCATATAGCAAAGGTTCATGAAAATAATTCCAGGGAGAGTAATTTCAGTTATGAAGGAAAACTGGAGAAGTTAGGACTATTTTCCTTGAGGTAAGAAGGTTGAGGTGAGGTTTGACAGAGATATTCAAAGTGACGTGTAAAGACCACATCTTTCTATTTTTGTGCTTTTTAAAATTCTGGACTAAGTGAGAAAGACTATTTCAAAAACAATGTTTTAATGGATTGTTGCATAGATGTTTTGGATGTAGCTTCGCTCGCTGAGCTGGAAGGCTTGTTTTTAGACAATTAATCACCACACTAGGTAATGTCATCAGTGCACCTCCGGTGAAGCGCTGGTGATATGTCCTGCTTTCTATTTATGTGTTTAGGTTTCCTTGGGTTGGTGATGCTATTTCCTGTGTTGATGTAATTTCCTGTGTTGATGATGTCATTTCCTGTTCTTTTTCTCAGAGGGTGGTAGATGGGGTCCAAGTCAATATGTTTGTTGATAGAGTTATGGTTGGAATGCCATGTTTCTAGGAATTCTCATGCATGACTCTGTTTGGCTTGTCTGAGGATGGATGTGTTGTCCCAGTCAAAGTGGTGTCCTTCCTCACCTGTATTGCTGCATGATTTGAAAAGCAAGCAAGCTGTTTGGACAAGCAGTGATTGTAGTTTGAGTTATAGATAAAATGGAGCTGAGAGGTTGATTTGACTTAATTTGATTTATTGTAGTCACATGTATCAAGATACCAAGAAAATTGTTGCTTTGTACGCTGTATTGATGCAGTTGGGTGGCAACAAGAATTTAGTCTGTGGATATGTAATTAATTATTGAAACCAAAAGACTTTTGCCTGCCAGCAACTGTGTGATTGGTTATCCGGTAACTGAACAGCATAGGGTTGGAAACAAAATAGAGAGAGAAGTGTTTTGATCTTGGCCAACACATGAGCAGTGTCTCTCTCTTCTCTGCAGTCAAAACCCATTTTAAACCTGAAGAAAAGTAGTTTATCTTTCCTCCAGTTGTTGTAAGTTGTTACTTTTAACCAATAAGTCAGCTACCTTTTCTGATTGATCAACCACCTTATGTCTCTTGCAGACCAGTAAAATGATAGAAGGAAAGACAACTGAAAAGCAATGTTCTAACCAGCATAAGGAAAAGAAGAAACCATCTCAGTAATCCATTAATAGGAACCATTGAACTTCCTCCCAATTTTCTTCTGCTCAAAATCTTTTAATCTCTGCCTGTTTGTTTGTCTGTGTTTGTATCATGTGTTTATAATTTGTTTATTCATAACTTGAGGATCTCTGCATAGATGCCTGAGACTTGATACCTGAATAGGGGCATCTACACTGGTGCTGTGCAATTTGAAGCCAAATAGTACACCAATATTCTTCCCCTTGGAGATCCTTGTTGTGCCCTATTGGTCGGCTCCTCACCAGGAAGGTGCGTCTGTTGAATCCCTCACAACTCTATCCAATGTCAGAACAGCTTACTTCCATCTCAACACCCTCAACTGGTGGCCATTGGTTCACCAGACCTTCCTCTACCAATGAGGATGGCTCACTGGACTGGAAACATTAACTCTGATTTCTCTCCACAGAGCCTTCCCAACAGTTTCTGTTTTTGTTTTTCTTCCTCTACCGCTCTCTGATGCTCAAGTGAAGCCTGTTTCATAACTCTCTCAAGAGGCACTGCTCTCAATACCAGTGCCACTGGTTGAGTAGCTGTGTTTAAATGTCCATTTCTTACTGTGCCAACCAATGCACCCATTAGCACTCACTGTACCCCACTTTCTTCCTTTCAGTTGTATCAAACTCAGGGCATCCGGATATAGATAATATATGCCAGCTGTTATGGACAAGGCCACAACTCCCTCAAAACCTTTCAAGAAAGTAGTCTGGACCCTAACTTTGCTCGTTGTTTTAAACAGGAGTATAGTGGATATCCCAGGAGAGATGCAGCTGGCCCAACCACTTGCTTTTAAACAAAGCAAACTTCTTTTGCAAGATTACTGAATGAAACACAAATGGGAACAGAATATAAGATAACACCAATCAACCCCACTGCCCCGTGGCCCAACATTTCAACTTCCTCGCCCACTCTGCCGAGGACATGCAGGCCCTGGGCCTCCTCCACCGCCAGTCCCTCACCACCCGACGTCTGGAGGAAGAACGCTTCATCTTCTGCTTCGGAACACTTCAACTCCAGGGCATCAATGTGGACTTCACCAGTTTCCTCATTTCACCTCCCCCACCTTACCCCAGTTCCAACCTGCCAGCTCAGCACTGTCCTCATGACCTGTCCCACCTGCCAATCTCCCTTCCCACCTATCCGCTCCACCCTCCTCTCTGACCTATCACCTCCATCCACTTATTGTACTCTTGGCTACCTTCTCCCCAGTTCCCCCCCACCACCACTTTCTCTCCACCCTGGAGGCTACCTGCCTACATTCCTGATGAAGGGCTTTTGCCTGAAATGTTGATTTTCCTGCTCTCTGGTTGCTGCCTGACCTGCTGTGTTTTTCCAGCACCACTCTAATCTAGGCTCTAATCTCCAGCATCTGCAGTCCTCACTTTTGCCTGTAAGATAACTTAACCTATCCGAAAACTCAACAGATTATCCTAACCTAATAATGATATTTCAAATACCAGCAACAATCTACGCAAACATCCCTTGGCACAAAAGGTCAAATCAAACACAGGGTCTTACAGGAGAGAGAGCTGGTAGAGAGTTTCAGCTTGGAACACCTTCTTCCATGGAGCTCTTTCTTTGACCAACACCCTCAAAAAACTGACTGCTTGCTAAACCCAAACCAAACCAAACCAGGGTAAAGCTGAGCTAGGAGAACTGGCCACTCCACTTTCACTGTGGAAGTGTTTTATTTAACTTGAAAGCCTTTTTCCTAAGGCAATATCTGTTAGCTATAATCAATCTGGATCTAAAACCCATCCAAACCACGCATATCAGAATCTTTGCATTTATAACCTCTCTGGAAACAGAACCAAGGATAACCTAACATTGTTAAAGGAGCAACATTGTCACACAGCCTTGTCAGTGATGGCTATACTACAGAATGGATACAGCATTCATGAAAAATGCTCATTTTTACAAGATACTGGAGACATGCCCCTACCAATAACATGCTGTATCTAACAGATAAGTGAAATCTATTTCTGTACTTGGCTGGGGCAGCAGTCACTGGGTTGCAAAGTTGGACATTATTTAAGTTCTGCAATTGGACAATAAACAAAAGACATAAAAAGGTCGTACAAGTGCCCTGCCTAAAACCAGTAGTGAATCAACACGGGTTCCAGTCAATCAACATATTAAGACTGGTTATCTAATTCAGGGGGAGGCAGCAATGTTCTGCATAAACAAAATATTTGAAAGTTATTCATTCCAGACATCAGAAATTCCCTTTTGAAGCCAGCCCCATTCCTTCCATTTCCTGTTTTCTGCTGCTCCATCAATGGGCAGCGTCACCAGTACTTCAGTTAGACATTCCAATAATTCTTATGTCCTGCTTTCGAGGCAGGGACTGAAATCATGAGGCAGACTAATGTTCACGGTATATTTCAGAATACCTTGCTTTCAGGCACACATTAGATTGTGGCATAATTCAAATGAATTAATGTCTAAAGCTAAGGGGAAGCTGGGCTTTGACCTGATTGTGGACATTCTACTGAAATGGGGTTTGAGCTGTTAGGGCGAACATTTTACACTGCTTTAAGATAGTTAGTGCTCATGAAGTATACATTTAAAAAACCAGGAAGTATCAGTGTACAGTTCATTCATACGAGCAAAGTACAGAATCCAAGAATGGTTGCAGCACAGAATCTGGCTAATTGGCCCATCATGACCATGCCAAGAGCAATTTAGTTTGATCTGCTCCCCTGCCCTTTCACTGCCACCCTGCACTTTCGTTTCGCTTCAGGTCTTGATCTAGAGTCATAGAGATGTACAGCATGGAAACAGACCCTTCAGTCCAATCCGTCCATGCTGACCAGATATCCCAACCCAATCTAGTCCCACCTGCCAGCACACGGCCCATATCCCTCCAAACCCTTCCTATTCATACACCCATCCAAATTCCTCTTAAACGTTGCAATTGTACCAGCCTCCGCAACATCCTCTGGCAGCTCATTCCATACGCATATTGCCCTCTATGTGAAAAAGTTGCCTCTTAGGTCTCTTTTATATCTTTCCCCTCTCACCCTAAACCTATGCCCTCTAGTTATGGACACCCCGAACCCAGGGAAAAGACTTTGTCTATTTACCCTATCCATGCCCCTTATAATTTTGTAAACCTCTATAAGGTCTCCCCTCAGTCTTTGATGCTCCAGGGAAAACAGCCCCAGCTTGTTCAGCATTTCCCTATAGCTCAGATCCTCCAACCCTGGCAACATCCTTGTAAATCTTTTCTGAACCCTTTCAAGTTTCACAACATCTTTCCGATAGGAAGAAGACCTGAATTGCACACAATATTCCAACAATGGCCTAACCAATGTCCTGTACACTGCAACATGACCTCCCAACTCCTGTACTCAATACTCTGACCAATAAAGGAAAGCATACCAAACGCCTTCTTCACTATCCTATCTACCTGTGACTCCATTTTCAATGAGCTATGAACCTGCACTCCAAGGTCTTTGTTCAGCAACACTCCCTAGGACCTTACCATTAAGTGTATAAGTCCTGCTAAGATTTGCTTTCCCAAAATGCAGCACCTCACATTTATCTGAATTAAACTCCATCTGCCACTTCTCAGCCCATTGGTTCATCTGATTAAGATCCCGTTGTAATCTGAGGTAACCTTCTTCACTGTCCACTACACCTCCAATTTTGGTGTCACCTGCAAACTTACTAACTGTACCTCTTAAGCTCACATTCAAATTATTTATATAAATGACAAAAGGCAGTGAACCCAGCAGCGATCCTTGTGGCATACCACTGGTCACAGGCCTCCAGTCTAAAAAACAACCCTCTACCACCACCCTCTGTCTTCTACCTTTCAGCCAGTTCTCTATCCAAATGGCTAGTTCTCCCTGTATTCCGTGAGATCTAACCTTGCTAATCAGTCTCCCATGGGGAACCTTGTCAAACGCCTTACTGAAGTCCATATAGTTCACATCTACTGTTCTGCCCTCATCAATCTTCTTTGTTACTTCTTCAAAAAACTCAATCAAGTTTAGGAGACATGATTTCTCATGCACAAAGCCATGTTGACTATCCCAAATCAGTCCTTGCCTTTCCAAATCCATGTACATCCTGTCCCTCAGAATTCCCTCCAAAAACTTGCCCACCACTGAGGTCAGGCTCACTGGTCTATAGCTCCCTGGCTTGTCTTTACTGCCCTTCTTAAACAGTGGCACCACGTTTGCCAACCTCCAGTCTTCGGCACCTCACCTGTGACTATCGATGGTACAAATATCTCAGCAAGACGCCCATCAATCACTTCTCTAGCTTCCCACAGAGTTCTTGGGTACACCTGTTCAGGGATTTATCCAGCTTTAACCACTTCAAGACTCCAGCACTTCCTCCTCTGTAATCTGGACATTTTGCAAGATCTCACCATCGATTTCCCTAGTCTATATCTTCCATATCCTTTTCCACAGTAAATACCGATGCAAAATATTCATTTAGTATCTCCCCCATTTTCTGTGGCTCCACACAAAGGCCGCCTTGCTGATCTTTGAGGAGCCCTACTCTCTCCCTAGTTACCCTTTTGTCCTTAATATATTTGCAAAAACCCTTTGGATTCTCCTTAATTCTATTTGCCAAAGCTATCTCATGTCCCCGTTTTGCCCTCCTGATTTCCCTCTTAAGTATACTCCTACTTTCTTTATCTTCTTCTAAGGATTCACTCGATCTATCCTGTCTATACCTGACATATGCTTCCTTCTTTTTCTTAATTTCTTTAGTCATCCAGCATTCCTTATACCTACCAGCCTTCCCTTTCACCCTGACAGGAATATACTTTCTCTGGATTCTGGTTATCTCATTTCTGAAGGCTTCCCATTTCCCAGCCGTCCCTTTACTTGCGAACATCTGTCTCCAATCAGCTTTCGAAAGTTCTTGCCTAATGCTGTCAAAATTGGCCTTTCTCCAATTTAGAACTTCAACTTTTAGATCTGGTCTATCCTTTTCCATCACTATTTTAAAACGAATAGAATTATGGTTGCTGGCCCCAAAGTGCTCCCCCACTGACACCTCAGTCACCTGCCCTGCCTTATTTCGCAAGAGTTGGTCAAGTTTTGCACCTTCTCTAGTAGGTACATCCACAAACTGAATCAGAAAATTGTCTTGTATGCACTTAAGAAATTCCTCTCCATCTAAACCTTTAACACTATGGCAGTCTCAGTCGATGTTTGGAAAGTTAAAATCCCCTCCCATAACTACCCTATTATTCTTACAGATAGCTGAGTTCTCCTTACAAGTTTGTTTCTCAATTTCCCTCTGACTATTAGGGGGTCTATAATACAATCCCAATAAGGTTATCATCCATTTCTTATTTCTCAGTTCCACCCAAATAACTTCCCTGGGTGTATTTCCAGGAATATCCTCCCTCAGCACAGCTGTAATGCCTTCCCTTATCAAAAATGCCACTTCCCCTCCTCTCTTGCCTCCCTTTCTATCCTTCTGTAGCATTTGTATCCTGGAACATTAAGCTGCCAGTCCTGCCCATCCCTGAGCCATGTTTCCGTAATTGCTATGATATCCCAGTCCCATGTTCCTAACCATGCCCTGAGTTCATCTGCCTTCCCTGTTAGGCCCCTTGCATTGAAATAAATGCAGTTTAATTTATTAGTCCTACCTTGTCCCTGCCTGTCCTGACTGTTTGACTCACTTCTGTTCTCAGCTGTACCTGTCCTCACTATCTTCCTGGGTCCCACTCCCCCCCTTACTAGTTTAAATCCTCCCAAGCAGTTCTAGCAAATTTCCCTGCCAGTAAATTAGTCCCCTTCCAATTTAGGTGCAATCTGTCCTTCTTGTACAGGTCACTTCTACCCCAAGAGACATTTCAATAATCTAAAAAAGTGAATCCTTCTCCCATACACCAGCTCCTCAGCCATGCATTCATCTGCTCTATCTTCCTATTCCTGCCCTCACCAGCTCGTAGCACTGGGAGTAATCCAGATATTACTACCCTTGAGGACCACATTTTTAAATTTCTGCCTATCTCTCTGTAGTCTCCCTTCAGAGTCTCAACCTTTTCCCTTCCAATGTCGTTGGCTCCAATGTGGACAATGACCTCTTGCTGGCCCCTCTCCCCCATGAGAACATTCTGTACCCTCTCTGAGACATCCTTGATCCTGGCACCAGGGAAACAACACACCATTCTGATTTTTCTCTGCTGGCGATAGAAATGTCTGTCTGTACCTCTGACTACAGATTCCCCTAACACAATTGACCTCTTGGAAGCCGACGTACCCCTCGTTGCATTAGAGTCAATCTCAATACCAGAAACTTGGTTATTGGTGCTACGTTCCCCTGAGAATCCATCACCCCCTACATTTTCCAAGACAGCATACCTGTTTGAAATAGGTATATCCACTAGCTGTCTACCTCTCTTACCCTTCCTGGAGTTAACCTGTCTATGTGACTGTATCTAAGACTTTTCCCCCTTTTTATAACCGCCATCCATCACATACTGTTGCTGTTGCAAATTCTTCATCGCTTCTATTTGCCTCTCCAACCGATCCACTTGATCTGATAAGATTTGCATCCAACAGCATTTATGGCAGATATAATCCGCAGTAACCCTTAAACTCTCTTTAAACTTCCACATCTGACAAGAAGTACACATCACTGCAAAGGCTATTTTTGCTCCTTCACAATCTACAGACCCAGAAAATACCACCGTCTTATTCCTCTATAAACACTACCCCAGGTTAAATTAATAGCTATGACTTATTTTAAGTTTAATCAATAGACTTATCTCCAAAAACGTATAATCAAGAAAGAATCCACTATACTCACTACTGCAGCCTTTCTCTTGGACAGAGTCAAAACAACAATTAACTTATCTGATTCTGTGCTGTGAACTTCGCCCAACAGTTCCTCCAAGATTAGTTGTGAATTTCACTGTTTGTTAATTTTCCCAGATGCACTCCGATGTCCAGAGATACACGAATTCAAAAAGCAAAGGCGGTAACTGTGCACGTTCGTTCTCTCTCTCTCTCTCTCCTGCACTGTCCTCACCATGTGCTTCCTTTGTCTGATCTTCTCCCTTTTAAACTGCTGTTGTTTTGACTTTTTTTTTCCAAAGTTCCAAAACAATGTAACAGTATATAAAACAGTAATTGCTGCTCCTGGAATTCGAGGAAATCACCTCCAACACCTAAAATACCTCAAAAAAAGGAGCAGCTCTCACAGCCAGAAATTCTTCTAGTTCCCCTTTTAAAGACAAATCAGCCTCCACCACACTCTCAAGCAGTGCATTGTGACCATTCACAGTCAAAAGAAATCGAAACTTCAGAATATCAACTAATTTACAAAACTAGGGATCCTGAAACCAACTGTTCACTTACCAATATCACCTCAAACAGAGACCTTCCAATATCACCTCTAACAGAGACCTTCAAATAGATACAAGGTTATCTATTCTTCATGGACAATTGTGAGACTGACCTGTATAACCTTTACGGCATCCACCTTATTTCGAACCTGTGTGTGCGTGTGTTGTGATTCCAATTCTTATTTTGTTTATTAGTTAGTAAATTCACTCTTTTTGCTAATGCAAGAGAGTCTGGTTAATTTAACTCTTTACAAAACATTAGTTCCTTTGGGTCTGGGAAGGGGTCCTTTTTAAATCAGTCTTGTTATGAACAACATAGGGCAGCTCGGTGCATGAGGAAAGGGAACCGGTTAACCCCCCCTCAGCGGGGGAGACTTAACAGTCAGGGTTTCCTATCTGGAACCACAAGCAATTAGACAACGTCACCTTGGGTCTGATTGTCATAGCATTTGGATTTTTGTGGTCATGTTGCGATGATTTCCTGGATTTAGTAGGGATTGTCTGCTGCATCATCAAAGGCAGGACAAAGGAGCAGACTGAGAACAGAATAAGACAAGAAAATCTCAACGTCCTCTATGTTTAACGTGATACCAGATTCCACAGGCTCACATGCAGACTGCCCTATGATAGATAGACATCACTTCTACAGTGGTCTGGAAATGGAGACGTCTTCATCGTTCCATGCTGCCACTTCCTCCCAGGCTGCACCTTGGCCTGTTAAAGAGGGCTGGAATGTCAGTGATGATGAAGCACTGTGGGTAATGTGCTGCTCAAACTGAATAGTTGGTGACATAGGGATGCAGTGAGATGTGAAGTCAGAGTGCCAGCATCACTAAGTGTTTGAATTCAGTCACAGTTCAAAAGGGAACAGAGTCAGAGATTATTATTTCTTAAAAGTCACTTTCCTGTTCGCTGACACCGAAGAGTGGGAGAGGTTTGTGTATGCGCCAGGGAATGAGATTTATTAATAAGTGACTTTGTCGCAAGGCTCCTTGTGAATATGAGTCAAGATTGGAGTGGTGCTGGAAAAGCACCGCAGGTCAGGCAGTATCTGAGGAGCAGGAAAATCGATGTTTCAGGCAGGAGCCCTTCATCAGGAATTCCTGATGAAGGGTTCCTGCCCGAAATATCGATTTTCCTGCACATCGATTTTCTTGCACATCAGATGCTGCCTGACCTGCGGTGCTTTTCCAGCACCACTCCAATCTTGACACTGATCTCCAGCATCTGCATATCCACTTTTGCCTCCTAGCCAATATGAACCAAGGGTGCATTTTGAACGGGGAACGGTTTGAAGAAGGACTGGATTGGTGGTGGAAAATATCGGTGAGGGAGGGCGGGGCAAAGATTCCAGCAGAAGGGGAGAGATCAGGTTGGGGAATGCACAGTGATCGAAAAGGGGGCGAGATCGGGAGAGGGAGCAAAGAGTTCGTGCAGAGGGGGAGAAATCAGGGTCGGGGTGCAAAGTGATCAGAGAGAGGGGAGAGATCGGGATTGGGGGCAAAGAGTTCGGATTAACCATAACCCTAACCCTAACCCAGATTCAAACCCTAACCCTAACCCTAACTCTGATCCTAACCCTAACCCTAACCCTGATTCAAACCCTAACCCTAACCCTGATTCAAACCCTAACCCTAACCCAGATTCAAACCCTAACCCTAACCCAAACCCTAACCCTAACCCAAACTCTAACCTTGAGGTAAAAACAATGACTGCAGATGCTGGAAACCAGATTCTGGATTAGTGGTGCTGGAAGAGCACAGCAGTTCAGGCAGCATCCAAGTAGCTTCGAAATCGACGTTTCGGGCAAAAACCCTTCATCAGGAATAAAGGCAGTGAGCCTGAAGCGTGGAGAGATAAGCTAGAGGACGGTGGGGGTGGGGAGAAAGTAGCATGGAGTACAATGGGTGAGTGGGGGAGGGGATGAAGGTGATAGGTCAGTGAGGAGAGGGTGGAGTGGATAGGTGGAAAAGGAGATAGGCAGGTAGGACAAGTCCGGACAAGTTATGGGGACAGTTACTGAGCTGGAAGTTTAGAAATAGGGTGAGGTGGGGGAAGGGGAAATGAGGAAACTGTTGATCCTAACCCTAACCCTAACCCTGACCTTAACCCTGACCTTAACCCTAACCCTGATCCTAACCTTAAACCTTATCCTGACCCTAACACTAACCCTGATCCTAACACTATTGCATAAACACTGTTGCCCTGAAGATAAAGTGTCACCAAACACTGCCTTTCTCAGACCTATCACTTCCTGTTTGTTCACTGTGAATGGTAATAACAAAGCACTTTAAAAGCAACATACGAGAATTGTCAAAGTTGGCATGGACTTGCTTGCAAATTGCTATTGAAATGATGTTCCTGCTGGCTGCCAGAAATGACAGCAGAAAATGGGAGGGGTGCTCATGTAACTGGAATTGTGACAAAACAGAACTCTGTACTCATTTTTCCAATCTGGCTTGGCTGTCTGAAAGAAAGAACGTTAGTTTCCTCAAAGTCAAAAATCTAATCTGACGCACAGAGGAGCCACGTGTTGTTAGATGCCCCGAGAGCTACCATGGAACTGTCCCAAGCTTGTTGCATAAATAAAATAAAAACAACTGGCTGCACCAAATTTTATTAACAAACGGTTTGTAACAGAGTGACAGTAGGAATTAGCACAGTAACATTCATATGTCACAAACTCTGCTGTTTTATTGTTAAACCAATGATGGTTAAAAGTTCATTCAGATGGCAATACACCCTTTATTCATAAAATAAAGTAGTGCAAAGTTTTTTTAAAAAAGCCTTTGGACTAAACACATTCCAGAATTTAATACAAGTTTTCTGTGGAATAACTGCGAGTCTGTCTGTGCTCAGAAATAAATTTATATATTTTTCAACTGTTCAGAACGGAAGCAAAATTAATGAGCTGATCTTCGCAGTGTGGCTGATTGTGAGCTTGTAAGGGCAGGAATGTAACACTCGTTAATGTGTGAGGTACAATTCTGTGCACTGCTGTCCAATTAAAACCACAAACCTCATCAGGGCTGATTAAACAAAGCCAATTATAAATTGCATTGTCAGTTAGAGAAGTAGAAAACACTGTAGATTCTTAGTGGCAGTCAGCTCCCAGTGGGAATTAACAATCAGATGGAAAGCTCAGTGTGGGCCAGCATTCAGCAGAAGCCAATGTGCAGTGAGAGCCAACACTGTCTAACCATTCAGGGGAACAGAGGAGCATAAGCTGACACGAAGAGCAGCCAGTCATCAGCAAGAGGGAGCCTTCTGCCTGGAAGCAGCTAAGTGACAGGGAGCAGCTGTGCAAAGTAGTGGGGGTGGGGGTAGAGGGAGGCTGGGATAAAATAAATAGGGTTGTATTTTCCTTGTGTAGGAGGAACAGCCAAGATAAATATTGTTGGCTATGCCGTGATCTGGCATCTGGGGAGATCCCACTACTATTACATTCTTCTGATGGCTGTTACTCTGAACTGTATGTTTCTCATTGAGATGTGACTGAGGTTTTGAGTCCATGTTCAGCTGGCTCAGGCAGGAGCCGTGTGTGACATTCTCTTTGTGGTAATTAACTGCTTCTTGGTGACTGTGGCTGTGCCAGGCCTTTTAGGTTTTTAAATTACTGGAACCTTCTCTCTGGAAATATTTTCCATCCTGTACAATTATCTGCCAAGTCCCCTCAGGCCAAGCCACCAGTTCCCATGTCTTTGTTGATACTACGTCACATCTGGTCAACTAGAAGTAGGAGAGGGGCCTGCCCTCCTTCTCTCTGCAGGGGAACCCTCTCAGCACTGATCACACATGATGACACACTGAACAGCCTTCATGCAGCCTCTGAAGTGCCATATGTGTATGGTTCACTCATTAGTTTTGTACAATTTGGAAGCTCTGTAAGTTCAATTCAAGCGAAAGCAGATCTCAGGTCTGAAGCATATCTACCATTTCAAAAGATAATATGCTATTTCTCCCCATTCCAACACATGTGCAGAGTTTACATTATAACCTGCAGAAATTCTTTTTAAACCAAACAAGTTCAAATAAAATCACAAATTTGTTTTATTTTTTCAAACACTGTGAGAATTAATAGTTTGGTCAGCATTTATTGGTTGAGCCTACCTGCCTTCCAGTGGTGCTGGTGAACTGCTGCTGTCTTTATAGTGTAGATACACTCAGTGCTTTGAGGTACAGGGCATTAGAATTTTGATCTAGCATCAACGAAAGACCAGTGATATGTTTTAAAGTCAGCATTGTGTGTGGCTTGGAGAGATACCTGCTGGTTCTTGTGTTTGTTCACATGCATCTGCTGCATTCGTCCTGCTAGGTGGTTGAGACCATGGGTTTAAAAGGAGCTGCCATAGAGTCATACAGAACAGAAAAGACCTTTCGATTCAACCAGTCAATGCCGAACGTAGTCCCAAACTAAACTAGTCCCACCTGCCTGCTCCTGGCCCATATCCCTTCAAACCTTTCCTATTCATGTACTTATCGAAATGTCTTTTGAACATTGTCATTGTACCCAAATCCACCACTTCCTCAGGAAATTCATTCCACACACGAACCACCCTCTGTGTAAAGGCGTGGCCCCTCATGTCGTCTTTAAATCTCTCTCCTCTCACCTTAACAATGTAACCCTTAGTCTTGAAATCCCCCATCCAGAGCAAAAGACAACCACCATTAACTCTGTGAGGTCACCACTCAGCTCCCATGCTCCAGGAACATTGATAAGTTGCTGTTGTTCTATTCAGAAACTGATGCATATACTTTAGACTTATCTCATATTTCTAAACTGTCTACATACATTGTCACAATTTCTTGTCATGTGTAGAAAGTAACAGAATCAATCTTTTTTTACTAATTCAAGCGAGCCTGATTAAATCACTCTTCTGTAAAGGTAAATTTTATCGGGGGTAGGGGAAAGGTGTCCACAAAGGAAGGCATCCTTTGAAAATCGACCTTGTTGTGACCTAACAAGAAGGTAGGTGAATAAGGGAGGGAAGCCACTTCATGGCTCATCAATTATGAGTTTAACAGTTCAGAGATATCTCACTTGGAACCATGATATAAATTGGGGAACCTCGCCAGGGGTCTGGTCATTTCACAATATAATGGGGAGACATTGACAGAAAGGAGGTTGATCTTAACATGGGCGGCATGGTGGCACAGTGTTTAGCACTGCTGCCTCACAGCGCCAGAGACCTAGGTTCAATTCCCACCTCAGGCAACTGTCTGTGTGGAGTTTGCACATTCTCCCCGTGTCTGCATGGGTTTCTTCCAGGTGCTCTGGTTTCCTCCAACAGTCCATAGATGTGCAGGTCAAGGGAATTGGCCATGCTAAATTGCTCGTAGTGTCAGGTGAAGGGATAAATGTAGGGGAATGGGTCTGGGTGGGTTGCTCTTGGGAGGGTTGGTGTGGACTTGTTGGGCCAAAGGGTCTGTTTCCACACTATAAGTAATCTAATCTAATCTTAACATGGTCAAGAAGAAAGAAAGGAGGTGGTAGGTGATAGGAGGAGCATGGCAGATGATGAATTTTCTTCTGAAAGTGATGAGCACCTTTTCATCATTCTCTACCTCAGAACACAGATGAATTTGGATGGAGGCTCTTCGTAGTGAGGAGGAGTTACTGTGGTGCTCTACAGACTGACTGAAAGTAAACACGTAATAATGAAACAAAAACAGAAATCACTGGATAAACTCAGCATCCTGGCAGCATGTGCGGGGAGAAAGCAGAATTCATGTTTCAAATTCAGGGACCCTTCTTCAGAATCTTCCAAGGTTAGCACACCAGAACTCCTCACTTCTACTAGCTAAGGTGCAGCTGAACCACAAGGTCATTTGCAGTTGTGTCTATAACATCTCTGGTTGTAAGGGTTGGGGGTAGGACCAACACTAGCTGAACTGATGCTCCGAGCTTGCACTGAGGGAATGCCAATCATGGGGGCCAGGATCTTTGACCCTGAGACTAATGATGTGGGTGAGAGCTGCCCTATAAGTTCCACTGATCTACATCTGCTTGAGTTAATGTAAGTGCTGAGAAGCACATAATTGCATGAGACAACCAGGCCTTCCCCGAAGCAGAAGTCAATCCCACTTTTACACCTGATACCACAAGAAGGCCAGATAATGGGAGATTCATGAATGAAGAGCAGAAGGCATTGTTACCATTTTTGCTGATAACACAAATATAGATTGAGAAGGATATAAGGATGCTCCAAAATGATGTAGATAGGTTAAGTGACGAGGCAACTTTTCCTTTTCAGCTGGAAAAGTAAATAAGAAGCAAATCATCTAAATGGTGAGAGATTACAGAGCTCTGAGATGCACAGAGATCTGGCTGTCCCAATGCACAAATCATAAAAGGCTAACATGCAGGTACAACAATTAATTAGGAAAACTACTAGAATGGTGTCATCTAATGCAAGAGGAATTGAATACAAAGGTAGGAAGATTATGCTTTGGTTATATAGGGCTCTGGTGAGGATACATTGGAGTATTGTGCACAATGTCAAGTCACCTTATTTAGGGAAGAATTTAAACATGTTGGAAACAGATCAGGGAAGGGTTTCCCAGATTAATACCGAAAATAGGAAGGCTGTTTTGAGGAAATATTAGACAGACCAGACTTATATCCAGTGGAGTTTAGAAGTAAAATAGATAACTGGATAGAAGGTACTGGGAGGATTTGACAAATTAGATATAGAGAAGGTGTTCCATTTTCAAGGGAGAATTAAAAATTAGGTGCCATAGCTTAAAAATCAAGAGTTATGGAGTCATAGGGCCCTACAGTGCCTTGACTGATGAAGGCCAGTGTGCCAAAGGCCTTCTCACTGCCCTGTCTACCTGTGACTCGACTTTCAGAGAACTGTCAACCTGAAATCCAAGGTCCCTCTGTTCCACTACACTCCTTAAGGCCCGAACCATTCACCATGAAATGTACTGGGAGGATTTGACAAAGTAGATATAGAGAAGATGTTCCATTTTCAAGGGAGAATTAAACATTATGTGCCATAGCTTAAAAATCAAGAGTTATGGAGTCATAGGGCCCTACAGCACGGAGACAAGCCCTTTGTCCCAAACTAGTCCAGGCCGACCAAATTGTCCACTTACACTAACCCCATTTCCCTGCGCTTAGCCTATATCCTTCTAAATTTTCCTATCCAAGTATTTGTCTAAATGCCTTTTAAATGTTCTTAATGTATCTACCTCAACAACTTCCGCTGGCAGCTCATTCCATATGCGTACCACCTTCTGTGTAAAAAAAGTTGCCCCTCAGGTTCCTTTTTACTCTTTCCCCTCTAACCTTAAACTGATGCCTTTTAGTCTGTGACTCAGTACATTCACCCTATCCATGCCTCTCATGATCTTATACACCTCTGTAATATTCTCCTATATGCTCTAAAAATAAGTCCTGACTTGTCCAACCTCTCTGTATAAGTCAGAGAATTGAGTCCTGGCAACATCCTTGTAAATTTCTTCTGCACTCTTTCCAGTTTAATAACATCCTTCTTATAGTAAGGTGACCAAAACTGAACACAATACTCCAACTGCGGCCTCACCAATGTCCTGTACATCTGCAACATAGCTTCCCAACTTCTATACTCAGTGCCTTGACTGATGAAGGCCAGTGTGCCAAAGACCTTCTCACTGCCCTGTCTACCTGTGACTCGACTTTCAGAGAACTGTCAACCTGAACTCCAAGGTCCCTCTGTTCCACTACACTCCTTAAGGTCCTAATCATTCACCATGAAACTCTTACCTTGATTAGACTTTCCAAATGCAAAATCTCACACTTATCTGCATTAAACTCCATTAGCCATTTCTTGGCCCACTTCCCCAGCTGATTAAGGTCCTGCTGCAATTTCTGATAACCTTCCTCACTGTCTACAATATCGCCTATTTTAGTGTCATCTAGATAACAAACAGTAATGGGCCCAGCATCGACCCCTGAGACACTGCACTAGTCACAGGCTTCCAGTTTGAATAGCATCCTTCCACTATTACTCTCTGCTCCCTATCATCAAGCTGATTGTGTATCCAATTTGCCAGCTCCCCCTAGATTCCATGTGACCTAACCTTCCAAACTACCATGTGGTATCTCATTATAGGCCTTACTGAAATCCATATAAACCATAAATATCTCCCTGCCCTCAACAACCTTCCTGGTTACATCATCATATAAATTTAAACAAATTTGTGAGGCACAATCTCCCATGCAGAGAGCTGTGCTGACTACTCCTAATCAAACCGTGTCCTTCCAAATGCATGAATATCTTATTATTCAGAATCTTCCCAAGTAACTTACCTACCACTGATGTTAGACTACTAACCTTGCAGCCCTTCTTCTTCCATTTAGAACAAAGATGAGGCATTTTTTGTTCTCTCAGAGAGCTGTGAATCTTTGGAAATCTCCTTCTGGAAAGGAGATGGAACCAAAGTCCTTGAATATTTTGAGGCGGACGTAGATAGATTCTTCTTAAGCAAGATGGTGGAAAGTGATCTAAGTCAGCTGGAATGTGGATTTGAGGTGATAACCAGATCACCAGATTGAATTGAATGGGAGAGCAGGCTTGAGGCGCTGAATGGTATACTCCTGTTCATAATTCATTTGTTTGTGTGCTGCCCTGTGAATAGCAGTCATCTTCCTGCTCTTCTTAATAAGTCACTCTTCGAAATTACCAAGAAAATGTGGATTGACAGGCTACATATATCACGGTTTAGCCGTGCTCTTCCTCACTCAAGTTTCACATACAATCAGTTCTGTTATAACGTTATAGTTCTGTTCTCGCGTTATAAGAAAATTGCGCAATAGCTGCGCTATTTAAACTAATGGAGCTAGAGTTGTGTTGTAGCGAATACTGGTAAGGAAAGTTCACGTTCTACAAATAACAGACTAAATTCTTCAATCGCATTAAAGCCAATTCGCATTGCAGAAGCATACATTGTAGCAGAACCAACTGTATAGCATCACAATTTGATGACTAGGAGTAGGTACCCTGGTTCATTTCTCTCAATTGTTTCTACCCTAGAGTATTGCTGCCAATTGTAGACTCTAAGTATTGCCACACATAAAGTTGACAGTTGGATTTCAAAGCTGAGATCTCATCCTGTACGTGACACAATAACATACCAAGCAGGATCTTAACCCATCTAATAATTTTAGCGCTGAGTGTTGGAGAGTTAACAGATGTTCTAACTTGTTCCCAAAACAGCCCTTGATATTGGATCATAGTTAGGTTAGCCTGCATATTGTGTGTGATTAAATGCTTTCATATCAATCAACAACTTAGTCCACTTCCAAAATCCAGAAAGTTTCTTATCTCTCTCATGTTGATGAATGACATGCTTGGTCAGCAAGATTTCAGTAACTATTTCTTTATAATTTCATCCTTTCTGGTATTATTCCCCATTGTATCTATCTTGGATTATATGCAATAGGCTGTCAGACTGAGCTTAATTTGATAAAAGTAAGAATTGAACTTGTTGATGTTTTCTTCATACTTTCAACACAGGATGTTTCAAATCTCTTTCACCTTATGAAGTCCTGGCGGGGGGGGGGGGGGGGGCGGCATTAACTCTGCCTAATAGGTGCACGACTCAGCTTTAGTCCAAGTTTCATAAGTAGTGAACATCTGACATTAATATTCCTTGGGAGAGTGTCATTCCACAAATACTTCCCAAAGTACTGGTCAAGGGAATATTAGCACCACAAGAGGCAGGATGATTTTAACTACTGTCCATGTACCTGCAACTGTGAAATTTGATAACCATTCCCCTCTCTCTTGTGTCTACAAGCTTGGAGTTGAATGGAGTGTGAAAGATGCACATGCACTGGTGATACTTTCGTTGTGATCCAGCTTTCATTCTCATCAGTGAACAATGGCTCTCCCCATTCACCTTATGTCCTGCTGCCCACAAGAATCTCTTTGTATTTCTACAAATGCTTTGTTTGCTTCAGATGTCCTCCCTATAGGACATCTGTAGTTTCTGTGAGCTGGGAAGTGTGGTACTTTCCCAGGTGACCTCTCCTGATAGCTGCAATATGCCACCTTTACCCGTTAATGGTTAAGGGTGTATGAGCTAAGTCACTGCTACTAGCCTTAATTTGTCTTTGCCTTCTAATGATTAGTCTTAGAGTCATAGAGTCATAAAGATGTACAGCATGAAACAGACCCTTTGGTCCAACTCATCCATGCCGACCAGATACCCCAACACTATTTAGTCCCACCTTCCAGCACCCAAAATCCATCCTATTCATATACCCATCCAGAAGTCTTTTAAATGTTGCAATCGTACTAGCCTCCATCACTCCCTCTGGCAGCTCATTCCATACACCTACCACCCTCTGTGTGAAAAAGTTGCTCCGTAGGTCTCTTTTATATCTTTCCCCTTTCACCCTAAACCTATACCCTTTAGTTCTGGAATCCCCGATCCCAGGGAAAAGACTTTGTCTATTTACCATATCCATGCCCCTCATGATTTTCTAAACCTCCATAAGGTCACCCCTTATCCTCCGATGCTCCAGGGAAAACAGCCCCAGCTTGTTCAGCATCTCCCTATAGCTCAAATCCTCCAACCCTGGCAACATCCTTGTAAATCTTTTCTGAACCCTTTCAAGTTTCACAACATCTTTCTGATAGTGTTAGAGCATCTGCCAGTGTAGAGTCATTTATTCATAGAGATGTGCAGCATGGAAACAGACCCTTCGGTCCAACCCATCCATGCCGACCAGATATCCCAACACAATCTAGTTCCACCAGTCAGCACCTGGCCCATATCCCTCCAAACCCTTCCTTTTCATATACCCATCCAAATGCCTTTTAAATGTTGCAATTGTACCAGCCTCCATCACTTCCTCTGGCAGCTCATTCCATTCCACCCTCTGCATGAAAACGTTGCCTTGTAGGTCTCCTTTATATCTTTCCCCTCTCACCCTAAATCCATGCCCTCTAGTTCTGCAGACCCCAGAGAAAAGACTTTGTCTATTTATCCTATCCATGCCCCTCATGATTTTGTAAATATCTAACAGGTCACCCCTCAACCTCCGACGCTCCAGAAAAAACAGCCCCAGCCTGTTCAGCCTCTCCCTATAGCTAAAGTCCTCCAACCCTGGCAACATCCTTGTAAATCTTTTCTGAACCCTTTCAAGTTTCACAATATTTTTCCAATAGGAAGACCAGAATTGCGCGCAATATTCCAACAATGGCCTAAACCAATGATCTGTACTGCCGCAGCATGACCTCCCAACTCCTGTACTCAATGTGTAGATCATCCACAAAAGGCCATTAACTCTACCTATATCCTTCATTATTTTATAAACTTCTATCAGATCGTATCTCAACCTCTCATCTTTAAAGCAATGTTGTGTTTCATAATTTTGAACTACTTACTCATTGTTTCCCTCAAGACCCTTTATTGCCATCACCCATGCAGACTTCAGCAAAGTCTCCCTGATTACAATTCCTCTTGGTCCGATGTTTATGAAAAAGTTGGCGAGATCATGCCTAGCATTTCAGCCACAAGGTCTTTTATTTATAAGCATCGATTTTATTGGCATTAATCTAGTTTTGTGATTTTTATGAAAGTGAGGTAACTCAAGGCACAGCAACATTCTCCATCTTGGTCCTGTTTCATCAAGGAAACACTCTGTAATTTTACAAAATTGGAGAGAATTATTCAGAGAATAATAGAACGGTCAAATCAAAGAGAGCAGCATGTTTCTGCCTTCATCAACTTAGTCTCTCAGTTAGACAGACAACAATTTGCTATCTGGCCTTACATACGTTTATTTAGAATGGGCTGTCAACGTTATAGAATGAATTCCTCGAGGACAAATAAAAATTAAGAATTAAAGGGGAGATTAGTTTTCAACTTTGTAGAGTCAACTTTCCACAGATGTGTCACTGATCCAAATCTAAAGTAATTTTCTTTTAGAATGAAGTCAGTTTTGAAGTACATATTGCAACAATTCTCACAATCAAAGAATATGGGAATAATCTCTTTTAGTGCTCACTGATCCATTAAGCTGAAAGGAAGTTCAAGGGATTGAAGTTCTCATTTTGTGGGTCTTCAGTAGATGTAACATATTGCTCTTAACTCATTTAATCTAAATCTGTATGAGAAGTTCTATGTGCAATTTAGTGACCTAACAAGAGTTAGTGCATTTAAGAGAACAACCAATAAGGAGAAAAGTGGTAAACGTGGAAAACAACACAGTAAAAGCACTGCTTGGGTTCAATGGAGGTATTGAAGTCTTAGACACAATAGGCTGAATGATTTCCTTCTATACTGTAATAATTCTGTGATAGGCACGGAAAGGGGCACCATAATAAAAATCAAAATCTTCAAGAAAGATTTCAATCCTTTCTCTTCAAAGATTTGCAAATAAAAGTTACCAACTCAGTCAACCATGTTTTTGACTTGCCTCCAGCAGAGTTTGTGATCTTTGCGCATCTCCATTAAATATTGCCATATACAGATCGAGATTAAATATTGCCATATACAGATCGAGATTAAATATTGACATATACAGATCAAGATTAAATATTGATACATACAGATCGAGATTAAATATTGACACTTTCAGATTGAGATTAAATATTGATACTTTCAGATCGAGATTGAATACTGACACATACAGATCGAGATTAAATATTGACGTATACAGATCGAGATTAAGTATAGACACATTCAGATCAAGATTAAATATTGCCACATACAGAGCTAGATTAAATATTGATATATACAGATCGAGATTAAATATTGACATATACAGATTGAGATTAAGTATAGACACATTCAGATCAAGATTAAATATTGCCACATACAGAGGTAGATTAAATATTGATATATACAGATCGAGATTAAATATTGACACATTCAGATCGAGATTAAATATTGACACATTCAGATCGAGATTGAATACTGACACATACAGATCAAGATTAAATATTGACACATTCAGATCAAGATTGGGCAGACTGAGTGTAAACAAGTGGGAAAAACTGGAATATGAAAAAAGTCAGTGAGAAGATCCCTGGTTTTGTGAAAAAGTCCACCCCTCTCAACGTCCTGGTCAGTAAGGAAACATCAATTAAATCCACAAGAAAGTAAATTAGCTGGACATTTAGGTAATTGTTGATTGTCGGCCTTGCTTTGAGGAAATGGCTGCCACATTTCCCTGCATTTTGGATATGCCTACATTTCAAAGTATTCCTTTTACTGTGAAGCATTTGAGACATTTTGTGGCTATAAAAGGCACCATCCAATTGTAAGACCTTTCTCTCTTTAACGTCTTCAAAACAGCGAACTCTTGGCTTGAATAACTAAAATCTAAAATTACTTTTTTAGACTATTGGTGCCCCCTCAAATGCTTTGCAATACAAGATAGGAATTTGAGAACTCAAAAGTATGAATCTTTGTACTTAATACAAATATGGGGCTGAATTTTACCAGAAATTGGATGAGTGCCAATTTCAGAGTCCAATAGAGGGTTTCTCTCCAGGAGGTCTAGTGCGTTTTCTTGAGCTATTCTCTGCAGCTCGCCTCATTAGCTATGCACATGCCTCTATGGTGCCCTGCTGACACTATTCTCTGCTTAGCAAAGGCAGAAGTACTCAGCACTGCCAGGACCATCCAGAATCGCTGGCATCAATGTCAATTTGAATGTCATTGATCATGACAATTGCTTCCAGGCAATAGCTAGCCCTTCTTCATCGTTTGAGGGGAACCAAAACGAAACATGTCTTAGGGCGCTTAGGTGACAGTTCTTTGCAAATACAAATTTACATTCGTAAACGTATTGCTATGGCGAATCCTCACTTGTCTAATCCACGGTAACTACACTGTTCTCCCTCCTTAACACCATATTTTGAAACACTCACAAGAGTGCCTTTCTTGAGTCTTTACATCGCTCATCGATATTTTGGACTCTCTAGCATCACCACAGGCCAAAAGCCAGGGTGGTACTGGTGTTATATGAGGCTCGGGTATTGATGGTCCTCCATCAGTCTGGTCGTGTTGTGGGTGGATCGGTGCCCCCGCTTTTTATCTTTATTTTTATTTTTATTTCATTTATTTGGTGGGGGTTGGTCATTCCTTGTCTCCGACTGGAATGACTAGCGGTAGTTTGCTCACATATCACTGAAGAGTTATAACAATTTGAGTGTCAGTGATAACACGAGTCTTGATGTCTTTTGGGTGAAGGTATCAAATCTTTCAATGCCGAGGAATTTCATGAGGCTGTTATTCAAAGCCAGCCACTTGCCTCTTGCGCCCATCACGAAGCCAAAGTGCTTGGGTTCCGAGCCTTCTGTCAATTCTGTTATCTCGGCATTAAGATGTTTATATTTTTTGCTTTTCTCACGCCATGCCATTTCCAGTGCTTTACTGTCATTCTCGTACCGCACTGTGATGTCCACTATTGCGATCTTTTGAACTTTCTTGAATATAAGATCGGCTTTCCACAGTGAGCCACCTCTTGCAAAAGTAACAAAAAATGTCTGGAGAGTCATATTATTTTGGAATTGAATCACTTGTATAACATGACATATTTCCTGCAGGTTCACCAATGAGTAATCTGCCATTTTCTCATTCCTGATTTAGAGTAAAAATAAATTGCAAACAATGATGAGTCATAAATAAGTTTAAATAAATAATCATGTCATTGAAGGAGTATTTGCACATTAATGTGGAATGAGCCGACTTATTCTGACAGGGAGCCAGTGTGGGTATAACAGGCTGAGTACCCTCCTCTGTTCTCTAAACATTACCAGAACCTACTGGATCATAGACTGCTCTCTCATTAGAGAGACAACTGGTGGTGGCTTAACCTGAGGGTCACCACAGCTCAGGCAAGAGAAGAGGTTGAAAAGGAGAGACCTTCATGGTAACCTCAGCTGGCATGGGAATTGAATCCATGATGTTGGCATTAATCTGCAGTGCAAACCAGCCATCCAGCTGTACTTCATTCTGTATGGGTTTGTAATCAACATGATGTAGCACACCTTCAAGGGTAGCAGGACTTCAACCTGAATTTTCTGGTCCACAAGCCTGTGCCACTATATGACAAGTTCCTTTACTGATTCTAAGATGAATTTGTAAATTCGAGCAAGCAAGAAGTATATTAGTGCAAAAGCCAGTTGAATTAAATCGTTGTGAAGGCGCTGAGTGTAAACTACTAAGTATGTGACTTGAGCCGTGCTAATTGTTTGGGACAGGTTGCATAGGATCCCTACAGTATGAAAGCAGGTCATTTGGCCCATCGAGTCCATACTGACCCTCTGGAAAGTATCCCACCCAGACTGACTCCCCTATCATATCCCTGTAACTCTGTATTTACCATAGCTAATCCACCTAGCCTGCGTATCCATGGGTATAATGGGCAATTTAGCATGGCCAATCCACCCTAACTTGCAGATCTTTGGACTTGGGAGGAAATTAGAGCACCCAGAGGAAACCCATGAAGAATGTGCAAACTCCACGCAGGGGGTTGAATCGCACCCAGGTCCCTTGCACTGTGAGGCAGCCCTGCTAACCACTGAGCCACCATGCAAGAAATCTTTGTTTAAACATTTTGTTCTGCCTAATGATGATATTCTGTATTTTCAGGTTTTGTTCATTTTAACTCAAGAGTTTGCAATTTCTCTTCTGATGGTCTCCATTAGGTAAAGCTTTTGACATGAGAAGGCCTAATGAGGAATAAATCTGAAGTGAACTATTTGGAATGAACACAAAACCTGATCCAAGTGTAATATTTGTTGAATACCTTAAGCTTTAATCAGGATTCATGGACTCTTCTGCGTGATAAGTTATCAGCCACTTTTCCAGTTCAGCTCCCTTGTGTAAATGAAGAATTAAATTGCTCGAGTCTTGTGGTTCATGCACGTTTTCGTTCTCTGTAGTGTTCAAACCATTTCCTTAGCACAAAGATTTTTTTTTAATTGCATTCAAATGTGAGCAGCAGCTGGAAGTCCTTGCCATTTCAATTAGCTTTGAAGGTGAATTTATAGACTGCTGGTCTGCCTAAACCTGGCTATTAGTCACTGAGTTTATTCCCAGCACATATTCCCTGTTGAAGGTAGCTTCACTCTGAAAACAACCCTTAAATTAAGGCTGATCTGTGTGTAGAGGGAGAGTGAGAGGAAGAGCATGGAGGGAGAATAAGAAAAAAATCCACAGCCCCAGCCTTCTGGAACAAAACACATTCTTTCAGGAGTAAGTTGCTAAGCGATGTGCAGCCTATCTGCAGATGTTTTTTCAGGTTGTTGCAGGTCTGTTACAGCACAATTTGTACTCAATCTGCACTTACCAGACTAGCCAAGTTCCATAATTCTTCTATCTCAGAGTAAATTCACAGCAGTGATCCCTCAGTAACAGTGACGTATTTAATTGTACAATGGACATGTTCCAGTACTTGGTGCTGCCCTCAGTAACTGGACTTTTTAATGTACGACTGAGCCAAGCAGAAAGCTTTGATCTCTGATGAGTGAACAGGAGTCAAGGTCTGGTTTTGAAAGTGAGGTTTATACCATTGCAAACAGCTTCACGGTGGAAGCAGTATGTAAATGTGAATGCTGCCTCCCTACTGACCCAAAGAATGCTGAAGGTAGAATCATAGAATGTGCAAACAGGCCCTTTGGCCCAATAAGTCCACACCAACCCCCTGAAGCGTAACCCACCCAGACCCATTCCCCCTACCCTATATTTACCCTTGATTAATGCACCTAACCTACACATCTCTGAACACTATGGGCAATTTAGCATGGCCTAGCCTGCACATCTTTGGATTGTGGAAGGAAGCTGGAGCACCCGGAGGAAACCCACACAGTCACCTGAGGCTGGAATTGAACCCAGATTCCTGAAACTGTGAGGCAGCAGTGCTAACCAGGTGAGCCACCATGCCACCCCGTTCTGAAAGGAGGGTCTAGCTCTAGTGTGCTGCTCCTAAAGGCCACTTGTCCTTTTAAAGGAGAGTTGCGCTGATTTTACAGAAGCTTTTGCCAACTGTCTATGAAACACTTGGAATAAAACAAAAAACATGGAAACTTAAGCAACAGGTAAGGGAGGGAGAGCCCCAAGTTTCTGAGGTGATGCTAGGGTTATTGTTTCAGATTTTCCCTGACCAGTTGTTATTCTACCGGATTAGTGGTGCTGGAAGAGCACAGCAGTTCAGGCAGCATCCAACGATTCGGGCAAAAGCCCTTCATCAGGAATAAAGGCAGTGAGCCTGAAGCATGGAGACATAAGCTAGAGGAGGGTGGGGGTGGGGAGAGAGTAGCATAGAGTACAATGGGTCACAGCCATCAAAGTTTTACCTGCACATCCACTAATATCATTTATTGTATCCGTTGCTCCCGATGTGGTCTCCTCTACATTGGGGAGACTGGGCGCCTCCTAGCAGAGCGCTTTAGGGAACATCTCCGAGACACCCAAACTGCCCCATGGCCCAACATTTCAACTCCCCCTCCCACTCTGCTGAGGACATGGAGGTCCTGGGCCTCCTTCACCGCTGCTCCCTCATCACCAGACGCCTGGAGGAAGAACGCCTCATCTTCCGCCTCGGAACACTTCAACCCCAGGGCACCAATGTGGACTTCAACAGCTTCCTCATTTCCCCTTCCCCCACCTCATCCTAGTTTCAAACTTCCAGCTCAGCACTGTCTCCTTGACTTGTCCGGACTTGTTGAACCTGCCTATCTCCTTTTCCACCTATCCACTCCACCCTCTCCTCCTTGACCTATCACCTTCATCTCCTCCCCCACTCACCCATTGTACTCTATGCTACTCTCTCCCCACCCCCACCCTCCTCTAGCTTATCTCTCCACGCTTCAGGCTCACTGCCTTTATTCCTGATGAAGGGCTTTTGCCCGAAATGTTGATTTCACTGCTCATTGGATGCTGCCTGAACTGCTGTGCTCTTCCAGCACCACTAATCCAGTATTTGGTTTCCAGCATCTGCAGTCATTGTTTTTACCCAGTTGTTATTCTAGCCTGGATGGGAATTCAACATGAGGATCCTGTGGTCTCCCTTTGGAACAGACTCTGAAGGACTTGTTTGGGAAATTGAATTTCCCACTGGACAATTGCTCTACACCAGAAACATTCTGAAAGACTCCATTTAAATCGGAGACTTCCGATGAAACTAAGTAAAATAGTTACTCAGGAAATGTCAGCGATTTAAATATTTAGTCTAAATCCTGATTAACCCACACAGCCCTAATTCACCTGCTTCAGATGACTGGCACCTTCCTGATTGTGGCTCCCACACACCCGCTGGACATGATCCAATCCACCCATCAAACTGACCCCTGATGGACCTTAATGGACCTCACCAAACCCCAATACCCCCTCCCCTCACTGCTCCCGTCCTCAAACCCACCATCCCACTGAACCTGACTCTTCTCGGACCCAATCTGACCCTCTTCCAAACTTGACCTGATCCATCGCCACCCCCAAGCCTGAACTGCTCGCGGTTTCCTATGCCAAAACAAAACTAGAATATTTGGTGTGAGAGCTAAGTTCCGCATTGTTATACAGCAATGTGTAGTTAGTCCAGCCTGATGTCTCACAAGAATGATGTCTCACATCATTTAACATTACGTGTAGTGTAACTAGCTATTAAGTATTATGTAACAAACCAATGCTGCTTAACAAGCTTAACATTGTGTGGACCTCTTTCTCCACTTGGTATCAATGGCATAGACTAATACTGACTCAAAGGATTGGTGATAATGAATCTACCCAAAGGATTTTCATTCTCCTGTTGTACTATTGACACTATTGACCACCATTGTTGTGACAATGTGAAATCTGTGAGGTCGCTGGCCTTCTTATTAAACAGCAGCTCTGCAAGGTGGGCTTCTATCCTGATCGGACAGAGTTAGACAAAAGAGAGCTAGGAGATGTGATCTGTTTGGATTTTCAGAATGCCTTTGACAAAGTGCACAGGTGGCTGCTAAGTAAAGTAAGAGCCATGGTATTAGGGACAAGGTACTGACACAGAAAGAGGATTGGCTGACTGGCAGAAGACAGAGAGTTGGGATAAAGTGGTCTTTTTCAGGATGGCAGCCATTGACTAGTAGAGTTTCACAGGAGTCAGTGTTGGGACCACAACCATACAGGTTATGCATTAACAATCTGGATGAAGGAACTGAAGACATTATTGCTAAGTTTACAAATGATACAAAGATAGGTGGAAGGACAGGTGGTGTTGAGGAGGCGGGGAAGCTGCAAGAGGATTTGGATAGGTTAGGAAGTGTGCAAAGAAAGGGGTTGGTAAGAGGATTAGAAGCTCAGATGATTTTCTAAATGGTGAAGGGTTTTGGAAATCTGAAGTTCAAAGAGCCTTAGGAGTTTTAGTTAAGGAATGTCTTCAAGTTAACATGCAGGTTCAATTTGGTTGTTAGGAAGACAAATGCAATGTTAATATTCATTTTTAGAGGGCTAGAATACAAGAGCTGAGATGAACTGCTGAAGCTGTATAAGGTTCTGGCTTGATCATACTTGGAACACTGTAAGTAGTTTCAGGTCCTATATCGAAGGAAGGATGGAAGGGTTCAGAAGAGGTTTTCAAGAATGATCCCAGAGAAGAAGGACTTATCAAATGAGAAGCAGTTGAGGACTTTGGGTATGTACTCAATGGCATTTAGAAGGATAAGGGTGGAATTAATTGAAACTTACAGAATCCTGAGAGGCCTGACAGAATTTTTTTTTACTTATTCACAGGATGAGGGTGTCAAGGTATTGGCCAACATTGATTGTCCGTCCCTAATTGCCCAGAGAGCAGTTAAGAGTCAACCACAATGCTGTGGTCCTGGAGTCGCATGTAGGCCAGACAAGATAAGAATAACAGTTTCCTTCCCGAAAGGACACTAATGAACCAGATGGGGTTTCCCGACAATTGACAATTAGATTCTTAATTTCAGATTTTTATTGAACTAAAATTCCACCACCTACTGTAGCGTAGTTCAAACCCACATCCCGAAAACAAATTCTGGGTTGCTGGATTAACAGTCTTGAGATAATCACCTTCCTGTAAATGTGGAGAAACATGGAGATGTGAGGTGGGCGTGGAGAGAATGCTTTCACTAGTAGAAGCGACTGGGACCCAAGGGCACAGCCTCAGAGTGAAAGGACGACCCTTTAGAACTGAGACGAGAAGGGATTTCTTCAGTCAGAGGGTGGGGAATCTGTGGAACACATTGCTGCAGAAGGCTGTGTAGGCCAAGTGTACCGAGTGTATTTAAGACAGAGATAGCTAGGTTCTTCGATTTAATAAGGGGATCAAGGATTATGGGCAGAAGACAAGAGGATGTACCCTCACAATGCACAGCCCTCCAATCTTTCTGCTCCAATCCCGACCTCACTATCAAGCCAGCAGATAAAGGGGGTGCAGTGGTAGTCTGGCACACTGACCTCTACACCGCTGAAGCCAGAAGCCAACTCGAAGACACATCCTCCGACAGCCCCCTCGACCATGATCCCACCCCCCATCACCAAACCATCATCTCCCAGACCATACAGAACCTCATCACCACAGAAGATCTCCCACCCCCAGCTTCCAACCTCATTGTCCGGGAACCCCACACTGCCCGGTTCTACCTCCTTCCCAAGATCCACAAGCCTGACCACCCTGGCTGACCCATTGTCTCAGCATGCTCCTGCCCCACTGAACTCATCTCTATCTACCTCGACACTGTCCTATCCCCCCTAGTCCGGGAACTCCCCACATATGTTCGAGACACCACCCACACCCTCCACCTCCTCCAAGACTTCCGTTTCCCTGGCCCCCAATGCCTCATCTTCACCATGGATATCCAATCCCTCTACACCTCCATCCGCCATGACCAGGGCCTCCAAGCCCTCCGCTTCTTCCTCTCCCGACGTCCCCAACAGTACCCTTCCACCGACATTCTCATTCGTTTGGCCGAACTGGTCCTCACCCTCAACAATTTCTCCTTTGAATCCTCCCACTTCCTCCAGACCAAAGGGGTAGCCATGGGCACCCGTATGGGCCCCAGCTTTGCCTGTATCTTTGTTGGCTATGTAGAACAGTCCATCTTCTATAGTTACACCGGCACCACTCCCCACCTCTTCCTCCACTACATTGATGACTGCATTGGCACCACCTCGTGCTCCAGCGAGGAGGTTGAGCAATTCATCAACTTCACCAACACATTCCACCCTGACCTTAAATTTACCTGGACCATCTCTGACACCTCCCTCCCCTTCCTGGACCTCTCCATCTCCATTAATGACGACCGACTTGAACTGACATTTTTTTGCAAACCCACTGACTCCCACAGCTACCTGGATTACACCTCTTCCCACCCTACCTCCTGCAAAAATGCCATCCCATATTCCCAATTCCTCCGCCTCTCCCGTATCTGCTCCCAGGAGGACCAGTTCCACCACAGAACACACCAGATGGCCCCCTTCTTTAGAGACCGCGATTTCCCTTCCCACGTTGTCAAAGATGTCCTCCAACGGATCTCATCCACATCCTGCACCTCCGGCCTCAGACCCCAACCCTCCAACCGTAACAAGGACAGAACCTCTTCCACCCTACCAACCTTCGTATAAACCAAAACATCTGATGACATTTCCGTCCAAACGGACCCCACCACCAGGGATATATTTTCCTCACCACTCCTTTCCACAAAGACCGTTCCCCCTGTGACTACCTGGTCAGGTCCACGCCCCCCCCACCCCCAACAACCCACCCTCCCATCCTGGCACCTTCCCCCTGCCACCCCGGGAATTGCAAAGCCTGCACCCACACCTCCTCCCTCACCTCCAAGGCCACAAAGGAGCCTTCCACATCCATCAAAGTTTTACTTGCACATCCACCAATATCGTTTATTGTATCTGTTGCTCCCGATGCGGTCTCCTCTACATTGGGGAGACAGGACGCCTCCTAGCAAAGCGCTTTAGGGAACATCTCTGGGACACCCGCACCAATCAACCACACCACCGCCCAACATTTCAACTCCCCCTCCCCACTCAGTCGAGGACATGGAGGTCCTGGGCCTCCTTCACCGCCGCACCCTCACCACCCGACGCCTGGAGAAAGAACGCCTCATCTTCCGCCTCGGAACGCTTCAACCCCAGAGCATCAATGTGGACTTCACCAGTTTCCTCATTTCCCCTTCCCCCACCTCATCCCAGCTCCAAACTTCCAGCTCAGCACTGTCCCCATGACCTGTCCTACTTGCCAATCTTCCTTTCCACCTATCCACTCCACCCTCCTCTCTGACCCATCACCTCCATCACCACCCCCATTCACCTATTGTACTCTATGCTACTTTCTCCCCACCCCCACCCTCCTCTCATTTATCTCTCCACCCTACAGGCAGCCTGCCTCTATTCCTGATGAAGGGCTTTTGCCTGAAACGTCGATTTTCTTGCTCCTCCAATGCTGCCTGAACTGCTGTGCCTTTCCAGCATCACTCTAATCTAAGAACTATATCAGCCCTGATTAGATGGCAGAATACAGTTGATGGGCTGAATGGCCTAATTCTGCTCTTATATCTAATGGTCTTATCGAGAATGGTCTTGGTGGTGACCATTTAATTGGCTGTTATTGATAAATTCCACCCAGACTCTCACAAATTCTCTGAGAGCTCATGACTGACATTTAGCCTTGTTGGCAAGATGGAGTTGGGATTTCAGAAAACTTAGTCCAATATTTTTGTGATGCATCAGGAGGTAGCGAGTTTTGAGAAGATTTGTAGCTCAGGTTGAAGTTTTGGATGTAGGTTTGCTCACTGAGCTGAAAGGTTGATTTCCAGACATTTCATTACCATACTAGGTAACACCTTCAGTGGATTTTATGCAAAGCAATACTGAAACTTCCTGCTTTCTAATTATATGTTTGGGTTTCTTTGGGTTTGTGATGTCATTTCCTTTGGTGATGTTATTTCCTGTGGTGAAGTCACTTCCTGTTCCTATTCTCATGGGGTGGAATATGGAGTCTAACTTGATGTGTTTATTGATAGAGTTCCAGTTGGAATGTCATGCTTCTAGGAATTCTTGTGCGTGCCTTTGTTTGGCTTGTCCTTGGATGGATGTGTTGTCCCAGTTGAAGTGGTGTCCTTCCTCATCCGAATGTGAGGATACTAGTGAAAGTGGGTCATGCCTTTTTGTGGCTAGTTGGTGTTCATGTTATGATTACTGTTGTGACCTGGACTGAGATACAGTGAGAAGTGTTGGTTTGTGTCCTATACAGGAAGATCGTACCACATAAAGTGCATCGGGGTAGCAGAACAGAATGCAGAATACTGTGTTACAGCCACGGAGAAGGTGCAGAGAGAGAGAGATCAGAATTAACATTTGAGAGGTCCATTTGATAGTCTGATAACAGCGAGGAGGAAACTGTTCTTGAATCAATTCATACGTGTACTCAAACTTCTTTATCTTCTGACCAATGGAAGCTGGTGGAAGAGAGCATAACTAGGATGGGAGCAGTCTTTGAATATGATGCTTTCCCAACGCAGTGGGAAAATAGTTGGAGTAAACTGATGGAAGGTGGGTTTGTGCAATGGACCGGGCTGTGTTCATCACTCCCTGTAGTTCCTTGCCGTCTTGGGAACAGCAGTTGCCATTACCACGCTGCGATGCATCCAGAAAGGATGTTTCCTATGGTGTGCCTATGAAAATTGTTAAGAGTCCTTGAGGGCACATGCTGAATTTGCTGAGGAAGTAGAGGTGTGTTGTGGTTTCTTGACCATCGCGTTGACGTGGGTTCGACCAGGCTGGATTTTTTGGTGATCATCACTCCCAGGAAGCTGGCGCTCTTAACCATCTGCACCTCAGCATCACTGATGCAGACAGGGCCGTGCTTTCAACTCCACTTCCTGAAGTCAACGTTCAATTCCTTTGTTTTGCTGATGTTGTTGGAGAGATTGTTGCCTTTACACCATGCTGCTAAGCACTCAATCTCTTTGCAGTATTCTGTCTCATCATTGTTTGAATTCTGACCTACGACGGTGGTGTCATCAGCAAACTGGTAAATGGAGTTGGGATGGAATGTGGCCACACAGTTATGAGTGTATAAGGAGTATAGTAGGAGGCTGAATATGCAGTGGGGTGGCATACCAGTGTTGAGGATTCTGGTGGAGGAGGTGTTGTTGCTATTCTTACTGATTTGCGGTCTATGGGTCAGGAAGCTAAAAGAATCCAGTTACAGAGGGGGAGCCAAGACTTAAGTTTAGAGAAGTGTTTGTTTGGAATTATGGTGTTCAAGGTGAAAATGTAGTCAATAAGTAGGAGCCTGATGTATCCGAGTTATTCAGATGTTCCAGGGATGAGAGTAGGGCAGGGAGATGTTGTCTGTTATGGACCTTTGATGATTAGATTAGATTAGCTACAGTATGGAAACACGTCTTCGGCCCAACAAGTCCACAACAACTCTCTGAAGAGTAACCCACCCAGATCCTACATTTATCTCTGATGAATAAACCTAACACTATGGGCAATTTAGCATGGCCAATTCACCTAATCTGCACATCTTTGGATTGTGGGAGGAAACCGGAGCACCCGGAGGAAACCCACGCAGCTGTTGCACCTGTAGGTGAATTGCAAAACATCAAGACAAATTGATTGGCTGGAGTTGATACAAACATGTCCTGTCTGATTTAGAGTCACATCCTCGCTGGGACATCGGCTGTCGTTATGTATTTCATGATTCCTGATGAAGGGCTCCTTGCAAAATGTTGATTCTCCTGCTCCTCACATGCTGCATGATCTGCTGTGCTTTTCCAGCACCAAACACTCGCGATAATGTATTTCATGACTAACTATAGGGCTTATATTGTATGAGGCCCAAAGCTCTTCACAGATGACTGGCCACTGGCCTTGCCTGAACATCATGACTGGGCACTTGGGCATATCACACACCTTGTTGGTTGTTGACCTCTGAGTCATTGTCCAACAATATTGTTAAGATCTTCTGCCTCTTCCACTGCTCCCAGACTTCCTGCATGTTCGAAAATGGTGACATTTACATGCCACTGCAGCTAAAGCTGATGGACCCCTCACTCCATTGCCAGGTTGAGCTCCCAGGGTATGGATGCTGATGTGTAGCCCACTAGTTGGAGTCACAAATAAGAGTTGGAGAATTGTGGAACATTAGTTTCCCAAAGACACCCTTTTTGAGCTAAATGTGCAGCTTGCCAGGGGACTGGCCCTCACAAACTGTAAACATAAATGACCAGCTTTTGTGTTTCAGTGACTTTGGTTGAGGGGTAGACAGTGATTTGGACACCAGTGAGTGTTTGCTTCGCCTTCTTTAAAGTTGCACTGTGAGATCTTTTCCACACACTTGAGAAAAATAGGATCATGATATAACATATAATTTGGAAAATAGAACCTTTAACATTTGTTAGAACAGGAGTGTATTGGATCTCCTTCTTGTAACCCTTCTAATGGGTCACAGTGATAACTTATAATAATTTCTAGCATGCAGCTGTATCACACTTCAATTTAAAATGACCACATCAGAAAGAAGGAGCTAATCGCAAAGTTTTATTGAGTGAAGGGAGAAGGAATTCAATTAAACACTAACCTTGAGAAAAATATATTAAAAATGCAACATCAAACATTCCAACAGGAATGAAAATTTAAAAAGGGAGAATGTCCATTACAACAGGAAGATAAAAATATTGTTTGCAAGTTCATAATCAAACACAGCTTGCTCTGATAATGTTCATTCACTTTGTACATAAATATCATGCAGGCCCCTTTAAGGGGCTGGTACACTTCCATTTGGTTTAATGTGATTTAGAAATTCATTTAAAAGAGTATATGTAGCAGATTGATTTTACATCTGTCCTTGTAGCCATCCAGATGAGCAATGACAGTATCTGTAGTAGAGTTCGTGACATAAGAACAGGCATTCAATTCAGTCATGGCTGCACTGTATCTGCTGCTCCATAGACATTTATAACCTTGCATATGTCTTTGTGTGTTATAGTTTACAAATTGGGGCTGCCTTAGATGCATCCTAAGAGCTGGTATCTATGTGTACATCCAGAACTAAAGGGATGTGTGTTGTGGGCGCTCTACACCCCTGATGCAACCTCAACTGTCCAGTGTGCATTATGTAATGTTTCCCTAAGTAAAATAACTCGAGAGATTTCCTCATACGAACACCCAACTGTAAATCACAGCACGTGAAAATGATAGAACAAGACAATTAAAAGGTGCAGCATCCATGGTGTCAAGTTCCTCTTTAAACATTGACTTCTGGCCATAGAAGCCTTTCTGAAAATGGCATTTACTGTTAAATGTGATGACTATATTTGTATTACCTTGCCCCACAAGAGATGTGCGCATTCAAAGATCAAGTGTCCTTATTTTATCTAAATCTGATTACAGAGAAAATACTTCACTCGCATGTACAAAATTGTAATTGGTGTGAGTGGTTTTGGATTAGCTTTCGTGTGGAGCTTAGCTACCGAACCCAGCCATTGGAATCTGAGGTCAAGGGTGTGGAACCAGAATCTGGTCACCATGCATTCCTCCGGCTTGTTACACTGTGAGGACTGCCTGGCAGTAGATGATAACTCTGACTTAAACTGTGCTTAAGCAGCCTTACACTTGCTATGATTTTCATCTCCACCACGCAAACTATAATGATGTGCTGGAAGAGTTCATCCTAGTAAACCAAGAAGGTTTTAAAAGTTAAAAATAGAGAAACATTTTAAGCTGCATTCATTGCGAATGCTACCATCAAGGAGAAAAAAGAATGCCTGTGTGCTCTATCGTGATATCACAGAAACAACAGGAGGGAGTGTGAATCATATGAGGATCAGAGGGAGGTCAGGCTGACCGATCCTGCTCCCTGCTTTCCTTCCCGCTCCTACTCCTGGTCTTTAATATGATGGAGAGTGCCGGTTTTGGACTAGGGTGGACAAAGTTACATTGGGGACACTGGATGCCTCCTAGCAGAGTGCTTTAGGGAACATCTCCGGGACACCCGCACCAATCAACCACACCGTGCTATGGCCCAACACTTCAACTCCCCCTCCCACTCTGCCGAGGACATGGAGGTCCGGCCTCCTTCACCGCCGCTCCCTCACCACCAGACTCCTGGAGGAAGAACGCCTCATCTTCCGCCTCGGAACACTTCAACTCCAGGGCATCAATGTGGACTTCAACAGTTTCCTCATTTCCCCTTCCCCCACCTCACCCCAGTTCCAAACTTCCAGCTCAGCACTGTCCCCATGACTTGTCCTACCTGCCTATCTTCTTTTCCATCTATCCACTCCACCCTCCCCCCCGACCTATCAACCTTATCCCCTCCCCCACTCACCCATTGTACTCTGTGCTACTTTCTCCCCACCCCCACCCTCCTCTCACTTTACTCTCCACCCTTCAGGCTCTCTACCTGTAATCCTGATGAAGGGCTTTTGCCCGAAACATCGTTTTTACTGCTCCTCAGATGCTGCCTGAACTGCTGTGTTCTTCCAGCACCACTAATCCAAAGTCAGAAGTCACATGACACCAGGTTACAGCCCAACAGGTTGATTTGAAATCACAAGCTTTCGGAGCGCTGCTCCTTTGTCAGGCTGCTTCACCTGAAAGCTTGTAATTTCAAATAAACCTGTTGAGCTATAACCTGGCGTCATGTGACTTCTGACATAGTCTTTAATACCCTTTGTCTGGGGCACAAGCCTCTGCCTCGCACCACCACCATCCCCCTCCTTGAAAGTGCTCTTCTTTCATGTGGTAGCATCCCTACCTCTGAGCCAGGAGGGCAGGATCCAAATCCCACCTGTTCCCATGGTGTGTAATCATATCTCTGAACAGGTCAGTTGGGTAAATATCTGTGCCTTATCTCCCCAGCCTCTCTTTAGTAGCACATGTACTGATGTCACTGCGCACGGGACACAGTAACGTAATTGGCGTTTCCTGCAGTCTGTTTCCTTGTGACCGAATAACAGTGCACGATGGTCATATTACATTATGTGCAATCCCTCTGGAAATTTTAAGCTCCATTGACTTTAGAGGTATCCTTTAAGTTCAGGAATAACTCAATTATAACTGCATTTTTAAACGGTCTGTGTTAAATTCTTTCTTTTCTTGATTTGTAAATGTTACTTTGATTATTCACAAAAGGCTTTTTTTTTAACTCCTCTCAACACATACATTACACAGAAACACATGTAAACATTCCACAGCAACTAGTCAACGTGGGGTAGAAATCTACTGGGGTGTCTACAGTACATGTAAACATTCCTTTATGGGATGCAGACACTCTGTCTGCAACACATGCATGTGTAGATTCAGGAACTGAAAGGATTGCTTCAGTCTTCTGACTTGGAGCCAATGTGATGTGGACCCTTGTAAACAGTTTTGATGTGCAGTGAAGATATCCGCACTTCAAAGTGATGTTAACATCTTCTGCACATGTAAATGCCTTGACAGAAACCATAGCCAGTTTCTGAAAGGCTTCAAAGGACTTACTTTACTGGAAGGATTATTTCTTTTTTAATTAGCAAGTGCGTATAGCTTTAAAGTTTTGAAATTACATTCTTTCAGTGGTTAGAAAACATACTTAATAACGTTACTGCCAAATGTTATTAAATGTAGGATGGTTGGCTTGGTCATGTGATATTCCTTCAACACAACCCTGTGGCATATGGAAATTGGTGTTCATTTTGGAACTTTCAGTTATATTATAAATACTTATTTGCAGGAAACTCAATACTAATATGACTATAATTCTGTTCAACACAACAGATGGGCCGCAGATTGGTTTTACAGGTCGGCACAACATCAAAGGCCAAAGGGCCTGTACTGCACTGTCATGTTCTATGTTCTATAATCTCTACAATAATCTTTCCAATTTTATTAATTCATGGATTGTGGGTATCAGTGGTTGAGCTATCATTGATTGCCCATCCCTAGTTGTGTTTGAGAAGATGATGGTGAGTTGCTGTCAGAATCTATATTAGTCAATGGATGTAGGCACAGTCTCAGCGATGTTAGGGAGGGGGGGGTCCAGGCTTTTGACCCAGTGACAAGGATGGAAAGGCAACGTGATTCCAGGTCAGGATTGTGAGTGAGTTAGATGGGAACTTGCAGGGGGGACAGAGGTGGTGTTGAAATGTATTTGCTGCCTTTGCGCTTCTAAGTGTTGGAGGTCACAGAGTGGACAATGCTGTTGATGGAGTCTTGATGGAGTGCATGATTTAGGTTGTACACACTCTGCTGCAATGTTTTGGTAGAGGTAGCAAACGGTGAAGGTGCTGGATGGGCTGCCAGTCAAATGGACAGCTTTCTCCTGGATAGTGTTGAGCTTCCTAAGGGTTGTTTGAGCCGCACTAATCAAGGCAAGTCGGTAGTGCTCCATCACATTTATGACTTGCGCTTTGTAGATGGGGGACAGTTTGGACAGAGAGGAAGTTAGTTACTCACTTACTGTAGATTTCTTAATCTCTGACATATTGTAGCAGCCACAGTATCTATTTCAATTCAATTTCTGATCAATGCTCACTCCAAGAATTTGCAAGTGGGGGATTCAATGATGGCAGTACCATTGAATGCCAAGGGGAGTTGGATAGATTTGCTCTTTGTAGAAATAGTCATTGCCTAGCACTTCTGTCGTCTGGATGTTATTTGCCACTTATCAGCTTAAGCCTAGATGTTATACAGGTCTTGATGCATATGGATGTTGACTGCTTCAGCTTCTGAGGAGTCATGAGTGGTACTGAACATAGTGTAATCACCAGTGAACAACCCCGCTTCTGAACTCATGGTGGAGGGAAAGTTATTCATTGTTGTATCACTGCAGCTGAAGATGGTTTAGCCTAGGACCCTCCTCTGAACAATTCCTGCACTGAGGTACTGCAACTGAGCTGATCGGCCCCCAACAATCAGGACTATCTTCTCCAAACAGTGGAAAATGCTCCTCTAATGTCCATTGGCCCCAGTTTTGCCAGTATTTCTTGATGTCATATTTTGTAAAATGCTGCCTCAGTGCCTAGTGTTCAGCTCTCTTCTTTTCTCCATACTTGGACAGGGCTGTAACGAGGTCAGGAGCTGAGTGGCCCTGGCGGAATCCAAGCTGGGCATCAGTGAACTGGTTGTTGCTGAGCAACCCCTTTTCTGATGATGAAGAGTGGACTGTTGGCATGGTATTAGAGTGGGTTGGATTTTCTTGCTTTTTATGCTCATGACATCCCTAGCCAAATTTCAACAAAGTGTCATGGCTGCACTGGAACTGCTTGACCAGAGTCACATGCATAGGTGTCATACATTTTTCCCAAGTTTCTATGAGTACAGCATGGCAATGATGAACTAAGAGAATTTTAAATGGAGAAACTACCCACACCAGGTGCTGAGCTTCATTAGCTGTGATGAAAAGTCATAGATTTATTGAAACAAGGACAACTTGTCATGTGGTAATGTGAGTGTGTGTGTGTGTGAAGCAACAGGCTTTATTGAACATTATATCAAGAGGATGGTAGTGATTACAAAGATAACAGCCAGTGGATGTTATAGAATATGAGTTCTCTGATTGCACCAGGTTAACAGCCCCAATCAGGGAGCCCTAGCTGACAGATATAAACACGAGTATCAGAGGTTCTGTTCACACTGAGAGCTGTTCTGAGGGAGCTGGATCAATGTCAAGGACTCTCCATGTGTAAATAAAGGGTGATTTGGTGATGGGATAATGGCCTCTGTGGATTTATTTCAACCTGGAGTCCCACAGAATTTGGCACGACCCTCCAAATTCTTTTACCAATACCCCTTTTTGACATTAAAAGTTAACCATGGACATTTAATATTTCTATTGCATTCACACCCAGTTCCCAACACTGCTTTTGCTTGAAGGATTAATCTCCAATACCACTCGCTGTTGTCTGAGAGGACCTGAAGGATGTACGAGCTCTCTTGTTGTCTTGTAAGATCCAGGTACAGCCAACACATTGGTGGAGTGGAGTGACAGCTTCTAGTGATGGCTGGTGTTTGAGTTGTGACCACACGATGACTTGAATATAGGAGCGGGGAAGACTGATAAACTGATAAAGGCAAACCTGATGCAAAATGGAACCCCCCAGGACTCAAATGGCCATGGCCGCATTGTAAGGAAAACAAGAAAGTGAGATTATCACTCTGCTTTCCATCTGCTTTGCTCTCTGATTTAAAGATGAATATATGAGACGCAAAAAAGGAAGCAAGCTATGCTTGAAGTGAGGAGATGAAGACTTCTCCACTAGAGTCATAGAGGCATCGAGATGTACAGCATGGAAACAGACCCTTCGGTCAAACCCGTCCATGCTGATCAGATATCCCAACCCAATCTAGTCCCACCTGCCAGCACCTGGCCCATATCCCTCCAAACCCTTCCTATTCATACACCCATCTAAATGCCTCTTAAATGTTGCAATTGTACCAGCCTCCACCACTTCCTCTGGCAGCTCATTCCATACACGTACCACTCTCTGTGTGAGAAAGTTGCCTCTTAGGTCTCTTTTAAATCTTTCTCCTCTCACCCTAAACCTATGCCCTCTAGTTCTGGACTCCCCAACCCCAGGGAAAAGACTTTGTCTATTTACCCTATCCATGCCCCTCATAATTTTGTAAACCTCTGTAAGGTCACCCCTCAGCTTCCGAAGCTCCAGGGAAAACAGCCCCAGCCTGTTCAGCCTCTCCCTGTAGCTCAAGTCCTCCAACCCTGGCAACATCCTTGTAAGTCTTTTCTGAACCCTTTCAAGTTTCACAACATCTTTCCGATAGGAAGAAGACCAGAATTGCACTCAGTATTCCAACAGTGGCCTAACCAATGTCCTGTAAAGCTGCAACATGACCTCCCAACTCCTGTACTCAATACTCTGACCAATAAGGGAAAGCATATCAAATGCCTTCTTCACTATCCTATCTACCTGTGACTCCACTTTCAAGGAGCAATGACCCTGCACTCCAAGGTCTCTTTGTGCAGCAACCCTCCCTAGGACCTGACCATTAAGTGTATAAGCCCCGTTAAGATTTGCTTTCCAAAAATGCAGCATCTTGCATTTATCTGAATTAAACTCCATCTGCCACTTCTCAGCCCATTGGCCCATCTGGTCAAGATCCTGTTGTAATCTTCACTGTCCACTACACCTCCAATTTTGGTGTCATCTGTACGTCTTATGCTCGCATCCAAATCATTTATGTAAATGACAAAAAGTAGAGGACCCAGCACCGATCCTTGTGGCACTCCACTGGTCATATGCCTCCAGTCTGAAAAACAACTCTCCACCACCACCTTCTGTCTTCTACCTTTGAGCCAGTTCTGTATCCAAGTGGCTAGTTCTCCCTGTATTCCGTGAGATCTAACCTTGCTGATCAGTCTCCCATGGGGAACCTTGTCGAACGCCTTACTGAAGTCCATATAGATCACATCTACCGCTCTGCCCTCATCAATCCTCTTTGTTACTTCCTCAAAAAACTCAATCAAGTTTACTTCTAGGGTAGGATTTACTCCTTCTTTGGGTAGTCATAGAACCCCGACAGTGCTGACAGTGGCCATTCAGCTTACACTGACCCACCCACCATCTCTGTAACCTTGCATTTTCCCAGGCTAACAAACCTAGCCCACAGATCTCTGGACACTACAATTTAGTTTAGCACGGCCAATCCACCTAACCTGCACACCTTTGGGAGGAAATCCACACAGACACGTGGGGAATGTGCAAACTCCACACTGATAGTTTCCCAAGGCTGGAATTGACCAGAGGTCACTGGCACTGTGAGGCAGCAGTGCTGACCACTGAGCCACCATGCTGCCCATTGTATTCCTTCAACATTTGCGGCTGTGTGATGCTGCTAAGGTAGAGGCAAGGACATTTCAAACATGAAAAAATAGGACTTTTCTGTAACAGGCCATAGACCAAACTTCCAAAGCAAGACCACTAGGAAACTCTTCTGTGTATTCAATTTGCAGAATTATTTGAAAGGACAATCTCCTTTTGCAGGTGATTTCCGTCATTAATAATGGATTTCTTGTTCTTTCGCACTAGAAATGTGGCTATCATGCTTTAGCAGGGAATTCTCTTCAGCTCGTCGTTCATTGTGATCTTTGAGTTCAGACCATCTCTGTAACCATAGACATTTTGTTCTCCTTTAGAGAAGCTCTTAATTGTGACACTTGAGTGAGAATATGAGTTGTCTGAGTGTGAGATTTCTGTAAATCCTTTGTGAGCGTCCTTGACTGTTAATAGCTGGACATCTAGTTCAGTGATTAATTGAGGTGGTCAGTCAAAATTCTGAAACTTCTTCCCTAATGCCATTATGGGTGAACCCACAGCAGGAGGACTGCAGCAGTTTGAGAGGGTAGTTCACTACCACCTTCTCAAGGGCAACTAGGGACAGACAATAAATGCTGGCCTAGCCAGTGACGCCCACCTGTCACAAATGAATAAAAAAACTAAAATGTCTGTCCTAATTCTTGGCGTTTTCTGAACTGATGAAGCTTGTTACTCTGATCACCTTCAAACTTCATGAGGCATTCTGTCAGTCTATCAAGAAAATACCTTCAAGGCTTTGCTGAGAAAATAGCTTTACAGCTGCCACTGCTTGTTTTTTTTTATTTAACATATTTTATAATCAACCCATTCAGAAACGTCATTACCCACCTGTTGAGCAGGTGGGACTTGAACCTCAGCCTCTTGGTCCAGGGATAGGGACACTGCCACTGTACCACAAGAGAACCCCTCTTCCACTTTTTAAAATTTAACCTATTTTTATAATCAACCTGTTCAGAAATGTTATTACACATCCATTGAGCAGGTGGGACTTGAACTTTGGCCTCTGGGTCCAGGGATAGGGACACTACCACTGCACCACAAACAGGCCCCTCTGTCACTGTTTCTTGATGGGTTTCTCTTGTAGCCTGCAGCTGCCCTGTCTGCTGATTAACAGTTTAAGCACATTGAGTATTAACAATAATAAACTTTGGGCGTAAGAATCCCTTTTGCTCTGGATGGCTTCTTATTGGCAATTTGACATTCTTTTTTACATTTTGTTTAGATTAGATTCCCTATAGTGTGGAAACAGGCCCCTCGGCCTAACAAGTCCACACCGACCCTCCAAAGAGTAACTCACCCAGACCCATTTCCCTCTGACTAATGCAGCTAACCTATGGGCATTTTAGCATGGCCAATTCACCTGATCTGCACATCTTTGAACTGTGGGAGGAAACCGGAGCACCCAGAGGAAACCCACGCAGACACGGGGAGAATGTGCAAACTCCACACAGACAGTTGCCCAAGGCTGGAATTGAACCTGGGACCCTAGTGCATTTTCTTGGTGGGATTTTGTAAGGGAATGAAATTATTCCTCTGAACACGTCATCTCAGAGTGATGTTTTCAGTGTATGATTGCATAGATATGCACTATTGGTTTCTGCCTGTAGGTGTGACCCCATCCACCTTAACCAAATCTTCAATGGTCTTGAAATTCCTTGAAACCTCTTCATTGCCTAATGGAAGATCTCAGGGTAAGGAAAACCAATTGGCAGAGAACTGATTTCAAAGGGGCAAGAATAAAGCTAAACAGAATTGATTGGAATACAAGTTGACAGGTAAAATGGGATCTGAACAACAGACCGCCTTCAAAGAGCAGACAGTTTGGGTGCAAAAGAGAATATTCTCTTCAATGGAAAATATAGGACAAACAAATCCAGAGTCGCCTGGATGAGAAGGAGTGAGAAATTAGCATTAGAAAGGAAAAGTGAGTTTATGACAAGTACAAAGCAAAAGATACAACTGTGAACCAACCAGAATAGTGATAAGATTAGATTCTTTGCAGTATGGGAACAGGCCCTTCGGCCCAACAAGTCCACACCGACCCTCCGAAGAGTAACCCACCCAGACCCATTCCCCTATATTTACCCCTGACTAATGCACCTAACACTATGGGCAATTTAATGTGGCCAGTTCACCTGACCTGCACATCTTTGGATTGTGGGAGGAAACCGGAGCGCCCAGAGGAAACCCACGCAGACACAGGGAGAATGTGCAAACTCCACACAGTTGCCCAAGGTGGGAATCAAACCCAGGTCCCTGGTACTGTGAGGCAGCAGCACTAACAACTGAGCCACCGCGTCATCCCTATAATGTATAATGTTCAGGTGCAAAAGAAAATCAGAGAAGTAAAAAAGCATAATGAAAAAAGACTAGCAATTACTATGAAGGGAAATTCCCACATCTTCTGTTGGCATAAAAACAGTAAAGGAGTGGCTAAGGGAAGAGTATGGCTGATCAGCCGCCAAAAAAGTGGATTTATGAAAATAAGCAAAGGACATGGCTTAGGTGTTAAATGAATACTTTGCACCTGTCTTTATTAAAAAAAAATGGGATGCTGTATGATGCTTCTTGACAGAACCTATATTTTTGCTCCTTTATTTTCTTCACAAAAGTAATCAACACTCATATGTCACTAGTTTGAAATCCAAACTCTAAAAAGCATATTTATATACATATAACTCACACACGTTTCATCACAGTAACCTCATCAGAGTATATGCACAATTCCCTATACTTAACAAACCTGCATCAACTGTTGTTGTCAATTCAAATTTAACTGATTTCAACTGGCACATTGGAAGATGCATCACAATTGGTCACAGACCTCCACGTTAAGGAATTAGTCATCCAAGAAAACATCTCACTCTGGATTATTGTCCAGCTAGATAGTGTTCGTACATGGATATCGATCTTGGACCAGGCCTCACGTGGCTCTCATGCCTCCCAATGCCATGGTTGATCTGATACCCTTCGCATCCAAATTTGTACAAGGTAATTGCCAAGTGGAGGGCAAGTGTTTCCCGTGGAAATGTTGTCATCTATGGTGAAACTACAGTAATTAAAAATAGACAAACCTTTCGCCTGCCTGTTACAGTGTCAAAAAATAATACAAGAGCCTTGCAATGTATAACTGTTTTTCTTTGCACAATGCCAGCGCTTACAAAGACCCAACCACGGTAGCTCTGAAATTGTTCACATCTCAATCAGAGCCAAGAAAAACACGTCTTTGGCTTGACTGCAGAACCTTGGATTATTGCGAACAGTATGATTCACAGTGTAGAGTTCTGGTTTCATCAGCCCTTGTTATAATTAGAACCGTGTTGATTATGTTGATTACAACACCTCCACCATACAGTGAAAACATGGGGAAAAGGAAGAAAGACAAGTAGGCTTTGTTTCAGATGCAGTCTGCAGGCTATTTTTGGGCACTGGATTTGGAAACCCACTTGCAGTTGATGTATACTGTTAGGATGCATTTACTAGTTTGGCTGAATTATTTTGGAGAATGAATGTATTGTGGAGGAAGAAGAGAAACGACTCCTAGTCCAGGAGTCTACATCCTGCCAAATTGGTCCGAGTGGCAGAGTGGAGGAAATGTGGAATGGTTTCCCCAGAGTGGTTGATCAAGGAGAATGGTGCAAAATCAAGTGGGGCTAACTTAGGGTGAGAAAATGAAGATCAAAGCTTCTAACATCGAAAGGGTATCAACTTAAAGAACCATAGGACAGCAAAGACTCGATGGAGATTAATTGCCGCCATAAAGGTTTATTGAATAAAATGGAAAAAAAAGTTATATTTTAATAGCTAGAGATACATGCTAAATCATGATCATGAGTCATCGAGGTCGCCAATGGAGTTTGCCAGCAGAACTGCTACACAAACAGGTTCGTTTTTGTGTTGAGGCTTCTCTAGCCTCTTTAAGAAAGTAAACTTTCTATAAACACCCAATTGATATGCAGGCAGTACTGAAATGTGCATTGTACAGAAAATCAAGACCTGTCCCAAGGGCTTGACATACATGAATGGCAGGTTCACTGGCCCTTTGATTACAGTTGGGGTTTTATTACTTAGTTCCATAGTGGTATACTCAGCAGAGCCAAACCAAATTAAACTGAGCCAAGTCAAACTGGATAGCTAAAAATGTTTCCCTGGGTGACTTCAAGGGCACTTGTACTTTCTCTTGGAAAATATCCGTGGCACCATATTTTGGTCCAACGTTGTACTTTTCCATCAGCATAACCCTAATTGCAAGGATCCAGAATGTCGTTTTATGCTGTCAATCAACTTGACAAGTTTCTGCCTCTAAATTTGGACTAATCTTATGAGTCTACTATCGTTTTTTTCAATCAGCTAATTAAAGAACCCAATTTAAAAATCCTTGCAGCCATCTAAAATCTAATCCTTTAGCTTTCATTCTAAGATGTTTCTAATAATATGTACGTAACAAGGCTTGCGCGATATCAGTTCAATGAGTGACATCTGGCATATAGCTACATGGCAAAACTCATTACAAGTTGTTTATCTTTTAATAAATTACTAGGCTTGAGACAGTTCCAGTTTATGCAACATAACAAAATTGGTACAACTCAAGTATTTGAAGTAATAACTGACACTGTATGACTCCCTCTCAGGATATGTTGGCAGTAAAGGATACTGTTCACTCATTACAATCAACATTCTTTGAAGTACCCTGGTTGTACACTAGGGATGAGTAAGTGGATTTAAGTGGATTTTGGATTTGTACAGTTTACATATAAGGCATGATCAAAAGCAACAAGTGTGAAAAGTTTCAATTGCTCTCTCTAGGGCTATCTACAGGTTGTTCTGCGATAACACTTGTTTCGTTAGCGTGAAATTGCTATAACGCAATTGACAAATTGAGGACTCTGCTCCTAAAGTGCCAAGTTTTAAAGCATGTACTGATTATAATGTGATTCCGGACCCATTAGTTCAAATGGTGCTGCTATTCCCAGATTTTCTTGGACCATGAGAATGAGAATGGAACTACCGTGTTATAGCAGAACTGACTGTACTAACAGAGTGACAAGAAATCAAGCCTTTGCTGACCCTGTGTATTCCCGCAGTGTCATCCCATCCTTATACTTCAAAGCAAACACACTCTCACAACACAGAATTACAGACAAATGGAATATGCAGTCATTACACATTCACAGAAAATAATCAGAAAACTCTTACCATTGTAGTAGGAGTTTTCCATATCATAAATATCTTCTGGTCTCTGGTAGGTGAAGATAGCCCACATTTGTAGCAAATAATGGTGCATTAGTGACATCAATTTTTATCTGTATTTCAAGTCTTGACTTTCAAAATGACAGCCTTAACCAAGTCTCTTCAACTGGGTCACACTTGGATTTGTCCCAACATTTGATTGCAGCTCAATTTGGATTTTTCTGAGTTGGCTCTGTCTACCTTTGCTCTGTGCTGCAGAGATGTAATTTTCATATTATGATCAGAAGCTGATTCTAGTAAACATCAATTAAGCAATAGGTTATTTGAAACGGTCAATGTTTCCATTGGGAACCAAAGAGGAGTGTGCTTTGTAAAGCACAATATGATTGTGGAGGTAAGGAATGCATATAAAGATCAGCAGAAAAGGTGGAGAGGATGGAAGTATTGGTTGAGTTATTAGAGAGAAAGGAAAGGCTAGAAGATCTAAAAAGAGAAAAATGTGAAAATATTGGAAAAGCCAAAATGAGCAAGATTAGGAGGTTGAAATATGTTAGAAAAGGAGAGCGGGTTTGCAGAGAAACCATTGAGAAATGAATGCAGACATGAAAGACATTGTAAAACTTTTACTGTCATCCCCTGAGCTTTATGTTCAGGCCATGGGAGATCGTTAAAGGGGACGAATCAGAAGTCGAAAGAGGTCATATTGAAAAGAAAAGATAAATGTGGTGTTTTGACTATTTGGGAAATTGACAAATACAACATGTTGAACTTTGGGTCATTTGGTGTGACAATAAAACTTTAAAAGTAATCTCTTATTCCTTCCAATGGTCTGTGCCAAAATTTGTCAGTTGTTCCTTTGAACTTCATTCTTTGACTCAAATATATGTCTTTCTTCTTCATGTGTAAACAAATGGAGAAAAGTAAAGGAAAACATTCTTTTTCTGGGAACAGTAAAGAAAAAGCAAAGGAAGGTTTTTACACTTCAGATGAAGGTTGCATGAAGCCCTGTTTAAAGTTTCCTGAAAACTAAAATCAACTTTTCTCCTGGCATTGGCTCATACGTCCAGAGAAAAGACACATTTGACATAACCTCATTTTCCAAAATAACTTTGGAATCACAGTGAAGTTATACCTTCAATGACTGCCCTGTAGGAATCAACTAAAGACCTGGCACAGCACATGAAAGCTCTAAATGTTTCAGATTTATCCTATGAGTGTGGCAAAGATTTCTGTACAATAATATCTACATAGCTGCAGTTCCAAAAAGGGGAGTGAATATTCATTTTATTAAATCCAGTACCAGTCTGCTCCATTTTTAGGATTCCTCACAGATTCTACCTGTGCTGTATTTGAAAGGCCCATTATATTTTTTTGCTGGATTTTAAAATTTGACTTAACTTTATCCCAACTCATTTAAAGTATTACATCACTTGCAGTGGTAAATATATTCATTATTAAATATGCCACTTGACCATTGAGGCACACTGAATTTACATTTTGAGTGTGTAAACCTTTAACACAAGGCCTCCTCAAATTAGAATTATTAAAATGACTCTGGAAAAAAGACTCTGACTGTCTGTACTATCTGTGCCTCTCACAATCTTGTAAATGGCTATCAGGTCGACCCTCAGGCTCTGATGTTCAAGTGAAAACAAACCAAATTTGTCCAAATTCTCCTCATAACTAATACCCTCCAACCAGGCAACATCCTGGTTAACTGTTTTCTGTACTTTCTCCAAAACTTCTGCAGCCCTCTGGTAATGTGACAACTAGAACAATACAAAAGATTCCAACTGTGGCCTAACTAAAGTTCTGTACAGCTGCAATATGACTTGCCAATATTTATACTCTCTGCCCTGACCAATGAAGGCATCACCCCTTTTATCTTGTGGATACCTTATTCACAGTGTTGCAACTTTCAGGGAACTATGGACCTGTATGCCTCGATCCCTTTGTATGTTAGTACTTCTAAGAGATCAGTCATTTGCTACATACTTCCTTCCTGCATTAAACCTTCCAAAATGTATCTCCTTGCATTTGTTCTTGATTAAATTTCATCTGCCATTTCTCCGCCCAAGTCTCCAGCCTATCTGTCTCCTGCTGTATCCTCTGGCAATCCTGCTCATTATTTGCTCTCTGCCAATCTTTGTCTTGTCTGCAAAATAAGTAATCAGACCACCTACACTCTCTTCCAAGTTATTACAAACAGCAGGGTCCCAGCACTAATCTCTGTGGAGCACCACTGTTCACAGTTTTCTCGTCACAAAAATATCCTTCCACTACTAATCTCTTTGTTTTGTATCTATCTTTCCAGCTCATCACGGATCCCATGTGACCTCACCTTCTATATCCGCCTGCCGTGAGATGCCTTATCAAAGGCCTTTACTCCAGTCCGTAGACATCCCACCTTGTCTTGATCAAAAATCTTTGTCACTTCCTTAAAAAAAATTCAATCAAAAGTTATGAATTTTCTCCAACAATTTTGTGACCACTGACATAAAGCTCACCAGCCTGCAATTTCCCAGATTATCCCTACTGTCCTTTAAAACAAAGGAATAACAGTACCAATCATCCTTTTAAATGTTTTAATTGAACCAGCCTCCACCACCTCCTCTGGTAGCTCATTGCACTACTCTCGGCATGAAAACATTCCCCCTTAGGTCTCTTTTAAATCTTTCCCCCCCCCTCTCTAAAACTATGCCTTCTAGTTCTGGATTCCCCCACCCCAGGGAAAAGACCTTGTCTATTTATTCTATCCAGGCCCCTCATGATTTTATATAAGGTCACCCCTCAGCCTTCGACACTTTAGGGAAAACAGCACCAGCCTATTCAGCCTCTCTTTATAACTCAAACCCTCCAACCCTGGCAATATCCTTGTGAATCTTTTCTGAACCCTTTCAAGTTTCATAACATCTTTCCGATAGGAAGGACCCCAGAATTGGTGCCCCTCCATTTTATGAGTTTGCTTCAGTTTATCCATTCTCGAGAATTATCAAGAATTACCTACCTCACCTTTAAAAAAATTCAATGATATTGGCTTCCACCACCTTTTGAGGAGGTGGGTTCCAAAGACTCATGGCCTGCTATGAGGAAAATGCTCCTCATCTCACTTTTAAATAGATGCTTAACCCCTTACTTCTGGATTCTCACAGAACAGGAAAAATCCTTTACAAATCCAAGCTGTCAAAACCCCTCAGGATCGATCATGCTTCAAGCAAGACACCTTTTTAACAACATAGGTAAGACTAAATAAAAATAAATCAAACTGTTGTTCCTATCTCCCCTAAAGTTTCTTTGATTATGCTTTTTGTCCTTGGGGAGGAATATTCCTGTGACAATGTGTAGCAGACTTTGTCAAATTGTTGCATTATTTTTAAACACCCGTTTAGGTATATGAACAGAAAGTCCTGGCTAGCCACATTTATTGTTGAACAGCAGCCACACGTTGAGTAACAATAACCTGAACAATGTGGGAATGGCGAAAAACATATGAGAATGGTGTGACAAATTGAACAAGTTCTTCCTTGATGCTGAGAACAAACTCATTGCATTTTCAAACCAAGTTTCACAGTGTTGCGAATCCTCTCACATTAAATGATAGCACTTCATCAGCTTTCCTTGTTATTTGCTGTATACATAAACAAAGCCACTAGGGTCCCTCTGCAGCTCAGAGCTCAGCTATCTCTCACCAAGTAGATAATATGCTTCATCTTTAATCTTCCTGTCAAAATGGACAATTTCATATTTTTCTAAATTATACTCCAAAAGCCATAATTTTGATCATTTACTTAACTTATCAAAGTATTTTGTAAACTCCTCATAGCTTCTCTGCACCTTTCTTTGGTACCTATCTTTGTCATCAGCAAATTAGGCAACTGGACGTTTAGTTCCTGCATCTGCGTCATTTATATAAACCGTAAGCAGTCGATGTCCCAGCACTAATTTCTGTTGCGCATCACCCATTAGATTTTACTAACCCAATAAAGACCCATCTGTGCCAATTCTCTGCTTCTTTGCTCTCTCCCTCTCTCTCGTGTCAGTCATAGTCATCGAGATCATAGAGGTCTATAGCATGGAAACAGGTCCTTCGGCCTCACTTGTCCATGCCACCCAGTTTTCACAATTAATCGAGTCCTATCTGTCTGCATTTGGTCTATATTCCTCCATTCTGTGTACCTGTCCAAATGTTTTTTGAATGTCAAAATTATACTTGCCTCTACCACTACCTCTGGCAGTCCATTCCACATACTCACTGCCCTGTGTGTGAAAACAAAACCCCCTCTGGAGACTTTAGTATCTCTCCTGTCTCACCTTAACCTTCTGTCCTCTAGATTTAGATTCTTTAACAATGGGGAAAAGCTGTTGGCTATCTAGCTTATCTCTGTCTCTCATGATTTTAGAGACCCCTATAAGGTCACCTCTCAGCCTCCTGTGCTTCAGGGGAAAAGAAATCTCAGTCTATCCAGCCTCTCCTTATAACTCAAACCTTCCAGTTCAAGTAGCATCTGGAAGAAGTTTTTCCAAACCTTTTATAAAAAAAAACTGAACCCAGTCAAATAACAAATTGCACAAACATCCATTCATCAGGAACTCAAGGATGGCTAGAAATTTTTGCAATACTCCAGATGCAAGACATCAGTTAAACAACCATAGTCCAGGTTAAACCTGATGCCTTCAAACTTTCCAAGGACTTTTAAACCGCCTATTCTTGATTTTCCTTTTTCCACCAGACAGCTTCTCCTTTTTAAACATTATACAAGTGTTTGCGTGTGTGTCTGAGATTATTTTTCCTGGTTTACTCAGCAACAAAATGCCTCATTCTTTCCTTCAAGAATACCTTTTCATCAGCTCTTTAACTTTGACTAGTACAACTTCTGAATGGAAATGTGATACAGCCGTCGACTGGGAAGAATCGACGATCTTTGTTGTAGCGCACTGAGGGTGTGTTTATAAAGAGGAGAGCTGATTCACCCCTGCTCACCTGGTTGTAACAAGAGCCTTTGGAGTTCAGCTTATTTCTAAAAGTTGTTTGTTGATCTTCTTTTGTTTAAAATGTTGTTAATAATTGGACATTATAGTGACATTTCTTGAAAGGAAGAGAGCGATATTGTTTTATTTTTCATTAAGGGTGAGGAATGAATTGCAATGTGAATACATATCCCAGGATTCAGCATCCACCATTGCACTGCTGAAATGTGTCTAGAAACAATGAACTGAATCTTAAGTATTTTGAGTAAGTATGAGGCGCGCGGAGTGTGTTTGGAGGGATATTTTTACAGCAAAATTTTCTGCTTTCTTTTGCCAAGTTCAACCTACCCTGCCCCATGTTGTACATCTCGTCCAAATCTACCCCAACCTTACCAATGTCATTTCTGGAACAATTTACCACTCTGCGGATATCGGCCTAATGTGTCACCTTTAAAAGGCACAAAGTGTGGTTCCTCTCTAGCAAGGTCACCAAAAGAATGCTGCCCACTGCACATACTTAGCATGGCTGATACTTCCTCAGCCATATATCCCCATCCTCTTGCCCTAACCACTCTCTAACCACCAGCCCACATACTTTACCTGTCCTTAACTTCCCTTCCATTTAAACAACCTTTCTCGCAATGGGCACTGGATTCCAGTATCCTATCATTGACATGAAGGGGAATGTCACATTGGAGATAAGTGATCAGAGCCCTGCATGTGGACTGGAGAGGTGCCATGAGGGAAGTGAGGGGTTGGCAAATGTCAGATACCACTGTCCGAGGGTAAAAGATGAATGGTGCTGGTCCATATAGATAATGCCCTGAGATGCTGTTTGATGGCAAGAAATATGGAGGCTGTTCAGTAGTGAGCTGACATTGACAGATACCTGCTCTGACTTCCATGTCAAACTCGATATTTATTTTATTTGGCTTGTTTGGTAGGATAGGAAGCTGTATGTTAATGAGGTGAGTTGTAGCTTTCATTAAGACTTTAGGAAAGCTCCAATCTCCCTCATTTACAACTCACCACTGCTCAGTGAGAAGTCTGCCTCACCACTCGATAAATTTAGAAAAGATACAGCGAGTTGCTCTCGAAGTTGAAATTGGCCTCACTCGCCTTCTTGCTTGATTCAGCCACAGCCCACCTTGTGCAGGACTCTAGAAGATTCCAATCTATATATCAGCCATAGAGAGAAGCAATTATTACACTGCAGCATTTTTAGTTTAAAGTGTGATTATTTCTAATCTATGGGAACCAAAGACAAAATAGTATTTGTAATACTTTAGCAATTTCATTTAATGATAGTTTATATGAAGGCTTTATTATATAGCTTTTCATTTGAATAACAATGTACAATACCAAAGTGATTTATTTTCTATGCTGGTGCATTAAGATAATAAGTGTTTTGTTCATTTTTCATTTGTTTTCATCTAAATTTCAAAACATATCTTTGCCTCATTTTTTACTGTTTAACTATTTGGGTCAGGTCTTTGTCAAGCAGTCTTTTCTGGATTTGAGGCTGGAGGCTGCTGGTAGTTCACTAGGCCTTTCCTGCACACTCTTTAACCAGACACTAGATGGCAGGCTACAGCAGCCTGGGGTGAGTTGCTCCCTTGATCTTTCCTTTATGCAGCCATTCTGTTTCTCCCTTGACTGTACAGCTGGCCTTTGGAATGTGTTCTGTGGGAATTACAGGATATGACCTTGGGTCCACCATTTTGTTCACTGAGCTGTGTGCCATGTTTCCCAATTCAACGCACACCCCCATTGTCTGAAAACATGCTGCAGTTTTCAGATTGCCATGTTTGTTGGACATGGAGCTGAGTTTGGGCCAAGAACAAAACATTTCAAGCAAACCATTTTCTAGAGGGAGTATATGCGTCAGCCATGACTCAATGGTACCATGCTCACCACTAAGCCAGAACGTCATGGGTTATAATTGCAATCCTTTGGTAATCTGATGCAGAACTGAAGGAGTGTGCCAGCCCTTTCAGCTGGATGTAAGGTACATCACATTGCACTCTTCTGTAGATGTTCAGGAGAGCTCCCCGCTCCCCCCCCCCCCCCCCCCCCCCCCTCAAACCACCCCTGCCATGGCCTGGTTGATGTTGATGTTTGTTCCTCAACCAAGACTGAAAACAGATTATCCAGTCATTTCTTTCTTTGACGTTTGTGGGAGTTTGCTCAGTGGAAGCTTGGCTGTCGTGTTTCTTTCATCACAGTAGTGACTCCAGACCCTGAAGTACAAAGTTTGTCCTTTGTTAGTGTCATATAAATTCAAGTCACTTTTTATATGTCAATGTAATCTGCAGCTCAGTGGTGTTCTGCTGGATTCCATTAACCAATTGTAAACTTTGACTGGGGGAGGGAGGAGATTCTCTCGGGACAAGAAACCTGAAGTGGGATCAGGCCTGTTTCCTGATGCCAAACCTACCCTACCAGGAAAATGGCCACTCACTGTGATTCCCACAGGGTGGGGCTCCCCTTTATTTGCCTGGAGACCAATGAGGCAAGATCTTGAAGCTGGAGGTCCAGTCAGAAGCCTCTTTTCTTGTATACAGCAGCAGTCCATGACAGAAGCTGAGTAGGATAGAGAAGTTACTTCAAGATGGAGGCATTTTCTTCACATGTTTAAAGCTCTAATTAAAAGATCAACCAACCAACATGTGACCATAGGCACCACTACAGGGGAGATGGAGGGTGGGAAACTGTTCCGTTATATCTCACAGCTAATATGGTGTATTATACCATCACTGTATCACAGCACCTAACCCGAAGGTACATAGGTTTCTGACTCCATCTTAACTGGAGCATTTGAAGCATGAAACGCTGATGCAAGTGAGCTGCCATTTGTAATTGAGAGCCTTTACCGAATGGTCCAGTTTCCTCCAACAGTCCGAAGATGTACAGATCAGGTGAATTGGCCATGTTAAATTGCCCATAGTGTTAGGCGCATTAGTTGGAGGGAAATGATGTCTGGGTAGGTTACTCTTCGGAGGGTCGGTGTGGACTTGTTGGACCGAATGGCCTGTTTCCACTCTGTAGAGGAATCTAGAGCCATAGAGTCATAGAGATATACAGCATGGAAACAGATGCTTCGGTCCAACCTGTCCATGCTGACCAGAAATCCCAACCCAATCTAGTCCCACCTGCCAGCACCCAACCCATACCCCTCCAAACCCTTCCTATTCATATACCCATCCAGATACCTCTTCAATGTTGCAATTGTACCAGCCTCCACCACATTCTTTGGCAGCTCATTCCATACCCGTTCCACCCTCTGTGTGAAAAAGTTGCCCCTTAGGTCTCTTTTATATCTTTCCCCTCTCACCCTAAACCTATGCCCTCTAGTTCTGGGCTCCCTTACCCCATGGAAAAGACTTTGTCTATTTACCCTAACCATGCCCCTCTTAATTTTGTAAACCTCTATAAGGTCACCCCTCAGCCTTCGATGCTCCAGGGAAAACAGCCCCAGCCTGTTCAGACTCTCCCTGTAGCTCAGATCCTCCAACCCTGGCAACATCCTTGTAAATCTTTTCTGAACCCTTTCAAGTTTCACAACATCTTTCTGATAGGAAGGAGACCGGAATTGCACACAATATTCCAACAGTGGCCTAACCAATGTCCTGTACAGCCACAACATGACCTCCCAACTCCTGTACTCAATACTCTGACCAATAAAAGAAAGCATACTTAATCTAATCTCCAGTTTTAAACCAGACACAGAAATGCCTTTTACGTAATATACGTAGATAACAGGAGCTGTGATAAATATCCATTGAATTTTTCAGGACTATGTTACCCATGTCTATGGGAACGAACAGAAGAAAAGCCTCAGCAGATACACGTCCTCTGCTGGGGGCAAGCTCACACTATGGTGGCAGATTGAGAACATCTCTGCAGGACAACCTGTGGCTGTTCCTGCACTCACACAGGAAGGGAGAGTATGTGGACCTGCTGGCAGTGGTCCTGTCTGCCTTCAAAAGGACACTTCCACACAGCTAAATCATGCCCACTGCCTGGAGGCTCACTGGAAAATCTCAGACCATTTCCTTTAATGAGTCCCAAGTGTTTCTTAAGGATCAACCAGGTGGAGCAGTCTGCCTACCTCCTCAACCGAGGCCTAGAAGCAGGGAGCAGCCTAAGAACGAGCTAATCAACTGGCAAAGCAATTTCTGAGCCTGATCTGATCTCCACCATGATGGGGGTTGAAAATTTAGCCCTTTACGTCTGTCCCCTGAGTGAAATACCAGATTCTGGATACAAACAAGATTCTGAGTAGGGTTGACGGGAAGAACACAATGGCAAGGAAATCTGGAACACAGAGACACAATCTCCAAGTAAAGGGTAGGTCATTTAGGACTGAGATAAGCAAAAAAACCCAGTAATTTAAAGGCTTGTAAGTCTTTGGAATTGTCTAACCCAGAGTGTACTTAAGGCTGAGATAGATAAATCTTTGGTGTTTCCGGGAATGAAGGTATAGTATGACGTGGGTGAGTATGTGGAGTTGTGGCAGAAGGTACTGAATGACAGAGCAGGCTGGTGGAACTCTATGCTCTGCCCCAGCTCCTCCTAATCTTCTGTAGTTATTATGGCCTTAAAGGAACTGAAGATCTGATCTTTCTAAGTGATGGAGCCAGACAGTGTTAGTTCTGAATCATTTCAAAAGCTAAACCATTCAGAATAAACCACTCTGTACACACAGAGGATCAAAGGCATGATGGTCATCAATGTAAAATTATACATTTAGCTGCCAAAAGAAAAATTAAATACAACCTTACAAATCCACAGTTACTTTCTGGGACAGATTCTTCCTTCAGGCTATTTATACGATAATCCAGATGGTTTTGGGATGCATGGAGAAAAATGTTGCCTAAAATATTTTGTTATTTTTAATTTAGTTTCTGGTGTGCAAGTTGTGACATTATTTTGTTCGTTGAATTTCCAATGTTATTTAGTACGAATGCCTCTGTCACAGGTAAGTCTTTGATAAATGCCTGATTTTAGTTTCCCCCTTTATTGCAAGGTCATAACAGCGGGAGAATTCAGAGCAGGAGACCATTCAGTCCATCACGCCTGCTTTGCCTAATTTCTGTCGAACTGGGTGATTTGTGAGGTAATTTGAGTCTCGGCCTCATTGTTCTGGAACTGAAGTTACATGTAGGCCAGACAGGGTAAGGACGATAGATTTCCTTCCCAATCGAGCATCCCAACGAACCAGATGGATTTTTATTACAATCATTGATAGTTCCATGGCACAATTATTGAAATGGATTTTATCTTCCGCCTTGATACGTTGATTTTAAATTTCAATAAATTTATGTTGTAGGATTTGACTATTCAAATCCTATTTGAATCCTATTTCTCAGACTATTAATAGCCCTGTGACGTCATCAATCTTACATGTTTCAATGCGATCACCTTTTATGCTTCTAAGTTTGAGTGAGTAAAGCCTAACCAGCTGAACATTCATCAAAAGAGAAACTCCTTCATTTCCAGGAATCAACCTCCTGAACTTGCTCAGAATAGAGTCCACTTTCACTCCTTATTGATCTTTCTGAATTCATGTCTGATACTTCCTCTTGTCTAGAACATTTTCCCAATCACCAAGATGGAGAATCGAAGGTTGTGCAGGTGAGGGTAGCAGCAGAGATCTGTTTGTGGGAACTTATCCTGACTCGTGAATCCACAACCCTGATAACTACTTTGTAAACTATGGCTGAGTGTATAGCAACTTCCTCTTTGAGTACAAAGTTAAAAATCACACAAGGAGAAAGCGAGGACTGCAGATGCTGGAGATTAGAGCTGAAAATGTGTTGCTGGAAAAGCGCAGCAGGTCAGGCAGCATCCAGGGAGCAGGAGAATCGACGTTTCGGGCATGAGCCCTTCTTCCCCCTGGTGATGGGAAGGATGGAATGTTTGGTGAAGTCCAAGGTGCTCTGGTGGGCCTCACTTTTGCGAAATTGGTGAGGTGTGCAGTTCCACTAGTGAACAGCAGAGAGCAGAAGCACACTGCAATTTCTATTTGAGTTTTTAGGAGGCTATTATTCAACATTACAGCACTTTCATCATTGGTAACCTTGGTTCCACAACCATGGCAAGAAATTGTTGCCTCTAGCTGACTATCCGTAGCTCCAGTTAACATGCATGTGAAAGTGACTGACTGCTTGGGAGTCTGATAGGCTCAGTAATTTGCATGAGAGACAAAAAAAACTGCAGATGCTGGAATTCAAGGTAGATAAGCAGGATGATTTGGGTGTAACCCTTCCCAAAGTGTTGCCTTCTCCACCTCCTGATGCTGCCTGGCTTGCTGTGTTCTTCCAGCCTCCTGATTATCTACCTCAGGTAATCTAGGCAAAAGTGAGGACTGCAGATGTTGGAGATCAGAGTCCAGATTAGTGTGGTGCTGGAAAAGCACAACAGGTCAGGCAGCATCCAAGGAGCAGGAAAATGAAACATTCCTGATGAAGGGCTTTTGCCTGAAATGTAGATTTTCCTGCTCCTCGGTTGCTGCCTAACCTGCTGTGCTTTTCCAGCACCACTCTAATCTACCTGAGTAATCTGTGTGGCTGGTGTGAATCAAACTAATGTAAACAGTATAAGGTTTGATCCCTATTCCGGCTCCTGTGGATTTAGGTCTTGCCTCCATACTGTATCCGTGGAGATATTCATACTCTGTTTTTAAGTTGTGGTACATTTATTCTGGCAATGATGAAGAACAGATGCCTCAACTGAGGGTGGCCGATTCTTCAGCCAATATGGGTCTTACTTGTCTACATCATGTCTCAGTTGAGATCAGCCAGTCAGGACAGACTAGAGATGATAACTAGACTGTTCCCAATAAGATGTATTGGCTTGTAACTGTATGTTTAAGTATTGAGGCAGTCTTAAAATACAACGTGACAGAGTCATCTTTCTGAAAATACATCAGCTGGAGTTGAGCAATGTTTAAAATAGATGCAGTGACTAATATATCAGGTTTGAAGGCGTGATTTAAAGAGGGCAGTAAGTACAGATGAGTTTGACAAGGCAAGAAGTTGTGTTACTACAGAGCATCTGTTGCCTGTAGCTCCAAACATAATAATGATGCAGTAAAGCACATTCATTCATGGGAAGAGAAAGCAATGCTCATGTCCTTCCAATAGTTTCCTGTCATGGAACATTTATTCTGGAGTTGGCTCAGAACAGATACACCAATTGGGGGTGGTTAATCATTCAGCCAAACTCAGTGTACTCAGCGGAAAGTGGAGCGAGAGAATATCTGCAATTTGGAGCTGATGTTTCAGTTTGATTTGTTTAACTTTGCTTGTGGAGACTTTAAATGTCTTGCTGTGTCTGAAGTAACAGTAAGTAACAGTTTCATAACACACACTGAAGGAGGAAGCATGCTCACACCATTCCACAACTTCAGAAATAAATAAAGCCAGGGGCTGTGGGAGAGAGGAGTTATAGACCTTCCTTTGTTTCATATTGTTTTTTTAACTTCATGGTGGCTTCATTTTTTTTTGTGAGTATTTTCCTCCAGTTCAAAATGGCTCCCTGTTTGTTTTTTTTGTCCATGCTTCCACTACTAATCAATCACCCATTGGCTCCACAGGCTACTTGGAGCTGCCTGTTACACATTATGTAGAAATGTAGAAATCCAAAGACGTGCAGGTTGGATGGATTAGCCATACCAAATTGCCCATAGCATCTAGCAATATGCGATTGGATTAGCCAGGGTTAATGTAGGGCTACAAGAATGGGTTGGATCTGAGTGGGATGCTCTTCAGAGAGTCAGTGCAGACTCAATGGGCTGAATGGCCTTTATCTGCACTGTAGGGATACTATGATTCTTTCTGTTCCTGTACTTCAATGCACTAGATTCCTTGACATGTGACATTGACTGGGTACAATATACAGATGAAAATGAGGTGATGATGTTCATTCACTCTAGTTTATGTGGATAAACAATCCAGTGAACTCTGGTATGTGCTTGTAATCCATCAGACCTGCTGTTCCTTCAAGTGCTGGACTGGAGGATAATAGCAAAAATATTTCTCCCATTTCAACAATATCAAAAGGAAACAGACAGAAACCGAGAAACAAACCCCACATATACTTATGGAAACCACTCTTTTGGAAATGAAGGTGAACCCAGCGTACATTTTGTGTTTCTGTTCTGAATTGTCAACACAAGATACCTTTGTTTCTACATCCGGTGATGCCTGGACCTTGCTGCTTCCTTGGTGGAATTTCTATGGCTCTTTCTAGCTTGTCCCTCTTCACCTTTTGTGCGCCCCCCCCCCCCCCCCCCCCCCAAGCCCAGCTGGATTCTCCTCTGGGATCAGGTGACAAATGGACTGTTTCCAGGTCCAGATGCCACCCCTGAATCACTGTTTTCACAAGACCCCGGTTTAATAACTGACCGGAGGATTGTCTGGGTGGCCATTCAGCGGCTCTACGGTTATAAACAAATGTGGGCAGCCAGGTCTGTGTCTGCCATCTCATTGAAGCAGTTGCCATGGTAGCAATGGGGCAGAAGGCTGGTACACTGGGTAGGCTTACTGCTCACTTTGTGGATGTTGTTCAAGGCCAGGAGAGAGAGGATGGGCAGCGACCAACTAGGCCCAGATCCAGCTGGCTGCCCTGAGGAGCAGGCTGCACTGGGCCTGTGTGAACTCAGCTGAGTGCAGGAGGAGTTTCAATCACCTTATTCATTCTGGACAGGATGATACTGCTGATATTGCTGGACAAGACTCCAGGCACTCACCCTTCAGCAGTGGGGCCTGAGAGGGCAGACCGCTCCTCAGCATGGGACCAGTATGGGCTGATAGTCCTCACTTGGCCTTTCTGCAAGGTTCAGAGGCTTACAGCTATTAGTACTGATCCCCTGAGGTGTATAAAAGGTTGGTATTAGTCACGAAGGCTAGCAGTGTCTCTCTCTCTCTCATTCCGCGCTTGTAAGGGAAATACCCAAGACAGCACTCCAGAGCAAAGAGAAGCTCCCTTCCTATTTGTCATCAGCACAAATGAGGAGGGTGCGACGGAGACCCCCACGGTTGGTGATCAGAAGCAGATCGAGGGAGGGGAGAGGGTCAATTCTGTGGGACAAAGTGAACTGGATGTATAGGTTAGGTCATGCATTGTGCTCCAGCGTGTCTTTTGGATGCTGAACTCTGTGCTGCCTAAGTGTTCACACTGGCATTTGGTTTTTCAAGGTTAATCCTCGTGATATTGAGACACAAATGGCAATTGCTGTGCTGTCACTGGGCCAAATGCTACTAGAACAGACCAGAGATCCCAGCTGACATGGAGTCTCTGCCAGTGCAGATCCAGCCACTCCCCTTATGTCTGAATATATCCCCCTCCCCAGCCTATCTATTCACACAAGGGGAGGGGGGGAAGGTGGCAGATGCTGGGTTGTGTGTGCAGAGTCTCTCAATTGAGGGAGGATGGCCACTCAACTGGACACTGATGAAAACCTTGGGCAACTGAAAACAAAAGGGAGTCTGTTCTTTGATCAGAAGCAGCAAATACTCCCAACATGACCGAATTCCCTTGGACAGTGTGGGCCCATTGGCTGAGAATGGGGGATTCCAATGTGCACCACCATGGTGCAGGGCTATGAGCACATGGGACCAATCATTGAGACCGTAGCCAAGCTCATTAAGAATCTAATCCATGAGCACCTCCCATGCCTGCAGGAACTCGGCACTGACATGCTCAAGATGGTGCCACACCATGTTGCTCTGACCAACCAATAACACTGATACATCAGCCAATTACACCCCAGCTGTTTACCCCCACCCCAAGTCCAGACATCCAAAGTGCCACCAACGTCTGAGATTGTCACCAAAGAGATTTAGGGTGCCACAGAGATGCCACCATGGTCAAGAACCTCTTTGATTCTCTATGATGAAAACGATGACCCATGTATCTCAGCTGCAGGCTTCTCCAATGGGAAGCACTGTGTAGGAGTAGGCCTGCACGTCAGCCAGTGCACTAAATAGATCACACGGAATGTCTCTTTCCTTTAATTGCATTTCCTGTCTTTTCGAGCACCAGGTAAATATCTACACAGGAAGCCAAAAGTATGAACCTCCTGATTGCTGAACAAGAATGGAGGGATGTAGTGATGGAGGGGGGTGGGGGACTGGGAATGGTGACAGTAAGCTCTCTGGTCAGTCAGGTTAGGCTATTTGGGAGTGCATGGTCAATGGAAGTGTCCTCACAGGCAGCACAAGGAGAGTTTCGATGACATGGTACTCCTGCTGAAATGTGCCTGTGTCAGATGATTTCTTGGCTAGATTTTATGATGCCCTGGGCCGGAACACCTTCCCATGCAGACGAACTCCTGACCCAACCCAGTCCTCCTTCACCCTCCTCAATATCTTGCTGTTCCTAACATCATCTTTGTTCATCCAACACTTCATCCCCTTTGATGTTCCCACCTCTCTGAAGAGCTGAAGAATCTGAAAATACCAGTGGGCACATGGAATTCCTAAAACTCTTGTTTTTGTCTTGCAATTGCTTCAGGAATGGCTGGAATAAATGTATATGTGTTAGGGTGAGGATGTCTGACCCCCAGCATGTGTGAGATGGAAGAAGGAAAGCACTGTAATGCATCACCCTAACAGTCCAGACATTGGAACCGTATCTTCATAGGTACTGTAGTCTGTTAAATCGTCAACCTTCTCTGATTCTCCCTCTCATGCCAAGTCTGTGACTAAAGGGTTCATTATAACTTTACTTCAAATACTGAGCAGTTGACAGGGATGTGGGATTCCAGATACCATGTCCTGTCTCACCACCCTCTATACAAAACCATGATCGATGATGTGTCACTAATCAATCACCAGAGTACTGACCTCATATGACAGCACACTGGGATCTAGACTCTTACTGTAATTCAGAGCTGAGAAGCAATAGGCCATTGAGTCTGTTCCACCCACCATACAGTTTGACCCTGGCTAACCTGGGGAGAGTCCAGCTCTGAGATGTGACTCCAGTAAAATAAGTATGTTCAGTGTAAATGGAATATAACAGTGTGGTCACAATGCAATGGATTAGTTGTATTGTATGCAGCACCGTGAACTAATTTGATCAATCGGATCCAGATACCACGGTTACACATATGACTGAGTTGCTGAGCCCATGACCTTGGTAAGAAGGAGTTCTCTTGGCAATGTAGAGCCTTGCCACCCTGAGCAAGGGCACAGAAAAGAGAGGTTCCTGATCAGGGAGATGTGTTCATTCTGAGATCATGTTTGTATAAAGCTTGTCAGGTGCCATAATGGAAACATCCGACCAAATACTTTATGTCACAGTCATGAGATTTGACAAGCCTTGTGCAAACAGGAGCTCAGATATTGGAAGGCCAAGCAACAAGTATTCACCACCTCGAGAATCTGAAAATACTTGCTATGTTTGTCTTACAATTGCTTCAATGATAACTAAAGTAAATTTATATTTGGAACGAACTAGAAGTGCACATTTGATGGAATGCAAAACTATCTTACATCAGTCTGGGTTCAATCATTCTGTTTCCAGCAGCTGTTTTCTTGTTCATGTGTGTGTGTGGGTATGTGTGGGTGTGTGTCTCTCTCTCTCTTTCTCTCTCACTCTCTGTGTTTCTGTGTGTGCTTGGGTGGGTGTGTGTGTGTCTGCGTGTCTGTGTGTGTGTGCCTGTGTCTGTGTGTGGGTTTGCGTGTGTTTTTCTGTGTCTGTATGTGCCTGTGTTCCTGTGTGCGTGTCCATGTGTATATTTGTGTGTGTCTGTGTGGCTGTGTGGGTGTGTGTCTGCCTTTGTGTCTGTGTCTGTGTGTGGGCATGTATATGTGTGTGCTTGCATCTGTATGTGTCTGTGTCTGTGTGCCTGTGCCTGTGTGTGTGTGTGTGTGTGTATGTTTGTGTCTGTATGTGTCTGTGTGTGTGTGTGTGAGTGTGTATGTGTCTGTGTGTCCAAGTGTGCATGCCTGTGTGTGTGTGTATATGTGTGTGTGTGTGCATTTGTGTCTGTATGTGTGTGCATTTGTGTGTGTCTGTGTGGGGGGGCGATGTCTGTGTGTGTATGTTTGTGTCTGCATGTATCTGTGTGTGTGTCTGTGTGTGGGTGTGGGTATGTGTTTTTCTTTGTCTGTATGTGTCTGTGTGCATGTGTGTTTGTGCCTGTATGTGTCTATGTGTGTGTGTAAATAGGTGTGGCTGTGTGTGTGTGTTTGTGTCTGTGTGTGTGTGGTTGTGTCTGAATGTGTGTGTGTCTGTGTGTATGAGTGTGAGTTTGCGTCTGTGTTGGTGTGTGTGTGTATGTATGTTTGTGTCTGTGGGTGTTGGTGTGTGTGTATCCATGTATCTGTGTGTCTGTGTGTGTGCATGTGTTTGTGTGTTTGTGTCTGTATGTGTGTTTGTGTCTGTATGTGTATGTGTGTTTGTGTCTGTGTGTGTGTGTTGACGTATGTATACGTTTCTGTCTGTTTGTGTGTGTCCATGTATGTGTGTGTGTCCATGTATGTGTGTGTGTGTGTGTGTGCGCGTGTGCGCGTGCCTCATGCTGAGCTCAGCTCCAGCAGTCCACTGGCAGCTTGTCCCTCTGGCCGTTCCCTCAGTATGAAACCCAACAGTGACAGCAGTGAAGCTGTCCAACTATTGGGAATGTCATGGCAAAGTCCAAATCACAACTCTTCAGAAATCTTTAACTTTTTGTTTAGGACAAATATAAGAACATATAACTAGCAGGTGATTCAGCCACTTAGCCCCTGACCTTTCACACAGTGGGAATGTGATAGCTCTGACACTTCCCTGTACACTGAGATGTGCCCTCCCCTGCACAGGGCATTTGATTAGTATCATAAGAATCATCATCCCAGTCACTTGTGTAAGACTGATCCTCATGACAGCTCTGTGCGTCATGTTGTGTGAACTCTTGGATAGATTTGCTGGCACCATCCTCTTTCATGGTTCGGGCAGTGCTGAATGCATTCCATAGTGTTAACCCTTTCAGACCCTTATACACAACAACGGAATTGAACTGTGGTGCCCTTTCATCTTGCCACTCTGTTCTCTATGCAAGGTAACGCTTATATTTAAAGCAGCATTATTGGCATTTTAACTTGGTTTCTTTATCCTCATTGGTTTACCTCTCCTCACAGAGATCCTCAAAACATCGGAGAGAATAAGCCTTCTCTTTGCAGGTATACACACCTACCTTTGCACCAACACACAAATTCACACACAAGTACCACTCACAACCTCACACACACACCACATGTACCACTCACAACCTCACACACACACCACATGTACCACTCACAACCTCACACACACACACAACATGTACCACTCACAACCTCACACACACACCACATGTACCACTCACAACCTCTCGCACATAAACACACACCTCACATAAACTCACACACACAAAAATACATGAAAAAAACTCTGGCAGGGTCTCCAGGTTTTTCAAAAGACTGTATTTTACAAACTCTCTTTCAAATATGAAAAACAACTGTGATGCTTGTAAAATATCCCCTTCTTTATTCCCAAGTAATATAGAAATATGCCCAGTGCCAATCAAGAATAAGAAGCTGAGAATAATGCTAATGAGGCAATATAACCTTGAGTCGTTCACAGTAAGGATTTTCATTGCCACAGGAGCAATGTTTAATAGATCAGTGAATATTCTTTGGTGCTGTGTAGGACATGTCATAATGCACCATTTGAAAAGAATACTGCAACAGGAGGTTTTGATGATAGTGAGTAGGATGGTCTCAGACTACAGTCTGATATTGACCAGCTGGTAAATTGGGCATAGCAATGACAGATGGGACTTAATCCTGAGATGTGTGAGGTGATGTATTTTGGGAGATCTAATAAAGATAGGATACATGCAATAAATAGTAGGTCCCCTGGGGAGTACTGAGGCAAAAAGGGACTTTGGGGTATAACTCCATTGATCCCTGAAGGTGTCAGCCATGGTAGAGTCATAGAGTCATAGAATTGCATGCAATATTCCAACAGCCGCAACATGACCTCTCAATTCCTGTACTCAATACTCTGACCAATAAAGGAAAGCATACCAAACGCCTTCTTCACTATCCTATCTACCTGTGACTCTACTTTCAAGGAACTATGAAACTGCACTCCAAGGTCTCTTTGTTCAGCAACACTCCCTAGGACCTGTTACCATTAAATATATAAGTCCTGCTAAGATTTCCCAAAATGCAGCACCTCGCATTTATCTGAATTAAACTCCATCTGCCACCTCTAAGCCCATTGGCCCATCTGGTCCAGATTCTGTTGTAATCTGAGGTAATCCTTTTCTCTGTCCACTACACCTCCAACTTTGGTGACATCTGCAAAACTTACTAACTGTACCTCTTATGCTTGCATCCAAATCATTTATGTAAATGACAAAAGGTAGAGGGCCCAGCACCGATCCTTGTGGCACTCCACTGGTCACAGGCCTCCAGTCTGAATAACAACCCTCCACCACTACCCTCTGACTTCAACCTTTGAGCCAGTTCTGTATCCAAATGGCTAGCTCTCCCTGTATTCCATGAGGTCTAACCTTGCTAATAGTCTCCCATGGGGAACCTTGTTGAACGCCTTACAGAAGTCTATATATCTTCTTTGTTACTTCTTCAAAAAACTCAATCAAGTTTGTGAGACATGATTTCCCACGCACAAAGCCATGTTGACTATCCCAAATCAGGCCTTGCCTTTCCAAATACATGTACATCCTGTCCCTCAGGATTCCCTCCAACAACTTGCCCACCACCAAGGTCAGGCTCACCAAGGCCAGGTCTATAGTTCCCTGGCTTGTCTTTACCGCCCTTCTTAAACAGTGGCACCACGTTTGCCAACCTCCAGTCTTCCGGCACCCCACCTGCGACTACCTACAAATATCTCAGCAAGAGGCCCATCAATCACTTCTCTAGCTTCCCACAGAGTTCTCGGGTACACCTGATCAGGTAGAGGCAGGTATTGTCACAACACTGAGAAAGCATCTGCATGAACATTTATCCAACTTTAACTGTTTCAAGACATCCAGCACTTCCTCCTCTGTAATCTGGACATTTTGCAAGATGTCACCATCTATTTCTCTACAGTCTATATCTTCCATATCCTTTTCAACAGTAAATACTGATGCAAAATATTCATTTAGTATCTCCCCCATTTTCTGTGGCTCCACACAAAGGCCATCTTGCTGATCTTTGAGGGGCCCTATTCTCTCCCTAGTTACCCTTTTGTAAAACTCCTTTGGATTCTCCTTAATTCTATTTGCCAAAGCTATCTCATGTCCCCGTTTTGCCCTCCTGATTTCCCTCTTAAGTATACTCCTACTTTCTTTATACTCTTCTAAGGATTCACTCGATCTATCCTGTCTATACCTGACATATGCTTCCTTCTTTTTCTTAACCAAACCCTCAGTTTCTTTAGTCATCCAGCATTCCCTATACCTACCAGCCTTCCCTTTCACCCTGACAGGAATATACTTTCTCTGGATTCTGGTTATCTCATTTCTGAAGGCTTCCTATTTTTGCAGCTGTCTCTTTACCTGCGAACATCTGCCTCCAATCAGTTTTTGAAAGTTCTTGCCTAATACCGTCAAAATTGGCCTTTCTCCAATTTAGAACTTCAACTTTTAGATCTGGTCTATCCTTTTTCATCACTATTTTAAATCTAATAGAATTATGGTCGCTGGCCCCAAAGTGCTCCCCCACTGACACCTCAGTCACCTGCCCTGCCTTATTTCGCAAGAGTTGGTCAAGTTTTGCACCTTCTCTAGTAGGTACATCCACATACTGAATCAGAAAATTGTCTTGTACACACTTAAGAAATTCCTCTCCATCTAAACCTTTAACACTATGGCAGTCCCAGTCGATGTTTGGAAAGTTAAAATCCCTGACCATAACTACCCTATTATTCTTACAGATAGCTGAGATCTCCTTACAAGTTTGTTTCTCAATTTCCCTGACTATTAGGGGGTCTATAATACAATCCCAATAAGGTGATGATCCCTTTCTTATTTCTCAGTTCCACCCAAATAACTTCTCTGGATGTATTTCTGGGCATATCCTCCCTCAGCACAACTGTAATGCTATCCCTTATCAAAAATGCCTCCTCTCTTGCCTCGCTTTCCATCCTTCCTGTTGCATTTGTATCCTGGAACATTAAGCTGCCAGTCCTGTCCATCCCTGAGCCATGTTTCTGTAATTGCTATGGTATCCCAGTCCCATGTTCCTAAACACGCCCTGAGTTCATCTGCCTTCCCTGTTAGACCCCTTGCATTGAAATAAATGCAGTTTAATTTATTAGTCCTATCTTGTCCCTGCCTGCCCTGACTGTTTGACTCGCCTCTGTTCTCAACTGTACCAGTTCAGATTGATCTCTTTCCTTACTATCTCCCCGGGTCCACCCCCCCATCTTACTAGTTTAAATCTTCCCTTGTCACTCTAGCAAATGTCCTTGTCAGTATATTCGTCCCCTTCCAATTTAAGTGCAATTCATCCTTCTTGTACAGGTCACTTCTACCCCAAAAGACATCCCAATGATCCAAAAATTTGAATCCTTCTCCCACACACCAGCTCCTCAGCCATGCATTCATCTGCTCTATCCTCCTATTCCTGCTCTCACTAGCTCATAGCCCCGGGAGTAATCCAGATATTACTACTCTCGAGGACTTCCTTTTTAAATTTCTGCCTAACTGTCTGTTATCTCCCTTCAGAATCTCAACCTTTTCCATTCCTATTTCGTGGACAATGACCTCTTTCTGACCCCTCTCCCCCATGAGAACATTCTGCACCCTTTTCTAAGACATCCTTGATCCTAGCACCAGGGAAGCAACACACCATTCTGCTTTTTCGCTGCTGGCTACAGAAACACCTGTCTGTACCTTGGACTAGCGAATCCCCTGACACAATTGATCTCTTGGAACCCGACGTACCCCTTGTTGCATTAGAGCCAGTCTCAATACCAGAAACTTGGCTGTTCGTGCTACGTTCCCCTGAGAATCCATCACCCCCTACATTTTCCGAAACAGCATACCTGTTTGAAATGGGTATATCCACAAAAGACTCCTGCCCTAGGTGCCTATCTCTCTTACCTTTCCTGGAGATAACCCATCTATGTGACTGTATTTGTAGGCTGAGTGCTGAAGGAGGAATACAGGATGCTTCCCTTCATTCACCGGGGTGTAGAATACAGGAGCAAGGAAGTGTTGTTGCAACTCAGTAAAATATCATGTAGGTTACAGATGGGATACTGTGTGCATTCTGTTTACTGTACTTTTGGAAGGATGTGAATGCACTGGAGAGGGTGCAGGGGAGACTCACCAGGATGTTACCCTGGATGGACTGTCTCAGTTATGAGGAGAGACTGGATGGGCTGGGATTGTTTTTCCTGGAGTTGATGAGATTGAGGTGGGATCTGATTGAGGTGTACAAAATTATGAGAGCCAGAGACAAAGTAGAATTTGAGAGCCTTTACCCCATGACAGATGAGTCTAAGATCAGAGGGCATAAGTTTAAGGCGAGGAATGAATGGTTTAGAGGGGATCTGAGGAAAAATGGTAGAAATATGGAATGCACTGAGTGAGGTGGTGGTAGAGGCAGGTACTGTCACAACAACTTAGGAAGTATCTGCATGAACATTTAAAATGGCAGGACATAGTAGGCTGTGGAGCAATTAAGTCCAGGGGTTGGGAGGTTATGTGGCAGCTGTACAGGATATTAGTTAGGCCACTTTTGGAATACTGTGTGCAATTCTGTTCTCCCTGTTGTAGGAAAGAAGTTGTGAAACTTGAAATGGTTCAGAAACGATTTACAAGTATAGGTTGCCAGGGTTGGAGGGCCTGAGCTATAGGGAGAAGCTGAATAAACTGGGGCTGTTTTCCCTGGAGTGGAGGCTGACGGGTGACCTTATAGAGGTTTATAAAATCATAAGGGGTATGGATTAGATGAATAATCAAGGTCTATTCCCCGGAGTAGGGGTGTCCAAAACTAGTTGGCATAGGTTTAATGAAGGGGTCTGCATAACAATGTGTTTCTGCTGAACCATTTCCCAGCAAAAATGCTCTCAGAAAAGGAGAGGTGGAAACCGGCAGAAGAATAAATAAAACAAAGATGACAATTAATATTAATAACGTTAACAAAACACAGCTAAAGTACAGTCAGAAAAATTAAAGTCAATAAATCATAGTGGTCTAGTTAAAAGCAAAAAATCCATTAATCCTTGCTAGCCTTGAGCTGTCTTTGAACCATGTTCAGTTTGGAATGATCTTTAATTAATTCTTAACCCATACTCTAACTCAGCCCCTATTCTGGCTGACATTAAGTTCCCAGTCTGATGCTTGGGCTACGATTGTGCTTGGTGAAGGCTCTTCTAAATCAAAAGGATGAAACCAATTTATTTCATGGTTTTCACTGACTGGCAAGGGGTTTGTCGAACCTTGGCTATGCCAATGTGGTCATTGATACTATGCATCAACCAGGTCTGTAAACAAGTATTTCCAGATCAGGCACCTTTAGGTGGACAATTAATGATAACAGATGGCAAAGCTAAATTGGATGGAATAGTGCATCGAGATTGTTACATCTCTGATCAAGGCTGCATTCTAAGGAGTCTAAGTTGGGAGCAGAACTCAAGGGCAAGCAGAGCCACGGATTGGGTTACATTAGCATCATGTCCAGTCTCAACCATTCAGGTAAGGCTCCCTGTGCAGTTGACAGTACTTATCTCCAAGGGTAGAATGCCTGTTGGGTGCTACAGTCATATTCTCAGAGAACTGGGTTCACAGTTAGTCCCAGCTCATAGCCTACCACTGCACAGCTCCTCTCAAATCTGCATTTAAGGAGTGGAAGGTTTATTCTGAGCCAAGACCACAAATATTGCCTCCTTAATGTTTGCTTTTGAGAACATTGTTGTAAATTCACTGAAAACTGCAAATTTACAGCTGTGCAAATGGAATTAAAAGAGGGTAAAGTCCAGAATTATTGCTTGAGGCTCCTCTGATCTCTCTTATCTCAAGGTCAGAGATGTTTTCGGGCATTAGTTTCAGTTGTGTGCAATGCACTGGAAATGGCTTTGGCAGTACGCACGCAGAATGTAATCTGTTTAATCAGAGAGCTGTCTGGATGGAGTGGTGTCCCTTGATTTTAACCTTAAAAGTTAGATCTTGAAGAGGATCTGTGTACTGGGATTTTAATTTCATTTCATCTGACTTGGATGGGTTTCCGTGACGGCTAATTAATGGTTTATTTTCAGAGTCAATAGGATCAAATTTAACTTATGGACATAACACATTCATTAGTAATTCTGCAAATAAGGGCAGAAATCAGCAGAAGATATAGCCCGACATTTGGACACATTAGTGTTCCCCTCAGGTCATGCTCTTACTGGTAAGTCTTCATAACAAGAAGTCAAAGCTTTCATCAGGTATACATTGCAGTCACCAAAGGCACCATTGATAGAAGTGCGCTGATGGACAGATGGGAACAGGATCAGTTACCTTAGTATCTCTGCATCAGGGTCACAGGACAATGAAGCCTGTGGCATGGAGATTTGTGATTCAAGATTGACAGCTGGAGACTATAGAGTCAGTGCATCTTTAGAAATGACAATAGCAGATTGATTATCAAGAGGTCTCCCTCCAGCTTTATAACCTGTAAATGGTTTTGTATAACTGAGGCTGATCACAAAATCGTAAGGCTCCACAAACCAAAAATATAAAAACAAAAAGCAGAAATAAAAAGATGCAGAAACGAGACCTGTTTAGAACTAACCTTACAAATGTTATTCAAAACTCTGGAGAATATAACTATCCGAGAATTCATGATGTGAATATTTCGACACCCACCAGTTCCCCATTTTCAGTGACATTCCTGTCTCTGTACCATTGTGGGGAATAGACACAAATCATTATGATACTTCAAACTGTCCAATTAAAATGATTGAACAATTAGTTAGAGACCTGCTCCAGAAACAGATAGCAGCGATTAATCATTTAACCTCTGGAACCTTTAAGGTGAAATAATGAGCAGTAGACTGGGATAATAACAGTGAAAGCTCTAAACCAAGAATGGAATGTTCAGCAGACTGTTACATGTTTGATGATACTGACTTTAAAAAGTTATTTTATCCTGTTTTTCTTTGAAGAGAGGTTATTTGGCAAAGGTGCTCTCTGTCTCTAAGAAAATAAACAATTTGTGAAGCCTTGTGGTTATTTTTTAAAAGTTGGAATAATGCAAGCAGCCGGGTGTGGCCAGCTCTCATAGACCAAGCTTTTGGGATTTTTTTTGGTTTTTAGGTTTAGTTTTAATCAGAAAGCCTTGGGGGGGCTCAAAAGAGTTGGAAGCTTCAGTGAATGTCTCCTAACTGTTACTTTCTATAAATTTTCTCCTGATGACATTTCCTCCTGGATTGGAGAACTGTATGTGAGAATATATGCCTGAATTTGTCTTTTTGCCAAGGGGTGTGCTTATGGGATAAGACCATAAGACATAGGAACAGAAATTAGGCCATTTGGCCCATTAAGTCTGCTCTGCCATTTAATCATGGGATGTTTCTATATTGGAACAGTTGACTAGTAATAGGTACGATATCTATTATTCTGTTAAGTTTTCTAATAGTTATGATTTTTCTAAATTCCTCTTTCCTTTGTTTGTATTTTAACTGTTGTGTTTAAGTAAATTGTATTTTGGTTAATATTGAGTAATTTGGTGAAACACATCGTATCTGGAATGCATCACTTCACCTTTAAAGCAATCTCCCTTTAAAATAAGAAAAAGTTGGGGTCTAGGCTACCTACTTAAAATATATTGAGGGGGGTCTGGTCTGGTCCATAACAACATCTTAACTTTCTCAGAAAGTAGATATAGATATGCACAAACCCTACAGGTCAGGCCCAGACTGATAACACTTGACTTGGTTCATAATTGCTTTTTAAATATGGCGCTGGCACCAGGAGTTGTGGGAGGTCCTGGCAATGGCGAACACTTCTGCCAATTTCGAGAGAGAAGGTCTGACAAGCGGGATGCCATAGGCACATGGTGCAAAGATAATGAGGTGTGCTTTGGAAAATACCATGACGGATCTCTCCACAGCTCAGAGGCAAACCCTCTGTGAAACTTGCTGGAGGTGACACTTACACAATTCCCAGTGTAATTCGAAAGTCACATAACATCAGGTTATGGTCCAACAGGTTTATTTGAAGTCACTAGCTTTTGAAGCGCTGCTCCTTCGCCAGGTGACTTCTGACCTTGTCCACTCCAGTCCAACACCGGCACCTCCACATCCCAGTAAAATTCAGCTCACAAAAACCAGGGGACCAGCAAGGTTCTGCAAACAGCAATGTGATAATGAGCACATAATCTGTTTCTTCCTTCAGTAATGTCGATTTCAAGCTAAATATCGACCACAACACCGATAAGAATGCCACTGTTCTCCTTCAAATAGTGCTCTGAATATTGATGAAATGCACCTTTCCAAGTTAACGTCTGCTGATTAAAATTGGATGGTTAAGAAACACAGGACGGTGTTCCTGGAAATGCCACAGCTTGCTGGGTATTTCTGTTGTGTCTGAGGAACGCAGCGTGAGTGCTCTGAGTAAATCTCCTCAGAGTTTAGGCAAATGGGAAGGAACTTACTTTATTTGAATTGCAATTAAGCCATTAAATATTAATGAAGGAGATAAAAGCTGTTAATTCAGAGCACTTACTTCGAACTGGCACAAGCTGTGAAGATGCTGTGATTTGTTGAGTTGAGGTTAATGCTTGCCAGTCTCACATTGTAAACCTGTTGCCCCTGTGACTCATTCATAATCCAGTCTAATCAATAGATGGATGGAAAGGGATCTGGCATTCATAGATCCAAATAAAGTGGGCAGCTCCAATACATTATGCTTCGGTCGAATGGGTTTTATACAGTACTAATAGACACGTTACACTTTTTTTAAAAATCCTTTCCTGTACACATGGAAGTCATTATTCACATTTAAGAGTGATTACTGGGTCCACTTATAAAATGAGAACAATGTGATTATTAATCAGTCAATAATCATTAAAGTAATTATTGTAATAAATTGCTAGTGACTACAGACAGTGGAAGAAGAAACCTAAGTGGTTTTATTTCATAGAAAATGACACAGGCGTTCTGACTCATGTTACTAATTGTATGCATTCTCATTAAGTTTCTGTATGAAACTCTCCCGACTCTAAAACAGGAACTTAGATTTCAAGCACCATCAACATAATTGCCATTTATTTCTGTTCTTTTCCATTTTATGGACAATCTCATTCAGCACATTCATACAGACAACTGTTCATTGTTTCTCAATCTGAACTGAAATATATGTTGGAGCAGAAATCCAACCTTTGTATGTGTTCCCCACCCCAACTTCCCAGCCTTGTGATTGAATGATATATACAAAAAGTCTGTAAGGCCCATTAAAACACGGCCTATCCTTTCAACAATACAACCTGACACATTGTTCTTTTCAGAGTTTTAGCTCCAGGAGAGTGAAAAGAACAGAAAAAAGATCCTAGTGTCAATTTTAGGAAAAGCCTTGGGAAAGTCATTACAGACTCCACAAGGGAATCTAACAAGCCAGACAGGAAACACATGGCATCGGCTGATCAAGTTTTCCACCATGCCCAATCTTAGCATGATGGAGAGCGTACACAGGTTGAGTGAATTGCTCCTTCAGGAAACCAGAACAGACTCAAGGGCTGAATGGCCTCTTTGTGTGCTGTAATTCTAGGGGTATAGTCAGGTTCACAATGGATGGATTAAGCTAAAAGCTTCCTTCCTTTGGGCAGTAAATCTAGAATTGGGGTAATAACCCAAAGGTAACTCCAAACTGGCTGAATCTTCTGTATCATCTCCAAAATGTACTTCACAGAATTTGGAGAGTTCCCAAACTATGATTTCGCTGTTTGAGTTGTGTTTTCCCCTGTTAAGCAATACTTCTTTCCTTCTGTACACAGGTTAGGTGACGACACATCACTTTTTGTTCAATTAACACATTGGAAATGGTGGGAATGTTCTGATGGTTTCATTGCTGCTAAACTGCTACAAACAACAGGTTATTATGAACAGTATCACCAGGAAACTTTGCACATATTGTCTACTTGTTTATTTCACAGCCACTCACAGATAGCATGTTGCACAGAAAGTACACAGCCTGTCAAGTCTCTGTCAGCGTAAAAGGGTATTAAACTGTTGAAATCACCATTGCTGCTGCCTGTATATAATGTGCTTATTTTAATCTGTTAGATACCCCAAATAGGAAAATCATTGGTGGTGTATTTGCTTGGACAGGTTCGGAAGGTGGTGGGTGACTTCTGGAGTCTTGTGTAAGTGGAATTTACGCCAGGGATGTGCTAGCAGAGAAGGAGATGCTCTAACAAAATCCCTGGCCAGAACTAGGTTCCACTCAATATTACAGGTCATTGATGTCTCATCAGGATTTAGGCCACAGATCTTAAACATTAACTCTTTTTCTGTCTCCTCAGTGTTGTATCAAATGTAAGGGTCTGAAAGGGTTAAAGATTAAATGCACTAAGCCACACCCAGCATGATGATGTCACATAGACTCAGCTGGAGTAAAGTGAGGACTACAGATGCTGGAGATCAGAGTCGAGAGTGTGATGCTGGAAAAGCACAGCAGGTCAGGCAGCATCTGAGGAGCAGGACCCATGATGAGAATCTATCATACAACAAAGATGCTGCCAGACCTGCCGAGGATTTCTGACCATTTATGGTTGTATTTCAGATTTCCAACATCCAAAGTATTTTCTGTTCCCTATGAAGCATCTGACTAACGTGCAGTATCACAGGAGGCCCAGAGAACATATTAAATGTTTCGAATTTGTTGTATTTCAAAGTTTCAAAAGTGTATCAAAAATAGAGAGGGTTTGTGCCAGATTTTGCTGTAAGAATTACCTGTGCACAATGCACATTAATGAACAATGGGTCAGCAAAAACTTGGGAATTAAAACACATTCAAGGAATCGCAAATCTTCAGAATATACAAATGAACTTTATTCCTCCACCTTTTCTTTCAATCAAACAGAATCTCACTTTTTTCCTCCTCTTAACTTTGACTAATTTACTGGATTCTAACTTTAATTGCCTGTCACCTTTCCGCAGAAAGCTAAGTCTGGTGATTAAAAGGGTACAAGTTGTTTTTTTTTAATCAGACTGTATAGGTATGCCATGATACACTCTGGGACTGGCAGGACCTGAATTCAGATCATCTGGTTCACACGTATGGTCACTACCAAAAGCCTCCTTTAGACAGTAAGCTCTAACCTAGGGCACCAGACTTCATTAAGAGACTGTATCCTATTTAATATGTGGAATTGTTCTGGATATAGGTTTGCTCACTAAGCTGGAAGGTTCATTTTGTCACCAGTCTAGGTAACATCTGGTGATGTAGCCCACTTTCCATTTGTGTGTTTGGGTTTCCTTGGGTCAGTGATGTCATTTCCTGTAGTGACATCATTTCCTGTTCTTTCGTAGAGTTCTGGGTGGAATGCCATTTTTCTAGGAATTCTTATGTGTGTCTCTGTTTGGCTTGTCCTAGGATGGAAGTGTTGCCCTTCCTCATCCATATGTAAGGATACTAGTGAGAGTGGGTCATTTCTTTTTGTGTCTAGTTGATGTTCATGTATTCTGGTGGCGAGTTTTCTGCCTGTTTGTCCAATGTAGTGTTTGTTATAGTTCTTGAAAAGTATTTTGTAAATGATGTTAGATTTGCTTGTTGTCTGTATAGGGTCTTTCAAGTTCATTAGCTGCTGTTTTAGTGTGTTGGTGGGTTTGTGGGCTACCATGGTGTTAAGGGGTCTGAGTAGTCTGGCCGTCATTTCCAAGTTGTCTTTGATGTAGGGGAGAGTGGCTAGGGTTTCTGGACGTGTTTTGTCTGCTTGTTTGGGTTTGTTGCTGAGAAATTGGCAGACTGTGTTGTGTGGAATTGTTAATGCAAAAATCAATCAATTTTTCTGACCCAGTGTAGTAAAATGTTAAATTTTTTAATTTTGTTCCTGCTTGTCATCAATTGTGTTAAAGAGTTTTAAAAAAAATCAAAAAAGTTCTTTATTTTTTCTTGCTCTTCCTTTCTTTTTCTCCTTCTCTCTCTATTTCTTCTAATCCAATCTTTTGTTTTCTCTCTCTGATACTGGATATTTTGCATCTAAGTTACATTAAATAAAACAATGGGAGTGCTGTTGGGCCACTATCTGGAATTACTGAGCACTGTGCGATTCCCTTAACCAAACAAATCAAAGCCACAGTGATGAACGTTCGACTTCTTCCACACTGATCTCATAACAGCAGAAAAATGCTCCACTTCTACACAAAGTTGCTGTGGCCTTTCTCCAGCTTTCCTCTGGTACTTTCTTACAGTTTCACTTTCATTGCTGAAGGAAATACATTACTGGTCCCAGTATTAACTCAGGTTCTCAGTGCCCAATTGCCCTTGCTGCACTGTCAGCAACTCATGCCTTCAGTAAATTATGGCAAATACAATTTCCAGCCAAATTGCTCTGCCAACAATCCAACTGTAACAGGATGCTTCAATCCACATATCTGGCTCATTAATTGTTATTTCTTTTGGTGCCATTCAATGAGAAATATTTGCTGTTACTTGACCTCAGAATTTTCTATAACCAATTTGACTGCAACTTTCCTCACAATATTTCTGTATAAACTGCTTGACTTTGGATGCTTATAATTACGTGCCAGTTAGGCCTTTGTGGTACAGTGATAGTGTCCCTACCTCTGAGCCAGGGGAGCAAGGTTCATGTTCCACCTGCTCCAATGGTGTGACATAAGACACCTACTCAGGCAATTCATATTATCTCCAGATGCAGCATCGTGACAGCAGCAAAATATAGATTGTGGAGTTATACACCATAGAAACAGGCCCTTCAGTCCATCACAATAGCACCAACCAAAAAACACCGAATGACACTAATCCAGTTTTCTTGCACTTCGAGTCATATAATCATAGAGCTGTGTGGCAAGAAAACAAATTCTTCAGTCCAATTCATCCATGGCAACCAGATATCCTAAATTAATCTAGTCCTATTTGCAGCATTTGGTCCATATCCCTCTAAATCCTTCCAATTCATGTACCTATCGAGATGTCTTTTTGAAATGTTGTAATTGTACCAGCCTCCACCACCTCCTCTGGCAATTCATTCTATACACGCACCACCTTCTGTGTGAAAAGGTTATCCCTTAGGTCCATTTAACTCTTTCCCTTCTCACCACAAACCTATGCCCTCTAATTTTGAACTCTCCTACCCTGGTTATTCACCCTAACCATGTCCCACATGATTTTATAACCCTCTGTAAGGTCACTCCTCAGCCTCCGATACTCCAGGGAAAATAGCCCCAGCCTAATCAGCCTCTTCCTGTAACTCAAACCCACCAACGTCCTCGTAAATCTTTTTTGAACCCTTTCAAGTTTAATATCTTTTCTAAAGCAGAGAGACCAGAATTGAACACAATATTCCAAAAGTGGTCTACCTGATTTCCTGCACAACTGTAGCATGACATCCCAACCCTGATACTCAGTGCACTGACCAGTAAAGGCAGCACTCAGCTCCTGTTCCAAATCCCTTTACCCCTGTCCTGAGTAAACACTTAGCCCCTGTTCTAACCCATTCCCCAGTCCCTTACTAGGGTTTTGCCTACCCCATCTATGCCTTGGTTACAGCCTCAATGGCCATTCAGCCCGCTGTACAGATGCTGCTCTGATGAATCCAGGAACAACCAGAGTAACTCCTCCAGCTCATCCAAGTACTGGCTCCCTCTGAACCACTCTTAGCTGTTCCTCCAATCAGAGATTCTGTCTCTGGAGGAGCAGCAAAGGTGGGAGAAAGGGACCCTGTGATTGGTGGCACTAGAGCTGCCTACAACCTATAATCTTTCATTAGAGGAGGAGCTTCTCACACTTTTGGCCTCCCCAGATAGGGCTACCATTTCTCTCTATCATTGAATTTTTGCAGGCATTTTCTGGGGGAGTCCAACCACTTTTCTATGTATTTTGTGCTTGATCCATAGTCCTCTTTGTCATCAAACACGTGATGCAAAAGATACATAAAAGAATGACCAGACAATCCATTTAGGTGATATTGAAGGATAAATATTGGTTGTGATATGGGGAGAATGTCTCACCTCCTTTTCATGTGATAAACTTGAATCTTTCACAGTTGTGTGGGGAGACAAATTATTTTCAGGTCTCATCTGAAAGACGGCATGATTGTACCTTAGAGATAACATAGTGGGAAACTGGAATTAAACTGAATTGGCTTGGACTGATGGCTTGTTTCTATGTTGTGACAGTCTTGGGTCCTGTGTGTCATGTTTAAGGGTATCGTCCAATCAAAACCTGTTCAGAGATATTATTACACAGTTCTGGAGCAGGTAGAACATGAACCTCAGTCTCCTGGCCAAGAGGTGGGGTCACTACTGCATCACAATAGCTCTTCCATTGTGTTGAATTGTTTCTGTTTTATTGTGTAGATCGAGTTGCTGTGCTTGATTGGTTAAGCCTGAGTGTGAATTCAGCAAGAAGTAAACAAATCTGTAAGAAAAAGGTGAGAGACTCGAGGGGAAGGAGCAGATATGTTAAAGCACTGTAAATAAAGCTTGTTACACACAGAAACTAGTGCTATTTCTGTATAGCTGAAAATGTGTTGCTGGAAAAGCGCAGCAGTCAGGCAGCATCCAAGGAGCAGGAGAATTGATGTTTCGGGCATGAGCCCTTCTTGAGGAATCCGAAACATCGATTCTCCTGCTCCTTGGATGCTGCCTGACCTGCTGCGCTTTTCCAGCAACACATTTTCAGCTCTGATCTCCAGCATCTGCAGTCCTCACTTTCTCCTATTTCTGTTACAAGGTTTGAGTTACAAGGTTTATAATATTGTGGCTCAGAAGTCTGCTCCTGAATGTTGTATCATGAGGAGCATGTGTTGATAAATGAATTAAACATAGGCCAAACAAGAAAAAATGCAGAGCTTTTCCTATATATGTCAGCGATCTAAAATTAGGCTGTGTTGATAGTTCAATGTGTTTATTAGCTGACTCAGGCCAGGAAAGACTCACACTTAATCCACTGACCATTATTTAGATAACAAATCTCCATCAGGACTTTGGTCAACGAGAGAAATCAGCCAACTCTCCTGATTGCGGTCACTGTTGAGTGATCGTGATGGACAGGTCCTCAGTGTGCCAGGAGTAAGGGGCAGGCTCCCTCAGAACTACAAATTGCAGGAGCCACTGGAGTTACAGAGAGAACGGATACTCTCTGGAAATCAATCCCAAGTTTTTTTTTTCCAAAAGAGGTGCCACAGGATATTTCATTAGTGCTGACGGTGCCATATAAATACGATTCATTGTTGTCACGGTTTATGCTAAGAGCTCACAGGGGCTGCCTGAAAGAAAAGCACTGTTTTTGGTTTCGGAACACAGGTGCAGATGGGTGAGGGAGCTGTGCTTTGTACTTAACACTGCCACACCCAACCTGGACATTTCTGATGTTGCTACCTGAAGCAAAGTGGAAGGAGCTCCACCATTTCACAGTCATCCCTCACCTTAAAGGGCAGGTCCAGCAGGCAAAGAAATCAAGTTTTAGACATCTCGGTCCTGTTATTAGTGGCAGGTTGCCCATCTTAGTGGCAATACTCTCTGATAGGCAAGTGTGTTAATCAGTGAGACAGGCAACAAGAGTATAAGGGTGTGAATGTGATTATTAGGAAATGACAGTGAATGAGAGAGAGAGATGGAGGGTGAGAAAGGAAAGTATCAGAATGAATGAGTGAGGCAATGGCAAAACCAAACCCAGAGTTCTTTTTTGGTTTATGGTACAACCAACGAAATTTAAATCAATGCAAGTTGTTTGCTGCTCAAAGAGATTATTCTTACGTGCTGTCTCCAGTCTGTTCTGGTGGTGTCAACGATTCAACGAAACTGTTAGCTGTCCTGCAACATTCCTTCATCAATTCACACAATCCGAAGCAGATTAACTAATCATTCATCTCGGAATGGTTGTTGAGACCTTATTATGGAATGCTGAGGTCAGCTGACTCAGAACAGATCAGGGAAGCTATAAATTCTCTTGGGGGTGAGGTGAGGGACAGCTACAAGGAATTCCAAAATATGGAAGCTGTAAATATATTTTCAGCAAGCAGACCCATAACCCTAATGGCTGCTAATTACAATTTGTTTCTATTTAACAATCATGTATAGGATGTGCATTTTCTAGCAAGGACACCTGCAGTCAAAAACAAATACCATATTATTAATGATCCAAAATACATCATTACACTGAAAATACAGAGGAGCACAAGATGACCATGAATTAAACTATAGATTTACCCAATAACTCAACACCTTTAATGTGGAAGATTGGCCTTACCAACCCCCCCCACCTCCCTCCACCCCCCCCCCCCCCCCCACCCCCCCTCCAATTTCATGCAGAGAAATTGTGACCGTCAGAGATATTAATGCTGTCTTTCTGTTAGCTTGCATTAACTGGTGTAAAAGTGACTTGGAGACATATTGTTTTCTGCCCCCCTGCCAGATCAGACTCAAAACATTAACTCTGTTTCTTTCTCTCCAGATACTGCCAGACCTACTGAGTTTCTCCAACATTCTCTGAGTTTGTTTCACACTTCTCCCCTGCCAAGTTCATGGTCACAGAACCCAATAGTGCAGACAGAGGCCATCAAATCAGCACTGACCATCCCCAAAGAGACCAAACTTCTAATCCTAATCCCTGCATTTCCCATGGCCAATCCACCGAACCTGCACATCTTTGGACCTTGGGAGGAAACCGGAGCATTCGGAGGAAACCCAAGTAGACACAGGGAGAATGTGTAGACTTCACAGAGACAGTCACCCAAGGGTGGAATCAAACTCAGGTGCATCTTGCTATGATGCTAACCACCATGCTGTCCACAGTGTTGATATCCTTTTCCCCCTTGTCCCAGCTCACATTAGTAATCTTTGTTAATTGTACATTAATTTAATTGTGCTTAATTGTTTGGAAATGGTAACAAAGGAGTTGCTTGTGCTCCTGTGATTTGGATTCTGTGAAGCCCCTGGCGATCAGGGAGGTGGGAGGGAGCTGGTAAAATGGTCTCCGAATATCAATGTATTCCACTAGCCTTGGGAAGTTTCCACTGGCAGGCACTTCTATGGCACAGCTACCCGCTATGTCAAATGAGTCACCTGCTCCCTGCTGGCAATAGGAGGGGTTGCCATTGCATGGGGACACCACTAAGTAAACTGGTAGCCTTTCCTTGGCTTCCCAAGGACCTTCCTTCATTGCTATTTCATGAACCATAACCCTATCTCCTCGTCCCACCATTGGCAATCATCTCTCTTGTGACTATGCCTACCTTGCCCCAGTATGCCAGAGAACAAACTTATCATTGGCATTGAGGGCACCTTGACGTTGAGATGCATTTTCCTTTTTCCTGTTGCCTGATCAGTGGCTATCGTAGTTGACAGTGGAGCCTCAAGGCTGCGGTGTTGCAAACCCTCTGATTGGACCGGCAATTCTTGCGAATTGCCGTCCTCAAAAGGGTAGCCTGGTCATAGCCTGTATGTTGGCCAGCACTGATAAAATGTTGCTCCAGGGTCCTACTGCCTGGTATCCCACTTTTAATCCTGGCAGTGGGACCTCTTGCCTTTTAATGAAATTGAACTCTATAAATAGGAATGAACTAATTGTGCACATGTTGCCGAAGAAGCACATGTTTATGATGTGCTGTGTGTAAATAGCTTAGAATGATGTGCAAAGATTGGCTCCAGTTCTATCCTTCACCATCTGGCTTTCTGGAACAGAACAAGTTCTTGCTGGTCCTCCTCTCCCATTCCATCCAGTTCTCAGTGACATCTTTATCTTACTGCATTCACTGTCAAAGAATCATACATAGTGAACATAGAACCTTACAGTGTGGAAACAGGCCCTTCTGCCCAACAAGACCATATCAACCCTCTGAAGGTTATCCCACCCAAAACCATTCCCCATCACTCTACATTTAACCCTGACTAACGCAGTTAGCCTACACGTCCCTGAACATGATGGGCAATTTAGCATGGCCAATTCACCTAACCTACACATCTTTGGATTCCCTTCCCCTCAAGTTCCCTAGTTAATTTTGTCCTATTTTTATTTTCATTTTACTTGACTATGATCTAAAGTGGATGGGAAATGGGAAGAAAAGGAAAAAGAATGGATTTGCTTTGCATGTAGCAACTTTTTATGTCATCTGCATATACCAAAGCACACTTTAAGTAATGAAATCCCAATGAAAGGAGTAATTTCAAGATCTGAACTCTGTGCCCACTGAGCAAAGCGATGCTGGATGGGAAGGAGTCAGGAAGAACAGTGAAGGGTGGGGTTAGAAACAGCTCTGACTTTTATTCACAAATGTGAACAAGCTTTACAGGGCGTCTGAAGGACTGACTTCTCTGAATCATATGCAGATGGTTGGCAGGCCTGGTTACCGTGTTGTAGAATGAAGCGATACACCCAACACCACTGTAAGATCCTCAACATGTCCCCACTTAAACAAAACAGGATGCTATTGCTTTGCCAATGAATCCTGTCAGATAACAAACTGCGTAGGATCAGACTAAGGTCATCTATCGTGATTGTGATCATTGAATCTACTCTAGGTTCTCACCTGGCAAAAGGGGGCTGCATTAGGTGATAGTATGCATGTCTTGATATCTATTAGGCGCTGGATTGAGATATGAAACTGGTGAGCACTTAGAAAATGGACTTTCACTTAAGTCTGCTTTGTCTTCAAACCCAGACTGCAGAGTTGAAAGCCTCTTAATCTGACACATTACCACCCAGAATCTTTAGAACTCTATTTGTGACACAGTCCAGGATGCTCAAATGATTCTTTATCTCATCTCATTTAAGCCTGTCTTTCTGGAGGTTTTTTCCTCCCACAATTAATCATGTTCAGTTCTCAATGTGTTTCTGTGTTAATGCCAGTGGCTCAGATGGATTGTTCCTTAATCCCACTGTTTGCATTTTCTTCAATCAATGAAATGCGAGGGCACAGCTGAAGGAAAATCAAGAGGTGAAGACATAATCAATTTGTCATTTTCTTAATACCACAACTGGCATTTACCTGGCAGAACAGGACAATTAACCTTGTAGCAGTCTTGTCTTTAACTCTTACATTGTGAAAGAAATAATGTTATTTTCTGGCTGATGTTTCTGCCACTATCTTTTCTTTTTCTTTGGCTCCTGAAGTCTTGTTGAGGTTCTGCAGTGGGATTGAATAGTCAAGGGGGTAAGAGTTCACTGCCATTGTGGGTTTGTGTTTATCTGCAGAAAAGCTACACCCAGGACTGCAGAATGTCCTTTGGTTCTTTTTGTATGAAAATTTGTCATCGGGTTGCTCAGGTTTGTTACAAAATATCCAGCAACTGTCGTTAAAGGAAAACACAAGCCATACTCCTTCACTCCACATGCTCTAAGTTAAAAGTCACACAACACCAGGTTATAGTCCAACAGGTTTAATTGGAAGCACACTAGCTTTCGGAGTGTTGCTCCTTCATCAGGTGATAGTGAGGACTCAATCCTAAGACACAGAGTTTATAGTAAAAATTTACAGTCTGATGGAACTGAAATTATACATTGAAAAATACCTTGATTGTTGAGTCTTTCATCTGTTTGAATATCATGATAGTTTTTGCTAGAAATTCTGTGTCTTAGGATTGAGTCCTCCACTATCACCTGATGAAGGAGCGTCGCTCCGAAAGCTAGTGTGCTTCCAATTAAACCTGTTAGACTATAACCTGGTGTTGTGTGATTTTTAACCATGTGTGTGTATGTCTGTCTGGGTTGGGGGGATGTGAGTGTGAGAGAGAGTGTATGTGAGTGTAGAGTGGTCTAAGTTTCTGAGAGGATGCATGTGAGAGTGTGGGAGTGTGTGTGTGTATATGTGTCTGTGTATACGTATGTCCGTATGTGTGTGAGTGTAGAGTGTGTGTGTGTGCGCATGCGCGCATAGTGCAATGGTGGTCACCTGTAGTGTGACATGAACCCAAATTCCTGGTTGAGGCCCTCCCTATGTGTACGGAACTTAGCTATCAGCCTCTGTTCGGCCACTTTTCGCTGTTGCCTGTCCTGAAGTCTGCCTTGGAAGATGGTCACCTGAAGATCTAAGGTCGAATGTCCTGGACCACTAAAGTGTTCCCCAACTGGGAGGGAACCCTCCTGTCTGTTGATTGTTGTGCGGTTCCTATTTATCCGTTGTCAGAGCCTTTGCTCAGTTTCCCCAATGTACCATACCTCCGGGCATCCTTGCCTGCAATGCCTAAGATAGACAACGTTGGCTGAGTCACATGAGTACCTGCCATGTATCTGATGGGAGATGCCCCCACATGTAATGGTGGTATCCATTACACGTGGGGGCATGTTTGAGGTTTAGCGGTTGTTTAAAGGCGAGCAATGGAGGTGTAGGGAAGGTCTTGGTGAGGTACTCATCCTCAAACAGATCATTGTTCGTAGCAAGCTGCCCGGCTTTCAGGACAACTCCATACAACCCTGTCATGGTAGGCACTGCAGGATGAGTCAGAGTGTGGACATGGATGGTATATTGGGGAACCCAAGCAAAGTGGATTCAGAGGTAGATGAGATAGTGAAGAAGGTGTTTAGTATGCTTTCCTTTGTTGGTCAGAGTGTTGAGTACAGGAGTTGGGAGGTCACGTTGCGGCTGTACAGGACATTGGTTAGGCCACTGTTGGAGTATTGCATGCAATTTTGGTCTCCTTCCTATCGAAAAGATTTGAAATTTGAAAGGGTTCAGAAAAGATTTACATGGATATTACTGAGGTTGGAGGATTTGCGCTATAGGGAGAAGTTGAATAGGCTAGGGCTGTTTTCCCTGAAGGTCGAGGGGTGACCTTATGGAAGTTTATAAAATCATGAGGGGCATGGATAGGGTAAATAGACAAAGTCTTTTCACTGGGGTGGGTGAGTCCAGAATTAGAGGGCATAGGTTTAGGGTGAGAGGGGAAAGATATAAAAGAGACCTAAGGGGAACTTTCTCACACAGTGGGTAGTACGTTAATGGAATGAAGTTGTGGAGGCTGGTACAATTGCAACATTTAAGAGGCACCTGGATGGGTATATGAATAGGAAGGGTTTGGAGGGATATGGACCGGGTACTGGCAGGTGGGACTAGGTTGGTTTGGGATATCTGGTCGGCATGGATAAGTTGGACCAAAGGGTCTGTTTCCATGCAGTACTACTCTATGACTCTATAAATCTTGGTGATTGAATCATTAACAAGCACCACATCAAAGTGCTATCTGAAAATCAATGACTCACCCAGTTTGGCTTCCTTCATATATCAGCCTTGGCAGGGAGTTATCTACTTGACTACAGGTGGCATCAGAATAGAACTTTATCCTGCTTATAGTCATTTCCACTGGTAGGTGAAACTAGAGCTAGGGGGCATAGCCAAAAAATAAGGGAGAGTAGATTTAGGACTGAATTGAGGAGGACCTTCTTCACCTAAAGGGTTGTGAATCAGTGGAATTCCCTGCCCAGTGAAGCAGTTGGGGCTACCTCATTGAATGTTTTTAAGGCAAACAGATTTTTGAACAGTAAAGGAAACAAGGGCTATGATGAGTGGACAGGTAAGTGGAGCTGAGTCCATGAAAAGAACACCCATGATCTTGTTAAATGATGGTACAGGCTTCATGGGCCAAATGGCCTACTCCTGCTCCTATTTCTTATTATTGAAAGACAAGAAGCATTCATTAATGGGAACCAGAGAACAATGTCAGGAATAAGAACCCTGGCCGATTCTCCATTCCCTACTCCAGTAGGACTGAAGCTAGTTACAATAATCATATCACCAGTCGACCAGATTGGTGGACTAGGAGCCCTATGTATAGCAAGGCTTACACTGGGTAATGCTTTGACCAGTAGGTCTTTTGGGATAATGGTAATTGCTACATATTGCAAAGTAAAATGAAGGGAAAGTCAAAACAATTATATGTTACGGTATTACGAGCTACTTTACAATGAATTAACATTTGTAAGTTGCTTTATCTGATTTGTACCATGCACTGCATGGTTTGAGGGATCACATTTTCAAAGCAAATAAAAGATTATGCTCTTCTAATTGTATATAATATTCTGTGGAGGAGGCACATGAAAGACAATCTAACATAGCATGAAACTTAGCTCAGTGTGAACAGCAGTGAAAAAAGGCTCCCTGTTGTAGCCATGATTCCAGTTGTCTGTGGAAAAAGAGAGCAATAATAATGAGACACATGCAGGGATTCTGATGTTTATTGCTATTTTACCCTGTTCATCTTTCTAAATTGACAATGTCCAGCTACGCACAATTGCAGAGCACATTGGACTATCTAACACTAAAATAATATGTTGGGAAAGTTTTGTCACATCCACATATCAGTATGACCTGGCAGGGATGTTGCATCATGATACAGTGATGACTGACAACTTCAGGGGTGGATATTGTGTAACTTTAATTTGCCTCTTCCATTTCCTCCCTCCTGAAGTCTCTGCCTTGGTTCTTGGACAAAGAACCATGCATGTGACTATTCTTGGAGAAAGTGAGGACTGCAGATGCTGGAGATCAGAGTTAAGAGCATGGTGCTGGAAAAACACAGCAGGTCAGGCAGCATCCGAGGAGCAAGAGAATAAAGGTTTAGGGCATAATACCTTCATCAGGAATGAGGTTGGATGAAGACCTTATTTCCAAAATGTTGATTCTCCTGCTCCTCGGATGCTACCTGACCTGCCGTGCTTTTCCAGCACCACACTCTCGACATGTGACCATTTTTCTCACGTGAATTGGAGACTGAGGGAGGGGTTGTGGAAATTGCTTACGAATTTATCCAATTTGACATTGGCAAAATTCATGGGCAGAATGATACTGCTAACTATCCCCTTTCCTTGGCTGGTTCTAAGTGCCTGCTTTATTTCTAAAGACATAGAAATAACCAGGAGTGAGGCTTAACAAGAAGTGGCTCTGACCCTAACAAGATATAGTTTATTATATGATAACAATGAGCTACAAGTTACATCAGTCTATTAGATGTTCTTACTCAGACTATGATGAGACCTGTATCTGGAGGTTTGTATTTGCTGAGAAGTTAATATGTTTTAAATAAAAACTGCGGGCGCTATAAATCACAATCAAAAACAAATTGCTGGAAAAGCTCAGCAGGTCTCACAGCATCTGTGGAGAGAAATCAGAGTTAATGTTTCATATCAAGTGGCCTTTGCTCAGAACTGATATATTCTGTCTTATTCCCAGCCAAGTCTATGTGAATTTATTCGATTGGGTGAAGCTTAATGTAGTCTCCAACATTAACCCTTTCAGAAGCATCCCCTTACACAACAATTAGACCTTGAAATGAACTCCCTCGACCTGGCAGAAACCAGACTGTTAAACACACGCCCGGTTACTTCACCTGTCTGATGACACTGCCTTCCGACCTTGCTTTGATCTGAAATTTGTTCATAGAGCAGGAAGTCTGCAGGATCCAACTGTAATCATGCAGGTTTCTTCCAAAAATACTATCAGGATCTGATTTGCAAAGTTTGTTGGAGAGCCGAGCAGAGTTGGGCAGGTGGGGTATGAGGCTAGCTGGGAGTGGAAGAGTGGGATGAAGCAATGTCCAGGATTCTACCTTCTGCTCTCTATCCTGACCAGCAACCCAGGGAAGACTGATGGGAAGTGGATCATCAGCCAAAAAAAGGTGCAAAAAAATTGTTTAGAAGTCTTATGGTTCACCTCTGTGGTTCCAGCCATCACAGCCCTCCATTTGCTCCCAAATATCCCTCACCTTTAGAATGACTGTCCAAAACCATTGTTGCTGGCTCCTTGGTGCCCAATTAAGGCATCTGCTGCTATCTGGGATAGGCTGTACTTGGGTTCAAGTGTGCCTCTGGGAACCCCATATGGTTGCCCTTCTCTCTTTAGTTACAGAGCTAACACTTGTGTCACTCGTGTCACTCCAGTTGAGATCATATCTTATCATAGTCTTTTCATTGATCTGTCTGCCTTTTCATTCATTTCCTATATGCTGGACTGTTTTAAAAAAGACATAGAACAGTATAGCACAGTGCAGGCCCTTTGGCCCTTGATGTTGTGCTGACCCTTTATCCTACTCTAAGATCAAACTAACCTACCTACCCTTTATTGTTCTGTCTTCCATGTGCCTATCCATGAGTCGCTTAAATGTCCTGAATGTATCTGGCTCTACTATCAATGTTGACAGTGCATTCCAAGCACTCACCACCCTCTGTGTAAAGAACCTACCTCTGAATCTCCCCTAAACCTTCCTCAATTATCTTAAAGTTATGCCCCGTCATGATAGACATTTCCACCCTGGGAAAAAGTCTCCAACTATCCACTCTATCTCTGCCTCATCACCTTGTACACCTCTGTCAAGTCACCTCTCATTCTTCTTTGCTCCAATGAAAAAAGTCCCTAGCTCCCTCAACCTTTCTTCATAAGACATGCCCTCCAATCAAGGCAGCATCCTGGTAAATCTCCTCTGCACCCTCTCAAAACCTTCCATATCTTTCCTCTAATGAGGCAACCAGAGGTGACACAATATTCCAAGTGTGGTCTAACGAGGGCTTTATGGAGCTGCAGCATAACCTCACAGCTTTTAAACTCAATCCACCAATAGGTTCCATAGGATCTGAACTTTATATAGTTTACATCCTCAAAAAACATTTCATATAAACTTTTACTCTTTCTATATGATGCCCACTCTCTGTCCCCCTCTCTCTCTCTGTCCCCGTCTCTCTCTCTCTCTCCCCCCTCTCTCTCTCTCTCTCTCTCCCCCTCTCTCTCTCTCTCTCTCCCCCCTCTCTCTCTCTCCATGATGGTTCGTATGGGTGTAAATTCAGCCTGTTCTGAAACAAATAATTTATTCTGTTTATCAACTCAGAGATACAAATCACTCAACTTTCAATGGGAAGTGTAATAAATAACGCTTCACATGTGATCAAAGTCTGTCCTTCAAATAAGTATTCAAAATTCCCTTAGGATTGAGAATGATTTGCTCCTACTCTAGTTTGATAATCTCGGAGTTGGCTGATAAGGTCAATGAATGAATGTGTCACATAAGGAGCAGATAGTGCTTGAAGGCCAGGTAATTGAGCTGGTTGGAAATTTGTGTGCTCCCTCTGATGCCTCAACTTTGCCACTGCCTGATCCCATCAAAATCTTTCAACGTGCTCGCTGCTTTCCTGGATAAATGTTGCCGAAGAGGATACTGAGATACAGGCTACTAGACTTGACGGGATTGAGGTTCACGAAGAGGAGGTGTTCGAAATTCTGGAAAGTGTGAAAAAAGAGAAGTCTCCTGGGCCGAATGGGATTTATCCTAGGATTCTCTGGGAAGCTAGGGAGGAGATTGCAGAGCCTTTGGCTTTGATATTTATGTCGTCATTGTCTACAGGAATAGTGCCAGAAGGAGGATAGCAAACTGGAGGATAGCAAATGTTGTCACCTTGTTCAAGAAGGAGAGTAGAGACAACTCTGGTAATTATAGACCAGTGAGCCTTACTTCGGTTGTGGCTAAAGTATTGGTAAAGGTTATAAGAGATAGAATTTATAATCATTGAGAGAGGAATAATTTAATTAAGGATAGTTTTGTGAAGGATGGGTTACGCCTCACAAACCTTACTGGGTTCTTTGAGATGGTGACCAAACAGGTGGCTGAGGGTAAAAGAGTTGATGTGGTGTATATGGATTTCAGTAAAGTGTTTGATAAGGTTCCCCACTGTAGGCTATTGCACAAAATACGGAGGCATGGGACTGAGGGTGATTTAGTGATTTGGATCAGAAATTGGCTAGCTGCAAGAAGACAGAAGGTGGTGATTGATGGGAAATATTCATCCTGGAGTTCAGTTACTAGTAGTGTATTGCAAGGATCTGTTTTGGGGCCACTGCTGTTTGTCATTTTTATAAATGATCTGATTGAGAGCATAGAAGGATGGGTTAGTAAATTTGTGGATGATACTAAGGTAATTGGAGTCATGGATGGTGCTAAAGGATATTGCAGATTACAGAGGGACATAAATAAGCTGCAGAGCTGGGCTGAGAGGTGACAAATGGAGTTTAATGCAGAAAAGTGTGAGGTGATTCACTTTGGAAGGAGCAACAGGAATAAAGAGTACTGGCTAATGGTAAGATTGTTGATAGCGTAGATGAGCAGAGAGATCTCAATGTCCATATACATCCCTTTAAGATCCCTGAAAGTTGCTATCCAGTTTGATAGGGTTGTTAAGAAGGCATATGGTGTGTTAGCTTTTATTGGTGGAAGGATTGGGTTTTGGAGCCATGAAGTCATGTTGCAGCTGTACAAAACTCTGGTGCAGCTGCACTTGGAGTATTGTGTACAGTTCTGGTCACCACATTATAGGAAGGATGTGGAAACATTGGAAAGGGTTCAGAGGAGATTTATTAGGCTGTTGCCTGGTATAGAGGAAAGGCTGAGGGACTTGAGGCTGTTTCTGTTAGAGAGAAGAAGGTTGAAAGGTGACTTTATTGAGACATACAAGATAATCAGAGGGTTAGGTGGGGTGAACACTATTTTCCTCGGATGGTGATGGCAAGCATGGGGCACCATCGCTGTAAATTGAGGGGTGATAGATATAAAACAGATGTCAGAGGTAGTTTCTTTACTCAGAGAGTGGTAGCAGCATCGAATGCCCTGCCAGCAGCAGTAGTAGACTCGCCAACTTTAAGGGCATTTAAATGGTCATTGGATAAACATATGGTTGAAAATGGAATTGTGTAGGATAGATGGGCTTCAGAGTGGTTCCACAGGTTGGCATAACATCGAGGGCCAAATGGCCTGTACTGCACTGTAATGTTCAATGTTCTGTATTCTAAACCTTCTCCATTTTGGTTGGTCACAAGCCAGTGACTTGTGTGTGGCATGAGTGGGGCTGTTTAAGCTCTTCAGGGATGCTTTGTGGACGTTGTTGAAATTGTCCTTCTGGGTGTCTTCTGTTGCAGCCAAGTTCTGAAGTAGAGGAGTTGCTTCAGAAGTCTGGTGACCATTATATTGATGACATGTCCCACCAAAGTGATCAGCAGTGTCTTCATAATTGCTGCCAGGAGGTGCCAACAATCCTGTGAAAACACCCTCCATAGATTGCAGTTGAAAGGCATCAAGATAGTAATAGTCACAGCAGCTGGAAGAGAGGTGTTTCCTTAAAGGAAGGAAGAACCTGGGTTGGCAGTATATCTCTCTGCAGAATAGGCAAGCACAGAGGAGAGTAAAAACAATGAAGCCTTTTACTGGAATGCTGTTATATGCTAATTGTGCATGGAACATTTTTCCTCATTTCTGCCTAAAGTGCCTCCACAGCCAGTAAAATAATATTGAGCATGGTTCAGAATTCACATTTTGTAGGGTCAATTGTATCCCTTGGCATGATTTTTCCATTTCTTCAGCAGGTCAGGAGTCATCACATTCCAGAGAGGTTTTTGAGGATTTGTATTTAAACGTGTAACCCTCAATTTCATTCCTAACCAGGTTATTTATCTAGGACCGTTAATTGATCTGGTCCTAACTGCTAAAATGGAAATATATTCAGCATTTCCAATATTCTGCGCATCAAATATAAAACAATTCTCTCTAATCTTAAGCCTTGCTTGAGGCTTGTTAACTTTATACTTCTGTTCTTTAGTTCCATGCTCATGGTCCAAGTTAAATATTATCTTGAATTTATATTACCTACGCCTTGCTACATTTTTAATTCCTGGGTCATGTCTTTTTTCTCATTTTTTACTCCAGTGAAAACAGACTCAGTTATTTCTCTTGATAATGTGGAGCTCTCAGTCGCAACATTCTAATCAAATTGTCAGTATCCTTTTTGAGAGACTGGTTCTCAACTCCACATAGAATGTTAAACAATGCCTCACTAATGACCTAATCCCCGTTAATGCTTGTAAGATGCTTCCAATGCTTGAACAGATCTGATCAGCTTCTAAATTTAGTGAGCAAACCACAAGAAGGGGTTCCCTTTCTCCCCCACCTCCTTTTTACCCAGATGGAGGACATGACTAATGAGCTGTGGAGGCAGAGTCATTGAATATTTTCTAAAGCTACGTTAGGTAGATTCTTGCCTAATAAGGCATTCAAAGGGGATAAGGAGTAGGCAGGACAATGGGATTAATTGCATAACCAGGTCAAGTGAAGGATATCAGGCAGGATTATATATTTATAGCAATGCAGAATCTGTGTGCTCATTTCCCACTATTAGCTTATTCACCAATATACCAGTCAAAAGAAGTGTAGATATTAACACTGCAGTATATTTCATGGTGATCTACACTTGCCATTATGTGAAAACCAGTATGCATTGAACTTGTGAACTCAAAATTCATACAGTTCAGTTCATATTTAATGAAAACATGTAATAAAGATAGAATTCACCAAAGAAGTCACCAGATGGCTGCTGTCTCATTGGAAAGAGACAACTGGTGGTGGTTTAACCTGAGGACCACCACAGCTCATGTGAGGTGACAGTTTAAGAGAAGAATCCTTCATGGTAACCTCAGCCATTGCAGGAATGAAACCCAGGCTATTGTCACTCTGCATTCCAAATCAGCTGTCCAGTCAACTGAGCTAACTGACCCCCTTGACAACAACAAATATGCTCAGATTAAACGTGTTGCCCTGGGGCCTCTCATAGACTGGTGTTCGCAAACATCTTTGTTGGATTCCATAAGAAAGATCCTTGATGAAATGATACTTAACCTCCCATCCTTTGCCTTTCTGCAATGGGGAGATCAGTTTGCTATATCTGAATCTTCAACTACATATAAGATTTTTCCTAATGGGCTCTATCCAGCATTCAAAATCTGGTTTGAAATGGAACAGAGAAATGAGCTCCCTGCCTCAATGTTCTCATTGACGATAAGCTAGGGTGCTTTTCCTGCTTTCTACTGCAAACTTACTTTCACTGGTGAGTGCACACATTGGAATTCAAGATCCGGCATGATTTTACCAAATGATAGAACAGGCTCAAGAGGGCTGAGTGATCTCCTGCTCCTAAATCCAAAGCTTGTATGTGCCCACATTCACTGGATACAGTCACTATCCTGGCCTGCACATGGATAACTCCAATGTGATTTCTGGCAGGATGCCCAGCAGTTGGAAATGAGGCAGGAAATGTAGCTGCTACTGCAGCCCATGTGAAGGATGATGGATGTGAGGATGTTGACTGCCAGCTCTCCACAAATGTGAGCTGATCTCCAAAGTGACAGCCCTGAAGTTAAAGGAAAATACTTTATTCACAAAGATTTTCCTTTCTAATCCTCTAAGCTAATATAGACTGATGGGTAAAGCTATAAAACTTCATTGCTTGGCATATGACTCCAAGTGGACACTCTGCCAGCAGAACTAACAGAAAATGAGATGTGAGGTTGAAAAATTGGCATTGTATTTGCTAACATTTATGTTAAGTTTGAAAGCCAGTTTCCAATTTAGAACCATGATCATTAGGAAGTGATCTTGTTAACATTGTGACAATGCAATGTCTTTAAGAGATAAACAGTTTGTGAAACCTTGGGGGTTTTATAATTGTTGGAACAATAGAAGCAGCCTGAATGGGTGGAGTCAAGTTCCCACAGGACCAGAATTTTTTTAGTTTTAGCCCTCAGTTGCAGTTGCTGTGGTCTTAACATTGGACGTGGAAGCTTTTATTCCTCTCTCAGTTACAGCTAAAAGCTGGGGTCCTCTTCTTGCTGCTAGAATTGTATATGTAACAATCTATTTTACTGAATTAGTCTTTGCCAAGGGTGTGTTTGTGGGACGTTACTGTTTTGGAACAGTAAATTACTAGTAGTTAATACATATTAGTTTGTTAAGCATTTAAACAGTTATAGTTAAACAATTTTTCCTTTTATTTTTATTTTGTCTGTATTTTAACTATAGTGTATGAATAAAGTGTGTTTTGTTTCAAACCTGGCCGTTTGACCAATCTAATTGCATCTGGAACACAATGCCATACAGTTACCCTTTAAAATAAGAAAACATTAGGGTCTAGACTGTCTTCTTAATGTATTTTGAAAGGGTTTGGTCTGGTTTATAACAACACAAACTAATAAATGGTTGCTTGTAAATTGAGTTGAATGTCAGACTATTACATTGAAATGGAAACAACGTAAAGTGTTTGTTTTACAAGGAAAGTTTATATACTTAGTATGAGAACTTTCTTTATTTGTCAGCACCCTCAGCCTTCTATTGCTAAGCCTTTTTTTTAACTAATTAGTGAATTTCTGACAGCTTTAATCTTCTTCGGAATCCTACTCTGTTTGGAGTTGCATCAAATGCCTTTGGAAAATTCATGTTGACTCTAATCCTGATTTTCCCTTGTCAATTAATTTAGTTACCCTCCTCAAAGCATTCCAACAGATTCCATATGTTGGTTGTAAATCCATACAGACCAATCTTTATGGCTTCTACACTCTGTTAATGAGCATTGGTGGAGTCCCCATAGACTAGATTGAGCATCAGCATGCAACACGCAACTTAGCAACTCGATCAATAAGTGGCAAAGTGCACTCGCTGAGGCAGACAGGTTTACGAATATGACTTGAGTTTAGAATCTAATTTTGTGTTCCACCAGCTGAGGAGACCCCTCACTGCAGTGGTTGAAATGCTGTGGGCTGCTTAATATAGTCTCTGGCAGCTGTTGTTAATATAAGCGAGAAATCAGGATGCTTCCAGTATTCACAGGAAACCTGTGCCCCCCAATTGCAAACAAACTCCGATTGATTGGGACAGGTCATGGCATGCAGCTCAAGTGGTAGGAGGTACATTAGATGATTAGCTGTCATGTCCTGATGGATGAAATTGCAGGCAGTCTAATTCCTGAGACCGAGTGAAGCCCTTTGTTCTGGACCATGGATAATCCTCCAACACTGATGATCCCCCTCCGATAATCCACTTCCTGAAGGAGGCAGCAACAAAACATGCATTAGTCAGACAGACTGTAAAAGATAAAGCTTATAGAGCTGTGGAAAATTAGCTGTCAACCTGTATCAGACTGACAGTATTTAAGACAACATGTAGTCTCAGTGTAATTTCTGGCATTACGAGCTGAGATGAGTAATTCACTCTGACATTGACCGATCGCAGAAACATGAAAATGGTAGTTTTCCTAATTGTCCATCAGCATTCGTAACCCGAGACTTCTGAAGAATGTACTTCAAGTTCCTTATTTTATTGCTTTTGAGGAGACTAGAAACTAAATCATTCTGGGTGAATGAAGATGTTCCCAGTTGGTGTTTATTCCATAAAACTACTTGAAATGAAATGCTTCAATATATAGTAGAATGCAAGAGAGAATATTCAGCACCCCAGAATGTAGGAAACTGAGGGAACAAAAAGGATATTTTGATTTTGTAAAACCTTCATTTGCTATATAAGATTCCACAGCAGTAGTCCAGAGAAATCTCATTTACTTTGAGGGTTGGAGTGCCATATTGTTGAGTGGGATCATGCATCATTATTCCAAAATGGCCTATGCTTCTCAGTGAAGATCTCAATGACCTTTGGCCAATTTATCTTTGATGCAGAAGTTAGTTCTCATTACTTTTAATTGGCACTAAAGATCTCTGATATTCTGCTTGTGTTTTTTTTCCCTGGTGGGATTTATGTTAACTGCAGCTTCTGGATCCAAAACAAGCACCAACCTCATTGCACACCACCTCACCCAATACCTCTTCCATGTAGCTGTTCCTCAAGAGGTTCACTTGATTAACTTCACAGATGACAGATTTCTCTCATGAGGAGAGATTTGAGCAGTTTAGGCCTATAGTTTCTGGAATTTAGAAAAATGAAAAGAAATCTGATCGAGGTATATAAGATGCTGAAGGGGATTGATAAAGTAAAGGTAGAAAGGATGTTTCCTCATGTGAGGCAACATAGAACATAGAACAGTACAGCACAGAACAGGCCCTTCAGCCCACAATGTTGTGCCGACCATTGATCCTCATGTATGTACCCTCAAATTTCTGTGACCATATTCATGTCCGGTAGTCTCTTAAATGTCCCCAATGACCTTGCTTCCCCATATTCATGTCCAGTAGTCTCTTAAATGTCCCCAATGACCTTGCTTCCACAACTGCTGCTGGCAACGCATTCCATGCTCTCTCAACTCTCTGTGTAAAGAACCCGCCTCTGACATCCCCTCTATACTTTCCTCCAACCAGCTTAAAACTATGACCCCTCATGTTAGCCATTTCTGTCCTGGGAAATAGTCTCTGGCTATCGACTCTATCTATGCCTCTCATTATCTTGTATACCTCAAGCTAGAACAAGAGGTCACAGTTTTAGTCTAAGGGGCAGCAGATTTAAAACTATGAGGACGAGAAATTACTTCTCTCAAAGGGTCATAAATCTGTGGAATTCATTACCCCAGACTATGACAGACAGTGAGTAAAGTTTTAATTAGTATTGAAATGAAGGGTTATGGAAAGTGAGAGGAAAGTGAAATTGAGGTTCAAATGAGATCAGCCATGATCATATTAAATGGCAAAGCAGTCTCAAGAGGTTGAATAGCCCACCCTTGCTCCCAGTTCTTATGTTCTTTTGTAAGAACAAGTTGAATCAGGGTGTATTGAGGATTTACTTGTATATGGGAGTCCTACATCTACACCAGATCCTGGCGATGTCTGCACATGAGCGCATCCCCACTCTGGGTAGCAGAATAGTAGAATCTGGCTTGCGCTTCCTATTTCTTGTTCCAAGGTATTCAGCTCCACACTAATGACCCTTGCACTGATCCGCCTCAGGTTAGGATAATGAACACAGACTAGAGAACACGTGAACTTCAACTTGTCATTGGAAAAAGCTGACCAAACGATGTGGAAATACTACTTAGTGTCTTGGAAGTGCAGTCACAAGATAAATTGGGTACCGTTTTGTGCAGCAAGATTCTATAAACAACAATATACTGAAGGTGCAATTAATCTATTTTCGATAATGTTGGTTAAAGATGGAATAATGACTATATTGTTAAGAGTGCCCACTGACTTTCTTCAAATAGCGCAGCGAGATTGTGACTGCTTACCAGCCATCCCCCAAATGTTGTTTCCAGTTATTTGGGTTTCTGAGGTTTGTGTGCAGCAGCACCTTCTGGAAGTGGAGGTCAGTGCTGTGATTGGTGTGTCCACCTTAGAGTGGCTTAGAGGGAACGTGGGAGTCCTCCTAAGCCATTAGATGGCATCGTGTCAGACTGACTGGCCTATAGTTTCCTGCTTTCTATCTCCCTTTCTCCTTGAAGAAAGGTATCCCATTAGTGTGTCTCCAATCCATTGATACTCTTCCAGAATCCAGCGATTTTGGAAAATTTCAACCAATCCTTTCAGTATCTCTGCATCCACTTATTTGGATGCAGTCAACCGGTCCTGGCAACTTGCCTGCTTTTAGTCCCATTGGTTTGTCAAATACTTTATCCCTCATGATAGAAACTCACATAAGATCTTATTTAGCTTCTCTGTTATCTTTGAGATGTCTGCAGTGTACCCCACCATGAACATTGATGCAAAATATTGGTTAAAATTATCTGTTATTTCCTTGTTTCCCATTCTCAATTTCCAGTTGCATCTTCCAATGGATGTTCTTTGTTATGCTTGTCAATTTCCTGTGAGGAACCGAGATGTCCAGATCCAAAGAGGTGTAAGTTAGGTGGATTGGCCATATTAAATTGCCCATAGTGTCCAGGGATGTATAGGTTAGGTAGATTAGCCATTGGAAATATAGGAGCATGGGGATAGGGTGGCTGGGTGGCAGGATGCTCAATGGAGGGTTTGCGTGGATTCGATGGGCCAAATGACCTGCTATCACACTGTAGGGTTCTGTGATAACAGCCCCACACTTCAGCTACTCTCTTTTTATATACCTTTATATACTGTTTTTATTTTCAACTGATGGTATTTCTAGACTAGTTAGAGCCTGACTGAGTGCTGGCTTGATAGATTATATTTTAATTTGATTTAGTTTCAACAAAACGGTTTCGCATTAAAAAGTAAGCAGGGATGCTGCAGTTTTCGTTTTAACAATAAAACAAGTAAAACAAGTTTTTTTCAACAAACAAACTAAAATAAAATAGAATAAACCAAGCTGTCTACTTATAACATAAATTCTAAGATTTTAGAAAATAAAGTAACATTATAAAGAAAACAAGGAACTATGGATACTAGGAATCTGAAACAAAAGCAGAAATTGCTGGAGAAGCTCATCAGGTGTCGCAGCAACTATAGTGAGAAAGCCGAGTCAATGTTTCAGTTCTAATGAAGGGTCACTGGACCCGAAATGTTGACACTTTTCTCTCCACAGATGCTATCAGATCTGCTGAGTTTCTTCAACAATTTCTGTTTTGTAGTAACAATATAATCCCTTTAACCCACAAAACATACAACAGTTTTTGTATAGTCCCATAACACACATTTTTGGGTTCAATGCCCAAAAATATAACTTGTACAATATAACTCCAATCACATTGGAGTCCCTGTCTCTAATTCCTTTCTGGATTTAAGTCACATGAATTTAGTATACAGACAAGTTGCAAAAAACTTTTCCCTGGAGCTATTATACAACTAATCTTAAAATTTAAGTAGCTTTAAGTAATTCCTTCAGGGTTTAATTCTGATACTCTTGGTTGAGGTCACACACTAACTCTTTATGCTAAGGTAATTTAGTTTCATTGTATCCCCACCTCCCCCGCCCACCCCACCCCACCCTTCTCAGCAGGACTAGTCTACACCTTCATTGACAGAATTCACAGGACTGCTCAAAATTTCCTAAAACATCCACAGTCCTCTGACCTACCATTAGTTTTTTTGCCTCTTTGTATGTCACTTGGTTAAGTTGTTAAGAGTGTGTTAGGGATGGTTCCTTCAATTCATTGAGTCTTACTTTTTGTCGAGAATAATTTTGCTGACTCATCTGTTAAATGTTTGCCAATGCTCATCCAATGGCTTTCTCCTTGGTCTATTTTCCTCATCTCTGATAATTGCTTTTATTTAGATTAAGTATACTGGATTGAGACCCAAGTTGCTCTCCGTCAACCATGTTTGGAATTTTCCCATGTCGTGATCACTATTTCACCACAGGTTCCTTAACTGTCAGATCTCCTATTAATCCAACCTCATTATACATTACTAGATCCAAAACAGTCTTTTTCTGGATAGGTTCAGCAAACCAGTTACCTCTCACCTCATTAATGTATCACAGGGACTGCAGCTTGGCCCTTAGCCATCAATCCTGAGCCACGTTTCCTTGAGAGGCCAATATTTGTTGCAAATAAGCTCTCATTATATTGCATTGACATCCACTGAGTTTCCACAACTGCAGCACTTTGTCCACCAAGTTATCTCTGTTCTATTTAATTCATTAAATTAAATGTCAAATTATTCAAAAGTGAATTTCTTAACTTTACTTTTAAGTTGCAAAAATACTTCCAAATTTGAACGACTTAGTCAATCACATGGAAGAAATACCATCAATCATTTTCCTGTGTTGTCACACTTTGACTCTGACAGGGAGAAACAGATCCCTTCCACTTCCTGTCATTTCAAGTCAGGTAGGAGACTCACCATTGTTCGGCTATTCTCACATTCCAATCATTTAATGTAAACTACTAACATCTTTTCTCCACCAGCACTACCTCCACCAGCTCCCCCCCACGCCCCGCCCAAACCCCAGCATAAATGCTGTCCCTTCACACTTCACTTCAGCTCTGACGAAGAACCATCTAGACTCGAAACGTCAGCTTGCTCGCTCTCCATGGATGCTGCCTGACCCAGCGTTTGTTGTTTTCAGTACAGATTCCAGCATTTGCAGTAATTTGTTTCAACAGATTAATGGGGTTCTCTGCGTCCAGTTTTACTCTTGCATCACCACTATCATTCTCCTGCAAGTCAGCTCTTCTCTTTACCAATCTGCTGTCCCCATGCTCTTCCATTGTTTGAGAAGCTGCTGTCCCCACGTGCTCTCTCACACTTTTTATTGAGATGCTGTCTAACTCCACTGGTTCATTGGCGAGACCGAGCAGAGACTACGGGAACAAATGAATGGACACCGCACAACAATCAACAGACAGGTGTTTTCCTTCCCAGTTGGAAAACCACTTCAGCAGTCTAGGACATTCAACCTCAGATTTTCCGATGACCATCCTCCAAGGTGGACTTTGGGACAGGCAACAATGCAAAGTGGCTGAGCAGAGGCAGATAGCCAAGCTCGGTACCCATGGGGATGGCCTCAACCAGGACCTTGGGTTCAAGTCACACTAGAGTCATAGAGTCATAGAGATGTGCAGCATGGAAAGAGACCCTTCAGTCCAGCCCATCCATGCTGACCAGACATCGCAACCCAATCTAGTCCCACCTGCCAGCACCCAGCCCATATCCCTCCAAACCCTTCCTATTCATATACCCATCCAAATGCCTGTTAAATGTTGCAATTGTACCAGCCTCCACCACATCCTCTGGCAGCTCATTTCATACACGTACCACCCTCTGCATGAAAAAGTTGCCTCTTAGGTCTCTTTATATCTTTCCCCTCTCACCCTAAACCTATGCCCTCTAGTTCTGGATTCCCCGACCCCAGGGAAAAGATTTTGTCTATTTATCCTATCCACGCTCTGCATAATTTTGTAAAGCACTATAAGGTCACCCCTCAGCCTCTGACGGTCCAGGGAAAACAGCCCCAGCCTGTTCAGCCTCTCCCTGTAGCTCAGATCCTCCAATCCTGTAAACATCCTTGGAAATATTTTCTGAACCCTTTCAAGTTTCACAACATCTTTCTGATAGGAAGGAGACCAGAATTGCATGCAATATTCCAACAGTGGCCAAACCAATGTCCTGTACAGCCGCAGCTTGTCCTCCCAACTCCTATACTCAATACTCTGACCAAGTAAGGAAAGCATACCAAACGCCTTCTTCACTATCCTATCTACCTGTGACTCCACTTTCAAGGAGCTATGAATCTGCACTCCAAGGTTTCTTTGTTCAGCAACACTCCCTAGGACCTTACCATTAAGTGTACAAATCCTGCTAAGATTTGCTTTCCCAAAATGCAGCACCTTACATTTATCTGAATTAAACTCCATCTGCCACTTCTCAGCCCATTGGCCCATCTGGTCCAGATCCTGTTGTAATCTGAGGTAATCCTATTCGCTGTCCACTACACCTCCAATTTTGGTGACATCTGCAAAACTTACTAACTGTACCTCTTATGCTTGCATCCAAATCATTTATGTAAATGACAAAAAGTAGAGGGCCCAGCACCGATCCTTGTGGCACTCCACTGGTCACAGGCCTCTAGTCTGAAAAACAACCCTCCACCACCATCCTTTGTCTTCTACCTTTGAGCCAGTTCTGTATCCAAATGGCTAGTTCTCCCTGTATTCCGTGAGATCTAACTTTGCTAATCAGTCTCCCATCAAACGCCTTACTGAAGTTCATATAGATCACATCTACTGCTCTGCCCTCATCAATCTTCTTTGTTACTTCTTTAAAAAACCCAATCAAGTTTGTGAGATATGATTTCCCACGCACAAAGCCATGTTGACTATCCCAAATCAGACCTTGCCTTTCCAAATGCATGTACATCCTATCCCTCAGGATTCCCTCCAACAACTTGCCCACCACCGAGGTCAGGCTCACTGGTCTATAGTTCCCTGGCTTGTCTTTATTGCCCTTCTTAAACAGTGGCACCAACCTCCAGTCTTCCGGCACCTCACCTGTGACTATCGATGATACAAGTATCACAGCAAGAGGCCCAGCAATCACTTCTCTAGCTTCCCACAGAGTTCTCGGGTACACCTGATCAGATCCTGGGGATTTATCCACCTTTAACTGATTCAAGACATCCAGCACTTCCTCCCCTGTAATCTGGACATTTTGCAAGATGTCACTATCTATTTGCCTACAGTCTATATCTTCCATATCCTTTTCCACAGTAAATACTGATGCAAAATATTCATTTAATATCTCCCTCATTTTCTATGGCTCCACAGAAAGGCCACATTGCAGATCTTTGATGGGCCCTATTCTCTCCCTAGTTACCTTATTGTCCATAATATATTTGTAAAACCCCTTTGGATTCTCCTTAATTCTATTTGTCAAAGCTATTTCATGTCCCCGTTTTGCCCTCCTGATTTCCTTCTTAAGTATACTCCTACTTTCTTTATACTCTTCTAAGGATTCCCTCGATCTATCCTGTCTATACCTGACATATGCTTCCTTCTTTTTCTTAACCAAACCCTCAATTTCTTTAGTCATCCAGCATTCCCTATACCTACCAGCCTTCCCTTTCACCCTGACAGGAATATACTTTCTCTGGATTCTTGTTATCTCATTTCTGAAGGCTTCCCATTTTCTAGCCGTCCCTTTACCTGCGAACATCTGCCTCCAATCAGCTTTTGCAAGTTTGGCCTAATAGCATCAAAATTGGCCTTTCTCCAATTTAGAACTTCAACTTTTAGATCTGGTCCAACTTTTTCCATCACTATTTTAAAACGAATAGAATTATGGTCGCTGGCCCCAAAGTGCTCCCCACTGACACCTCAGTCACTTGCTCTGCCTTATTTCCCTAGAGTAGGTCAAGTTTTGCACCTTCTCTAGTAGGTACATCCACATACTGAATCAGAAAATTGTCTTGTAAACACTTAAGAAATTCCTCTCCATCTAAACCTTTAACACTATGGCAGTCCCAGTCGATGTCTGGAAAGTTAAAATCCCCGACCATAACTACCCTATTATTCTTACAGATAGTTGAGATCTCCTTACAAGTTTGTTTCTCAATTTCCCTCTGACTATTAGGGGGTCTATAATACAATCCCAATGAGGTTATCATCCCTTTCTTATTTCTCAGTTCCACCCCAATAACTTTCCTGGATGTATTTCCGGGAATATCCTCCCTCAGCACAGCTGTAATGCTATCCCTTATCAAAACCACACTCCCCCTCCTCTCTTGCGTCCCTTTCTATCCTTCCTGTTGCATTTGTATCCTGGAACATTAAGCTGCCAGTCCTTCCCATCCCTGAGCCATGTTTCTCTAATTGCTATGATATCCCAGTCCCATGTTCCTAACCATGCCCTGAGTTCATCTGTCTTCCCTGTTAGGGCCCTTGCATTGAAACAAATGCAGTTTCATTTATTAGTCCCACCTTGTCCCTGCCTGCCATGACTGTTTGACTCACTTCTGTTCTCAGCTGTCCCCGTCTCAGATCGATCTCTTTCCTCACCATCTTCCTGGGTCCCACTCCCCCCCTTACTAGTTTAAATCCTCCCAAGTAGTTCTTGTAAATCTCCCTGCCAGTATATTAGTCCCCTTCCAATTTAGATGCAATCTGTCCTTCTTGTACAGGTCACTTCTACCCCAAAAGAGATTCCAATGATCCAAAAATGTGATTCCTTCTCCCATACACCAGCTCCTCAGCCATGCATTCATCTGCTCTATCCTCCTATTCCTGCCCTCACTAGCCCATAGCACTGGGAGTAATCCAGATATTACTATCCTTGAGGACCTCCTTTTTAAATTTCTACCTAAAGCTCAGTCATCTCCCTTCAGAGTCTCAACCTTTTCCCTTCCAATGTCGTTGGCTCCAATGTGGACAATGACCTCTTGCTGGCCCCTCTCCCCCGTGAGAACATTTTGCACCCTCTCTGAGACATCCTTGATCCTGGCACCAGGGAAACAACACACCATTCTGATTTTTCTCTGCTGACCACAGAAACGTCTGTCTGTACATCTGACTACAGATTCCCCTAACACAATTGATCTCTTGGAAGCCGACGTACCCCTCGTTGCATTAGAGTCAGTCTCAATACCAGAAACTTGGCTGTTCGTGCTACGTTCCCCGAGAGTCCATCACCCCCTACATTTTCCAAGACAGCATACCTGTTTGAAATAGGTATATCCACAAAAGACTCCTGCACTAGCTGCCTACCTCTCTTACCCTTCCTGGAGTTAACCCGTCTATGTGACTGTATCTAAGACTTTTCCCCCTTTCTATAATCGCCATCCATCACATACTGTTGCTGTTGCAAATTCCTCATCACTTCTATCTGTCTCTCCAATTAATCCACTTGATCTGATAAGATTTGCATCCAACAGCATTTATGGCAGATATAATCTGTAGTAACCCTTAAACTCTCTTTAAACTCCCACATCTGACAAGAAGTACACATCACTGCAAAGGCCATTTTTGTTCCTTCACAATCTACAGACCCAGAAAATAACACCGTCTTATTCCTCCACAAACACTGTCCCAGGTTAAATTAATAGCTATGACTTATATTTTTAGTTTAATCGAGAGACTTATCTCCAAAAACATATAATCAAGAAAGAATCCACTATACTCACTACTGCAGCCTTTCTCTTGGACAGATTTAAAACAACAACTAACTTATCTGATTCTGTGCTGTGAACTTCGCCCAACAGTTCCTCCAAGATTAGTTGTGAATTTCACTGTTTGTTAATTTTCCCAGGTGCACTCCGATGTCCAGAAATACACGAATTCAAACAGCAAAGGTGGTAACTGTGCAGGTTTTTTCTGTCTCTCTCTCTCTCTCTCTCTCTCCTGCACTGTCCTCACCATGTGCTTCCTTTGTCTGCTCTTCTCCCTTTTAAACTGCTGTTGTTTTGACTATTTTTTTCAAAAGTACCAAAACAATGTAACAGCATATAAAACAGAAATTGCTGCTCTTGGAATTCGAGGAAATCACCTCAAACATCTAAAATACAGGTAACCCCAATGCATTACACACACACACACACACACACACACACACTCCTACAGACCCATACACTCACACAGACCCTCTCTCATACACAAGCTCTCTCTCATGCGCTCACACATACACTCCCACACTCACACGCACACGTACACCGTTTCACAGACTTATACCCCTTTACATGCATGCTCATACACATGCACACATACCCACATGCAACAAACACACTTATAAATCTAAATTAGAGTGGTGCTGGAAATGCACAACCGATCGGGCAGAAGTGTATAGATTGAATTTCTACTTGCAGAATTACATTTTATATTGCTCAAAACTGCATGAATCCATATAAGGTTTTGTAAATCCATTTTTTTAGATTAGAAACAGTCTGCCCATTGTGGCACAGACAGCCTCACACAGGGCAGCTCACTCCTTCAATGCATTATCTGGGCCGACATGACACCAATTGTTACAGTTCTCTTGAGAATCTAACTTGAAAAAAAATTCTGCGATTTAGATATGAAAGAACTGAACCCAACATGTTCACTCTAAAAGAAGAAAGACATTATAATTTCAGTTACATCTCACTGTAACTTTTGCTATAGATTCTGTGTCTTACGATCTTATACTCCACAAACACCCGATGAACAGCGCTCTGAAATCTAGTGCTTCTAAATAAACCTGTTGGACTATAACCTGATGTTGCGTGACTTTTAACTTTGTATGCCCCAGTCCAACACCGGCATCTCCAAATCACTGTTAACTGGATCTTCAATGTTTATTAGGAACTTTTGTGAGAGCAGGTCAGCTACTGATTTCTGTACTCTTTTAGCCAAAGAGGAATTATATTCAACTTGAAATGTTAAATCTATTTCGCTCTGCACTGCAGGTTCATAGCTCCTTGAAAGTGAAGTCCTATGAAGACAGGATAGTGACGAAGGCGTTTGGTATGCTTACTTTTATTGGTCAGTGCATTGAATATATGAGATATGAGGTCATGTTGCGGCTGTACAGCATATCAGTTCGGCCACTTTTGGAATACTGTTAGCAATTCTGCTCACTCTGCTATAGGACAGATGATGTGAAACTTGAAATGATTCAGAAAAGATTTACAAGAATGTTGTCAGATTTGGAGGGTTTGAGTTATATGGAGGGGCTGAACAGGCTGGAGCGTCGGAGGCTGAGGGGTGACCTTATAGAAGTTTATAAAATCACGAGGAGCATCGATAGGGTAAATAGGCAAAGTAATTTCCCCGGGTAGAAGAGTCCAAAAGAATGCATAGGTTTAATGTGTGACGGGAAAGATTTAAAAGGCAACTTTTACATGCAGAGGGTGGTGCGTGTGTGGAGTGAGGTGCCAGAGGAAGTGGTGGAGGCTGGTACAATTACAACAATTAAAAGGCACCTGGATGGGTATATGAATAGGAAGGTTTAGAGGGATATGGGCCAAATGCTGGCAAATGGGACGAGCTTTATTTAGGACGTCTGGTCAGCGTGGGTGAGTTGGACTGAAGGGTCTGTTTCAGTGTGGTACATCTCTATGACTCTATGACTATTTCTTTTACTTATTAATCCATACTTTCTGCTGTGATAATGTTGTTGCCAATCTACTTTTATGTCCTGTTCCACATTCATGTGTCTTTTGTGGGGAGATGGGGAACTGTCTGTTTGATTTGCGGCTATAAAATCCAACCCGTAATGTAGTGTCGTTCCACCTATGATCATGTACACTATTGGTCAAATAATTGGTGATAAAAATTCATGGCATTTTGCAGTGTAGTGTTGGCTGTGCTTACTTATTCAAGCCTGAGAGCTAGCTGTCACTCAGGCCTACTTGCCAGTATATTGGGGGGTCACTTTAGTCATTTTTCAGTTGACCTGATTATATGCTTCATTTCTTGGTCACGTACAGTCTTTTGGACCTAGTCAAACATGTATTTGACACGTCGACAACATATTCACTTCACACATTTAAGAAAAAATGTAATCCTTTAGGAAAATAAAACCTTTTACAAATAGTTATGGTTAAATGTTACGCTTGTATTTGTCCACTTTTATTTATGCGGTTTGTTGTTGACTCAATCATGTGTAGTAATGGACTAATTGAGGAGAAATCGTTGGGCGGAGTCACTAAACCTCTGAGAACAGGGGAGCTGGATTAACTGTTGAAGTGACATAACCAATGTGGTAGAAATATATTTGCTAATTCACAGTACACAGAATACTGGGACAGCGAAGATAATAACATTACCCTATTATCAGCTCTAATGAAATGAATATACTATAAAAGTACGACAAAGTATCCCAAAAGTATGTTAAAAAGGAACTATAATACCTTGTAAGCATTTGATGCCTGCCTATGAAATGTGGTAGTGCGAGGCATTCAACATCATGTGATGAAGGAATTAGTAGCGCAGTGGTCCTTATGGCTAAATGGACTCCTCAGGAAGACACTAAGTCAGGCTGATCCCAGCTCAGTAAAGTTGCTTCTATATTCCAAGTGGCCCATTGGCTGTGTGCCACTGGCTGTGTGCACAGCTCTATAACAGCCACAGCTGCTCCATTTTCCACAATGAGCAACTGGGTAACGATGAGGGGCAATGAAGGCAGGGAAAGAAATAAAGACTTGCAATTAGATAATACTAACTGGGGGGTGGGGGTTGCCTAGGATCTTGTCTAGGACCTTGCCTATTTACCACATGGTGGCTCAGTGGTTAGCACTGCTGACTCAAAGCACCAGAGACCCCGTGGGTTCTATTCTAGCCTCAGGCGACTGTCTGTGTGGAGCTTGCACATTCTCCCTATGTCTGTGGGGATTTCCCCTGGGTGCTCTGGTTTCCTCCTTCAGATGTGCAGGTAAAGTGGATTGGCCATGTTAAATTGCCCATAGTGTCCAGAGTTGTGCCAGCAAGGTGGGCTAGCCACAGGAAACGCAGGGTACCAGACTTCCAGGAGGAGAATGGGTCTGAGTTGGATGTTCTTTGGAAGGTTGGTGTGGGCTTGATGGGCCAAATGACCTACTTCCATACTGTAAGAATTCTATAGTTACTCCTCAAGACTATGAATGCTGCAAATTGCTTTGCAGACCTTGAATCTGTTCAATTATGGTCATTGAGGTCTCCCAAGCTGCAGTGAAATAAATAAGTAGATCACCTGTTTTAGTCAAATAAAACAAAGAACTGAAGATACTGGAAATCTGAAGCAAAAACCAGAAATTGTTGGAGAAACTCAGCATCCATGAAGAGAAAGCGGAGTTAACCTTTCCATTCTGGTGATCCTTCTTCTGAACACAGCCATCTCCAGTAATTTCTGCATTCGTGTCTGTTACCTGATATTACTGGGGGGATATCTACTGGGGGATATCTACCTGATATGCTATCTGGAGCTTTTCTTTGACATAATGTCATCTAATCTTTTGCTTCACCTGAAAGTAAAAGCAATTTTAACATTAGCGTCACCCCTGAGGGGGGGGCATTTCTGATAGGGTGATGGCCTAGATTCAAGTTCAAATCTCTGAGGTAAGCTGTAAACACACAAACCTCTGATCCAGATTACTGAGCTATTTTGGCAACTGGTCTGTTGACTTCCTTCTCATTGAATACGGTTTTTAACAAATTTTGGAAATGTTTTAGCAATCGCTGCATCTAAGTCATTTGATAGACTTCCAGCCGTAGTGCCCAAACCAGGATATTGTCTGGCCAGGAGAGTTTTAGTTATGAAGAGAAATTGGATAGACCAGGGTTGTTTTCATTGAAGCAGAGGAGTCTGAGAGGGGACATGGTTGAGATAAATGAAATTATGAGGAACATCGATAGGGTAGACTAATCTCCTTGGTGAAGGGATCAATAGACGGGGGTATAGATTTAAGCCAGAAGGTTTAGAGCAGATGTAAGGAAAGTATTTTTCATCCAGAAGTTGCTGGGAATCTCACTGTCTGTAAGAATGGTAGAAACCCTCATAAGATTTAAGAAATATTTAGATGTGCACTTCTGACACCAAGATATTCAAGACGATGGGCTAAGTGCCGAAAATGGGATTAGAATAATCTGAAACAATGAGGATAACACAAAAGAGAGAGTACTTGGTGGCATGGTGTAAAGATAACAATCTCTCCCTCAATGTCAGCAAAATGATAGAGCTGATCATTGCCTTCAGGAAGCAAGGTGGAGGGCACACTTGTCTCTGCATCAATGGAGCTGCGGTGGAGATGGTCGAAAGTTTCAAGTTCCTAGGAATGACAATCCCCAACAATCTGTCCTGGTTCATCTACCTTGATGTAATGGTCAAGAAAGAACAACAATGCCTCTACTTCCTCAGGAGGCAAATTAAATTTTGCATGTCCTTGAAGACTCTTACCAATTTTAATAGATGCACCATAGAAAGAATTCTATGCAGATGCATCATAGCTTGATACAGCAACTGGTCTGCTCAGGACTGTAAGAAACTACAGAGAGTTGTGAACACAGCCCAGTCCATCAAGCAAACCAACCTCTCATCCATTGACTTCATCTACACTTCTTGCTCCCTCTGGGAAGCAACCATCATAATCAAAGGCCTCTCCCACCCTGGTTATAATCTCTTCCAACTTCTTCCGTCAGGCCAAAGATAGCAAAGTTTAAACACATGTACAAACAGATTCAAGAACAGCTTCTTCTCCACTATTATTAGACTTATGAATGGACTTCTCAAATTTTAAACTTAATCCTGATCTCTGTGCAACTTCTCTGCAATGGTAACATTGTATTCCTTGCTCTGTTCTAATACCATGCACTTTGTATTGTATGATCTGCCTGCACTGCACGCAAAACAAAACATTTCACTGAACCTAGGTACATGTGATAATAATAAAGTCATAGAGTCATAGAGATGTACAACATAGAAACAGACCCTTCCTTCCAACTCGTCCATGCCGACCAGATATCCTAAATTAATCTCGTCCCATTTGCCAATGTTTGGTCCATATCCCTCTAAACTCTTCCTATTTATATACCCATCCAGATACCTTTTAAATGCTGTAATTGTATCAGTTTCCATCACTTCCTCTGACAGCTTATTCCATACATGCACCACCCTCTGCGTGAAAAAGTTTCCCCTTAGGTCTCTTTTATATCTTTCCTCTCTCACCCTAAACCTATGTCCTCTAGTTCTGGACTCCGCCAGCCTGGGGAAAAGACCATGTCTATTTAACTTATCCATGCCCCTCATGATTTTGTAAACCTTTATAAGGTCACCCCTCAGCCTCCAATGCTCCAGAGAAAACAGCCCCAGCCTATTCAACCTCTCCCTATAGCTCAAACTCTCCAACCCTAACAACACCTTTGTAAATCTTTTCTGAACCATTTCATGTTTCACCATATCATTCCTATAGAAAGGCAACCAGAATTACACACAATATTCCAAAACGTGACCAAATCCAAAAAAAAAAGAATAATTTAAGTGGTTGTTTTTGACCGGCACAGACTCACGGGGCTGAAGGGCCTTTTTTGTGTTGCCGATCTCCTTGATTCTAGACACAAGTCTTACGTTTGCTGATAGTCATCTCAGTCTGTATTAATGTTGCTTCATCAACAATGTAATATTTGCTTGGTCTCATTCAAAACATTAGTTTCCACTTCAAAAAGTGCACCCAAGTTTTCTCCATGGGATGGAAATGGTAAAGGCTCTGTAAACCAAGCTTTGTGTGGCACTACATAGATTAGGTTCAGAATAGATCATGCAACTCAAAACTGTGCATCCGTCAGTAACAGCAGAATCCTGTTCCACCACAATCTGTCCCCTTGTGCCTCACCATATCCCCACTCTATCGTGACAATCAAGGGATGGGTATTAATCAACTCCATTCTGGATTAGTGGTGCTGGAAAAGCACAGCAGTTCAGGCAGCATTCGAGGAGCAGGAAAATCGATGTTTCGGGCAAAAGCCCTTCATCAGGAATACAGGCAGAGTGCCTGAAGGGCGGAGAGATAAATTAGAGGAGGTAATCAACTCCAGCCTCCCCACTACACTTGACCCACTCCAATTTACCTATCAGACCAACAGATCTACGTCAGATGCAATATCACTTACCCTTCACTCCTCCCTGAGAACATCTTGACACCAAGAGCAGCTATGTAAGAATCCTACTCATTGACTACAGTTCAGCTATTATCCCCTCGAGACTGATTACTAAACTTAGTGATCTCGGACTAAGCCCCACTCTCTGCAACTGGATCCTCAGTTTCCTGACCCACAGGCCACAATCCATGAAGACTGGGGACAATATTTTATCCTCATTAACACTCAATGCTGGAGCCCCCCATGGATGCGTACTCAGCCCCCCCACTGTACTCACTGTGTACCCATGACTGTGTCGCCAAATACCAGACTAATGCCATTTACAAGTTCGCTGATGATGCCACCATAGTCGGTCGAATTTCAGATGGTGACAAAACAGACTACAGACGGAAAGTGGAAGACCTGGAAAAATGGTGCACTGAGAACAACCTAGGTCTCAATGCCGGCAAAATGAAGGAACTTTTGGCAGGATGTTACTCTTGCCCCCCGACACATTAACAGCGCAGAAGTGGAATGAGTGGAGAGTGTCAAGCTCCTGGGATTGGTCATCCACAATCAGTTTTCTTGGACTCTTCATGTGGACGCACTGGTTACAAAGGCCCAGCAACATCTCTTCTTCCTCAGGCAGCTGAGGAAATTTGGCATGACGGTGAATACCCTTGCCAACCTTTACAGGTGCGCCATCAAGAGCATTCTGTCTGGATGTATCACTACCTGGTATGGCAACTGTACCATTCAAGATCGAAGACAGTTACAGAGAGTGGTGAACTCTACCCGGACAATCACAAAGGCCAACCTCCTATCTATAGAATCCATCTACCAGGCCTGCTGTCAAGGAACGGCCACCAGCATTCTTAAAGATCCATCCCACCCTGACAATGCTTTTCTACAACCTCTACCATTGGGGAGAAGGTACAGAAACCTGAACACACACACACACCAGCTGGTTTTGAAACAGTTTCTACCTTACTGTTGTTAGAATACTGAATGGACTCTCAAACTCTTAACATTCACCTGTACCTGTGTGTTTTTTTTGCCGCTGATTACCTATTATTTACTATCTATGCTACTTAACTATTTGACCTACCTGTATTGCTCTCAAGACAAAGCTTTTCACTGTGCCTCGGTACATGTGACAATAAATACAATTCAATTCAATGCCAGAAACAGAACGAGGCCAAATGAAAAATGAGGAGCCAATCTGGTGAGGCTGCAATGAAGGACCACCAAAAATCACAACATATAAGTAGCTCCAGTGTATAAGATGGCCCTTTTTATTCCAGGCTGAAAAATCAAGGTTTTACATCCTCAGCCATCCCTCTCCATCTTTTAGCCATGACCAGTCTCAGATTTCACTCACAAACACATGTTTTACATGCTTGTACTTTTCAATGTTCAGAAGGGATGTGGAGTGAAGATGTATGACATTCACTCAGAGCAGATCCCATTGGCCAAATGGCAAACATGGTGACCAACTCACAATCACACCTGCAGTTCACTTTTATGCTCTCAATGAAGTTGTGCCCATTTATCTGGAGGGTTTTTGCAAGGCTTTAGAGGATGCCAAACAGAGGTTGCGGCTTGCAATAGAAAAATCACACAACCAGTGGATCAGATAAGAACTGCAGTCCTATTGGACAATTAAACAATGAACCAGAGGCAGAGACTCCATAGTTCTTTCGATGCTCGTAACGCGGGAGCCCAGCTTATCAATGTAAAAGACAAGGATGAAGCATTTGCAACCAACTTCAGCAGTTGATGATTTATCTCAATGCTTTCCTGAGGTCCCAGAGTCACAAATGTCAGCAGATTTATTTCATTCCATTTGACATTATGAAATGATGGAGGTATTGGATTCTGCAATGGCTGTGGGCCCTGACAATATTCAGAAGTCATTGTGCCCCGAGCCAAACTGTTCTAGCACATCTCCAATACTGGCATCCACCTGACAATATGGAAAATTTCCACGGCGGGTTTGTCCTGTCCACAAACAAGGATAAAAGAGTGAATTCAAGAGGTCAGATTATACTAAGACAGCATGTAACAAAATGTGGCATTGAGCAACCCAAGCAAAATTGGAGTTAGTAGAAATCAGGGGAAAAGTCTCCATTGGTTGGACCGAGTACAAAAGCAGACAATTGTTGAAGAATAGTCATCCCAGCCTAGACTATCATTGTAGAGTCATGACAATCTTCCTTGTTGCTTCATTAATGTCCGTATCTCTATTATAACATAGAGGTAGGGGTGTTCACTGACGATTGTCCATTGTTCAGTACCATTCCCAACTACTCAGGTATTGAATAAGTCCATATCAATCTGCAGTCAAGTGTTGATAAATGACACATAAGTTGAGTACCCCATAGAAATCAGACAATTACCATCTCCAACTAAACATTGTCCTTTGACATTCAATGTCATTACCATTGCTAAATCCCCCTGAATTTACCATTGACCAGAAGATTAAGCGAACTAGCCATATAAATACTGTGGCTACAAGAGTAGATCAGAAGCTGGAAATTTTGTAGCGAATAACTTACTTTGTGTTCCCGGAACGTGAAATATTTAGCTGGATGTGAAATATTTAGCTGGATGTGAAATATTTAGCTGGATGAGTGCAGCTCTAACAATACTCAAGAAGCTCAAGACAAAAATAAAAATTGCTGAAAATGCTCAGCAGGTCTGCCGGCCTCTGTAGAAACAAATCAGAGTTAACGTTTCAGGTCAATTGATCCTTCCTCAGAACTGACGTTAGTTAGGAAAATGTCAGTTTATATGCAGAAGAAAGGGTGGGGAAGGGGTGAGAAGAGTGAACGATAGTTGGAGGTACAGCTCAAAGAAAGAGAATACTAGTTGGATGGATAAAGGAGTGAATAGTGATTTGGTGAATAGTTATTAATGGGGACTGTTCGTGGCTATCAATGGGTTGTGTGTAATAACAGACTATGTGATACCGAGGCCTGATGTGTGGGGCTTTGGGGTAAGGGCATGGGAGGGCTCAAGCCCTAAAGTTGAAGAAGGTTGAGACATTCCAGGACAAAGCACCCTTTATGTTGACACTGCTTTTAAAGTCTTTCCTTCCACTGCCAACACATTATGGCAGCAGTACATATCAGATATTTTAGCAACTCGTCAAATGACACTTGTCAAACGCTTAATTCTACCATTTAGAAGGACAAGGGCAACAGATGTATGGGAATAGCACTGATCGCAAGATACCATCCAAGCCACACACCATCATGCCATGCAACTACATCATTATTCCTTCATTGATGTTGGGTCAACGTTTTGAATCTTCCTTCCTTTCAGTAGGGTAGGTGCACCAACATGGACTGCCATGGTTCAAAAAGGTAACTCATCACCACCTTCACAGGGCAAATAGAGATGACTAATAAATGCTAGTCTTGCCTTAACCCTATCCCTAATCCTAACAATACCGCATTCTGTGAATGAATAAAAGAATAAAATATGCTCCAATTGCAATGAAACTGAAAACTGCCCCTTTCTCCAGGTTAAACCAGAAAGAATGGTTCCTTGTTTGAGGTAGCAATGATCAATCCATGTCAATGTTTCTTTGGGGTAGGAGGAAAGATGAGAAAGTTATAGATCACTTTTATAAACCCCCACCATCACCACAACTTGCAGAATTTCAACATGTGCGGGTCATAAAAGCAAACGCTGTAGTTTCAAACAGAATTTGAAGCCCCAACCAGACACAATTACGCTGCTGTCCTGTTTCATATTGGGAATTCATTGAATATTAATAGCTACATTTCCCTCACTCTTGATGTTGAAAATCTCATTTCATACTGTTTGTGACTGTTTCAATCCATTGACTCACCTCAGCTTTTGATTTTCTATTACTCAGGGGATCTGGGCAAAGCCAAATGACTGAGAAATTTGAAAAAAAAACGCTTTGTCAGATCTGAATTAATTTGCAGCCCAGTTGTGTAAGAGCCAGGGGTCTGAGCTCATTTGTGTCACCCAGGTAGTGTGAATGGGTTATCACTCTGAAACACACTTTAAGGGGGTGACAAACACATATTGCAGACAGCGTAGACTACTAAGAGAAGAAAGTGGGACGCTAGAGAAATTTGGAATAAAAATGTTGATTGGTTGAACATTTCAATTTATTCCCCTAAGCTGCTCTTTTGTAGATAAATGTCTCTTGTACTGAGTTTGCAACTCATTGCTACAGTGGATAGGCTGGAGCCACAGACCTGCTTCATGCTCAATATGATGGTCACAAAATTGATAACACTGATTTAAACACAAATTAGGAATATAGAATTAGAAATCAAAGTCATTGCAAAAGCCTGAATTATAATATCTGGATCAGTAATTACATCTATAGCCCAAGCTAAGGATATAAAGCAAAATAAGGTTTGGTTTGATGAAAACAAAGCACACTGGTACAAGTTAGCATCTATTCGCCTGTCCTATATCCTGCTCATTGAAATATCTATAACGATTATACATTGAGGTTCTTTTTAACCTATTTTATCTATTAATATAAGATAGTTGGAATTCTGTCTCAGAATCATTTTCGTTCACAAAGACTGATTCTAAAGTTGAAAGACACTATTTGCAATTTAAATTTGTCTTTCTTTCGAAAGCTCCATGTGCATAACCAGCATTTGATGCTATAATTTCACCTTTTGAATAACTTTTATCTTTACCATTAAAGTGTAATCGCTGTAAACTGTATGGAAGTCATTTGTAAAATGCCCAAAAGATGTTTACTTTCCTGGTATAGGATTCCTTTCTTATCTTGGTTTTCTTTTAAGGCAATATAATTGTTTTCTCTAATTTCCCTGCGTGGAGCAGGTCAATGACTTATTAGAACTAAGATAGTAAAAAGAAAAACTATTTATTTCCATCTTGGTTTCCTGTCCTGCTTAAAAGACCGTTCTTCATTTGGATTGGAAATTCTCAAATTCTGCCCTGGAAACTCAGGTTTAGGAAGAATATGTTTCCTGGCCACCGGTCTTGACTTGTCTTTTGGATACTTCCCGTTTTTGATTTAATAATGTGTTCATATTGCAATTTCCACTTTCCAGTTACCAATCCATAACTCTGTGATTGGTTATGATTAGTGTTCCTCATTTCTGCCAGATGGGACTGTACCATTTTGGGGAGGAGATGGGAGGAAGGACCAGCAGGATTCCTGGTTTTGTGATGACAGAATTTCTCACTGTTGAGCGAAAGGGACAGAGATTTGTGGTACTGGGACTCACCCAGGGTACATTAACACCCTCGCTCACAGGATTTAAGGGTCTAAGTGTCACCAGTCTGTTTGACTATGAGGAATGGGAGAGCATTAAATAGACCCTTCAGCCCATCACATCCATACCAGTCAACAAACATCCATTTACTCTAATCCCACTATCTAACATTTGGCCCGTAGCCCTATAAGCCGTAGCTTTCTAAATGTTTGTCTAAATAGTTCTTAAATCTGTTGAGAGTTCCTGCCCCACCGCCCTTATAGACAGTGAATTCCAGATCGCCACAACTCTTTAGATGAAAAATGCTTTCCCCCTCAACCTCCTGCTACTTGCCTTAAAACTATGCTGGCTGGTTATTGAGCCTTCTACTACAGGGGGAAGCTTCTCCCTTTCGGACTTGTCTGTGCCCCTCAGACTTTGTAGAACCTCAATCAGGTTCCACGTCAGCCTTCATTTCTCTAAGGAAAGCAACTTATCGAGTCTCTATCCAGCCCTGGTCAACAACTCTTCTGCCTCCTCTCTCATGCCAGGGAACTTTCTGACCTTAGTCTGTTAGTGTTTTGTAGCTCATTTTGTTCAACGTGCTGATTGAAATACTGCTGAAAATGTAAATAATTTGGTATCACATGACATGATATGATATTCGGAGCAGTATTGCTCAGCAGGTAATATGTGTATGAAGATCTCTCTGGAATCCTGCTGTTCTTCCAGAAGTAATCTTTTATATGGACTTTCAATCATTGTGCAAGCATTTGGATGGGTTGTGTTATGTGTTGATCCCTCCCTCATTCAGGCCATTGTTACCTTCAAGCAGGTAATTTCAATTGCTCTCCTGGCTAGCTGCTTTTCTTACCCTTCCAGAAACCTTGGCTTGTCTAAAACCCTGCTGTCCAGACAGAAACTCCCATTAAAATCTTGTTCAGCTATCACCTTTATACTTCTGACCTTCTTTGACGCTTTTCTGATAATCCCTCAGCCTGATTAAATGGCTGGACAGGCTTGAGGGACTGAAAGGCCTACTCTTGCTCTTATCTTGGATATTTCCTGTCGAATAAATGGATGCTAACTGAGTTTTTCATCTCAAAACTATTGGGATTTCTCAACAGTTGAGCAACCCACTTACATTTAGGTTCCAGCACTGGTTGAATAGAAATAACCAGATCCGGTAAAGCACCCCTTGTGACAGAAAGTGAGAAAGTTGGGGGAAAATGTAAAGCTTTTATACAAGTTGATGAAGTTCTAAGTCTTACAGTAGTTCATATAGAGTTATAGAGACATAAAACATGGAAACAACTCATCCATACTGACCAGATATCCTAACCTAATCTGGTCCCATTTGCCAGCATTTGGCCCATATCCCTCTAAACACTTCCTATTCATGTACCCATCCAGATGCCATTTAAATGTGGAAGCTTTGGAGAGGGTGCAGAGAAGATTTACCAGGATGTTGCCTGGAATGGAGAATAGGTCGTACGGGGATAGGTTGAGAGTGCTAGGCCTTTTCTCATTGGAACGGCGAAGGATGAGGGGTGACTTGATAGAGGTTTATAAGATGATCAGAGGAATAGATAGAGTAGACAGTCAGAAACTTTTTCCCCGGGTACAACAAAGTGTTACAAGGGGACATAAATTTAAGGTGCAGGGTGGAAGGTATAGGGGGGCATGTCAGGGGTAGATTCTTTACCCAGAGAGTGGTGGGGGCATGGAATGCGCTGCCTGTGGGAGTGGCAGAGTCAGAATCATTGGTGACCTTTAAGCGGCAATTGGATAGGTACATGGATGGGTGCTTAAGCTAGGACAAGTGTTCGGCACAACATCGTGGGCTGAAGGGCCGGTATTGTTCTATGTTCTATGTTCTATGTAATTGTACCAACCTCCACCACTTCAACTGGCAGCTCATTCCATACACGCGCCACCCTCTGTCTGGCAATTAAATGATGAGTAAGGTATACCACTTGGTCTCAGATGACATTCCAGAATTGGTAACTTAACATTTGCTTAATTAATTTAAGGAATAAGATAAAGGGTGTTCGAGGACAACAATTCGGTGACTTTTACTCTAGTGATGGAGAGGGATAAGTGTGCACTGCAGGGCAAGAATTATAGCTGGGGGCAGGGAAATTATGATGCGGTGAGGCACGACTTAGGATGCGTGGCTTGGAAAAGTAGGCTTCAAGGCAAGGGCGCAATCGATATGTGGAGCTTGTTCAAGGAGCAACTATTGAGTGTCCTTGATAAGTATGTACCTGTCAGGCAGGGAGGAAAGGGTCGTGTGAGGGAGCCGTGGTTTAATAAGGAATTGGAATCCCTTGTTAAAGGGAAGAGGGTGGCCTATGTAAAGATGAGGCGTGAAGGTTCAATTGGGGCGATTGAGAGTTATAAGGTAGCCAGGAAGGATCTGAAGAGAGAGCTAAGAGCAGCATGGAGGGGACATGAAAAGTCCTTAGTTGGTAGGATTAGGGAAAACCCAAAGGCTTTCTATAGGTATGTCAGGAATAAAAGAATGACTAGGGTAGGAATAGGTCCAGTCAAGGATAGTAGTGGGAAGTTGCATGTGGAGGCTGAAGAGACTGGGGAGATACTGAATGAATGCTTTTCATCAGTGTTCACTCAGGAACAGGACATTGTTGCCGATGTGAATACTGAGTCACAATTAATTAGAATGGACGGCTTTGAGGTATGTAGGGAAGAGGTGTTGGAAATTCTGGAAAGGGTGAAAATAGATAAGTCCCCTGGGCCTGATGGCATTTATCCTAGGATTCTCTGGGAAGCAAGGGAGGAGATTGCAGAGCCATTGGCCTTGATTTTTATGTCCTCGTTGTCTACAGGAATAGTGCCAGAAGACTGGAGGCTAGCAAATGTGGTCCCCTGGTTCAAGAAGGGGAGTAGGGATAACCCTAGTAACTATAGGCCGGTGAGCCTCACTTCTGTTGTGGGCAAAGTCTTAGAGAGAATTGTAAGGGATAGGATTTATGAACATCTGGATAGGAATAATGTGATCAAGGATAGTCAGCATGGTTTTGTGAAGGGCAGATCATGCCTCACAAACCTTATTGAATTCTTTGAGAAGGTGACTAAGGAGGTGGACGAGGGTAAAGCTGTAGATGTGGTGTATATGGATTTTAGTAAGGCGTTTGATAAGGTTCCCCATGGTAGGCTACTGCAAATAATACAGAGGTATGGCATTGAGGGTGAGTTGGAGGTTTGGATTAGGAATTGGCTGGCTGGAAGAAGACAGAGGGTAGTAGTTGATGGTAAAGGTTCATCTTGGAGTGCAGTTATTAGCAGTGTTCCACAAGGATCTGTTTTGGGACCATTGCTGTTTGTCATTTTTATAAATGACCTGGAGGAGGGGCTAGAAGGTTGGGTGAGCAAGTTTGCGGATGATACGAAAGTCGGTGGAGTTGTTGACAGTGAGGAAGAATGTGTCAGGTTACAGCGGGATATAGATAAGCTGCAGAGCTGGGCAGAAAGGTGGCAAATGGAGTTCAATGTAGGTAAGTGCGAGGTGGTTCACTTTGGTAAGAGTAACAAGAAGATGGGGTACTGGGCTAATGGTCGGATACTTGGTAGTGTGGATGAGCAGAGGGATCTTGGTGTCCATGTACACAGATCTCTGAAAGTTGCCACCCAGGTAAATAGTGCGGTGAAGAAGGCATATGGCGTACTGGCTTTTATTGGTAGAGGAATTGAGTTCCGGAGCCCTGAGGTTATGTTGCAGTTGTATAAGACTCTGGTGCAGCTGCATCTGGAGTATTGTGTGCAGTTTTGGTCGCCATATTATAGGAAGGATGTGGAGGCACTAGAACGGGTGCAGAGGAGGTTTACCAGGATGTTGCCTGGTATGGTAGGAAGATCGTATGAGGAAAGGCTGAGGCACTTGGGGCTGTTTTCATTGGAGAAAAGAAGGTTTAGGGGTGACTTGATAGAGGTGTACAAGATGATTAGGGGTTTAGATAGGGTTGACCATGAGAACCTTTTTCCACGTATGGAGTCAGCTATTACGAGGGGGCATAGCTTTAAATTAAGGGGTGGTAGGTATAGGACAGATATTAGGGGTAGATTCTTTACTCAGCGAGTCGTGAGTTCATAGAATGCCCTGCCAGTAGCAGTGGTGGACTCTCCCTCTTTATGGGCATTTAAACAGGCATTGGATAGGCATATGGAGGATAGTGGGCTAGTGTAGGTTAGGTGGGCTTGGATCAGCGCAACATCGAGGGCCAAAGGGCCTGTACTGCACTGTATTTTTCTATGTTCTATGTTCTATAACAGTGTGAGATCCAACACCAAGGTCATGGTTTACAGACTGTGGTGGTTTCCACCTTCCTATATGGCTCTGAGGCATGGAATGTCTATAACAGACACGTGAAGGCCATGGAGCAGTCCCATCAACGCTGCCTTCTCAAGATCCTGTGAATCCGCTGAGAAGAAAGACGCCCTAACATCAGCGTCCTTGACCAAGCCAACATCCCCAGCATTGAGGCACTGACCCCCTTCGATGGGCACATCATTCGCATAACCAACACGAGACTCCCCGAACAGGTGCTGTACTCCCAGCTCTGAAACGGCAGGCCAGCCCCAGGTGGACAGAAGAAGTGCTTCAGGGATACCCTCAAGGCCTCACTGGTAAAGTGCAGCATGCCCACAGTCACCTGGGAATCGCTGGCCCAAGACCATGCAAAGTGGAGGAGAAGGTATCAGGCAGTTTGAGACTTGCCAAAAGGAAAAGACAGAAGCCAGGGAAAATAGCGAACAGAGCGCGTTGCCATACCAACACCCCGCCCATCCCTTCTCATGATCGCCATTTGCACCATTGTAGGTGGATATATATCCTGAGGTAGCTGTATCAGTCTGTATATTCACACACAAACTCACCCTGAGAGTGGAAGAGGGACTGCTGATGAATTTATTTAGAAAAAAAAATGCTTATCTTTTAATGGAGTAGAATGACATAAAATATCTTGAGTAACTTCATTGTGCGTAATGATAAATAATTGCACTCAGTCATTGATTTGGGTTTCAGATTTTCTCAAAGTCAGGCACTTGTCAGTGGTGATTGGTTGAAAAGCCAATTGGAATGAGTGAAGTCTGGCTTATCTTTTTCAATATAACCGTGTTGGAACAGGTTAATGTGATTGAATCTCATTGGAAATAGATTAGATTTAACTGGAGCACAGGAATTATCATTGCAGACTGTTGGAGAAATACCTTTGTAGTTTAAGAGGTCACCTGAGCCCCTCACAGAATGTTCAAGGGAATTCTAGCAATGCTATAATTATACCTTATCTGATTAATTGTCAATCACTAAGCAATATTGCATTTCCCCTTAGCATTGTCTGGGTGAAAAGTGAAAAATAAATGGAATTTGATGTAAGTAGCAAGGGAAACCTGAATAGCAGACATGGTTTTAAGGTATTGACAGCAAATCATGCCATTTCTCATGATTCCGTTAGTGTTTTTATATTCAGTTCAGGGAAGGGTTGAGGCTCTGGTTCATGTGTTTTTCTAAGCATGTGCCTGGCTTGAGTTTTGGTGAATCCAGTAAACATATCCTGGCATTCTCACTGGTGGCTGCGAGTCATGCAATGGGAGTGTAACACTGTATACACATTCCAAAAAGAAAATCAAGATGAGAGTTCTGTGTGTCATTGTGTATGTGTGGGTGTGGGTATGTGTGTTTGTGTGCATATGTCTTCATGTGTATGTGTTTAAATATGCATGTGCACATATGGCCAGACATTTAGGCCCTACGGTGTGTACTGTCTGATGGGATGTAATCTGGGGTGAAGTGCTAGGGGCACAATATCCATCATTTAGCTCCCTTGCTGGGTATCAGGCCACCCAACTGCCACTGGGACAAATCGAGATCCTTAAGTGACTGCTTGGTAGTTCAACCATTGTCATGATTCACTTAGCATTGTATTGACAGGGATGTTAAAAATGACTTTATTATTGCTTGATTAATAAAGACAGAAGTTGCATTTTTGTAGCACTTTCCATCATCTCATGAAATTGCAAGGTTTTTGACGGTCAATTAAGTACTTTTAAGGGGTGGCACGTTGGCTCAGTCATCAGCACTGCTGCCTTATATCGCCAGGGAGCCGGGTTCGATTCCAGCCTTGGGCAACTGTCTGTGTGGAGTTTGCACATTCTCCCCGTGTCTGTGTGGGTTTTCTCTGGGTGCACTGGTTTCCTCCCACAATCCAAAGATGTGCAGGTTTAGGTGAATTGGCCATGCTAAATTGCCCATTGTGTAGGTTATTAGTCGGGGTAAATATAGGGTAGGGGAACAGATCAGTGTGGACTTGTTGGGCCAAAGGGCCTGTTGCACACTGTAGGAATTCTAATTCTAATAATGCTGAAATGTATAGATATACATGAGCCAATTTACAAATCACAAGGGGCCCAATGACCAATCTATATTAGTCATGTTTGTTCAGGGATATAAGCCAGGATATCAGGAAGAACTCCCCTGCTTTATTCAAGTAGAGTCCTGGGATCTCCTTGTTCAATCTGACAGAGAAGACAAGTTGTTGGTTTAGCATTTAAACTGAAAGGTGCCTCTGACAATGCAGCACTCCCTCAGTACTGCACTGATATGCAGCCTATATTGTACATTGCCACTATGGACCTTCTCAAATCTGTGTAGTACAGTTCTAGTTGAAGACTACACCATTTGCTGTTAATGCATTTTTTTTAAGGGAAATTGATTACATGATCCCTGTCAAGGCAACTGACAGATGTAGATAATTCAAGTTGTTAGATGCAACATACAGATTCTGTATATACAGTGTCTGAAGCGTCTCAAGTGTTTAGACATGTTACAGATGTTCCTATAAACTTTTCTCTCCACATCAACTTGGTGCAATAAAAATGACAATGTTTACATCCAGCAAAGATACGTTGACATGAAAAATGTGCTAGTGTTTTCCGTACATGTATAATCAGTAAATGGAGTTAACAGAACTTTATGGCTTTGTGTCAAGTCACTGTGTGAGTAACTCTATGAACTGAACAATAAATTGCACAAGTGTTCTCAAAAAAATGAAGATTTATTCTGAATTCAACTCTGTCCAATTTATCCAGCATCTGTGCAGATGAACAGGGCAGGAGAGCAGCAGATTTATTCCTCCTTTGTTCTATCCATTCATTTGTTGCACTGAATACTGTTGTGATAGTGACAAATATAGTTAAAGCTACACAAAGTGAAAATTAACTTCAAACGCTACGAAAATCAGTTGCACATTCTCCGCATAATGGGGAGTACAATGGCCGTCTGCCTGCTGGATTTGAAATGCTGGTCTAATCTGAAACTGAACCGCTGAGAATCTTGACAACAAAAGCAGCCAATAGTTTTTGTTTACTGGAAATAAAAGTGCCCTGAGCATGTTATGGAGATCAAAAACATTGAGATATGTTCTGTCCAGACTTCTTCATGGCTATTTCCTTCACTCTTCGAGCATAGTTCTGGAATGAAGTTGTTTCTGGCTCATGTCCCTGTTAAATTTGTGTTCTGCATCAAGGCTTTAACTTGGTCTAAGGTGAAGCAAAGTGAGTCAGTACCTTCCAGAGTCTCATTTCTCCTCAGCTAATCCCACATTAAAGCCCAGTTTATACCATAATTACATTTCAAGCATGGTGTGATATTATTATACTTATACAGTAGAACCTTATGGGGATCTGAGCGACTTGGCCAATGGAGAGATTTATCGCAGAATCAGATGAGAAGTCTAGCAATATCTGTTTCAATGTTGGGAGCATTTCACTCCAAAGTTTAACAGTCAGAAGGGTGAGTTTCTCACTAGGCAGCAGTAAGTTGCCAATTTAGGGAATCATTGCTTGTTAAAAGACTTGTTGATGACCCAACCCTTCTCATTAATATTACCCTTCCTATCTTACCAAATACACCAAATAAGCTATGCACTCTTCGTTCATTCACTGTGCCATACACCTACACACACACGACATGGGTGCTGGGGAAAATAAGCATTACCGCTGTTCGGCGGTAGTATGGGGTTTAATAAAAGGAAATGTATAACCAGGAGATTAAGAAAAATATATTTTAAAAAACAGGAGATTCAGTAGATTTCCTCACAAAAACAAAAAAAAGTACACCAAATAAGCTAGACATTAAGAAAAGTTGACATAGAAGCCAGAGTGGGTAACTAGTAGAGTCTGAATTAGTGGTGCTGGAAGAGCACAGCAGTTCAGGCAGCATCCAAGGAGCTTCGAAATTGACGTTTCGAGCAAAAGCCCTTCATCAGGAATAAAGGCAGTGAGCCTGAAGCGTGGAGAGATAAGCTAGAGGAGGGTGGGGGTGGGGGAAAAGTAGCATAGAGTACAATGGGTGAGTGGGGGAGGGGATGAAGGTGATAGGTCAGGGAGGATGGGGTGGTTTCCAGCCTCTGCAGTCATTGCTTTTACCATACAGGTGGAGTCAGTTCACTGTTTCCTTCAGGAACCTCCATTTTTGCATACTCATAAAATGCAGCTCAGGGCACGATCATAGAAACATGAGCAAGAGTAGGCCAACCAGCCCTTCAAACCTGATCCACCATTCGATATGTTCATGGCTGATCCTCTATTTCAGTGCCATATTTCCACTTTCCCGATACCAGTTCATGCCTTAAAAATCTAAAAATATATCTCTTGTACTTAGTGATTTGGCCTCCACAGCCACACCATTTAGCACAGTAACACAAACAGGCAGCTTGCCTTATTGCTCAGCAGTCCTCAGCGTAGGGGACGTACACCTTGCTGTTTGGCAGTATATGACACCAATCTCACACATGCTCCATGTGCCAGCAGCTTACGCTGCAAATATAGGAATATTAGAAATAAAGGAGACAGGAGTAGGCCTCGAGCCTGGACTACCATTTGATATGTTCATTGAGAGAGAGAGAGTATCAGAAAGAGATGTACTGCAGCTTCCAAACCCAGCTCCAAGCCTCCAATACTGCGGCTGAAAAACCCCAACCTTCCCTCATATCCCTTGATCCCTTTAGCCACAAGAGCTATACCTACCTCCTTCTTGAAAATACATGATGTTTTGGCCTAAACCAGTTTCTGTAATAGTGAATGTCACAGGCTCACCACTCTCTAGGTGAAGAAGTTTTTTCCTCATTTCGGTCCTAAAAGGTTTACCCTTAATCTTATACTGTAATTCCTGGTTTGGATTCACCAACCATCGGGCCATCTAACCCTGTCTAGTCCTGTTGGAAATTTATAATTATCTATGAGATACCCTCCCACCCCCATTCCTCTAAACTTCAGTGAATACAATTCTAACTGACTCAAGCTCTCTTCATGCATCAGTCCTGCCATCTCAAGGATTGAATTGGTAAATCTTTGCTGCACTCAGACAAGAGACCAAAACTGCACACAATATTTTCGGTGTGGTCTCACTAATGCCCTGTATAACTGCAGCAAGGTATTCTTGTTCCTGTATTTGAATGCTCTCCCTATGAAGGCCAACATGCAGTTTGCCTCCTCTCCTGCCTGCTGCACCTGCACACTATCTTTCAGTGACGGGTGCACAAAGTGAAGGTTTTGTTGAACATTCCCTGTCTCAATTTACAGCTATTCAAATAATATTTGCTACCAAAGTAGACAACCTTGCATTTATGCCACACATTTGCCTACTCTCACAGCCTGTCTAAATCACACTGTATCATCTCTGCATTCTTCCTCACAGCTCTCCCTTCCACATTGTACATGCAGCCAGGAAGCAGCCAAGCCTCAGTGAGGCAATCGGGTTATAGGGAAAAGTCAAGAAAGGGGACCTGAGGATGATCAGGTCAGGTATTGTTATGGCCCAGACCAAATCCCCTTCAAAATATATTCATCTAAACCCTAACCTTTTCCTATTTAAAGGTAGGTTGCAAGGTGTTGTGTTCCAGACATAATTCGATTGGTCAAACTACTCGACATTAAGTAAAACACACTTTATTTTTACATTACGATTCAAATACAGACAAAACAAAATGAAAAGATCTGTAACTCTCTCAAAATGTTTAAAAAAATAAATATTCTAACAACCTTTCCAGTAGAGTAACATCTCATAAACACACAGGCAAATTCAGTAAAATAGCGTGTCTCACAGGCAATTCTCCACTCCAGGAGGAAAAAAACATTAAGAAAAATCTCTGAGAGAGTATCAGGGAGAGATGTACTGCAGCTTCCAAACCCAGCTCCAAGACTCTAATAACTGTGATTGAAAAACTGAAACTAAATATCCTGGTTCTTAGGGAGCTTGCCCCACCCATTCAGGCTGCTTCTACTGTTTGAATAAGCTGTTACTTCATGAGCTTTCCATAGATAGCTCAATACCTCTGTCTTAAAACCTCTCTTCAAAAGAAAAAGGATTAAATTCACCTCTTAAATCCATAGTATCATCACAATGTGATCTCATTGAAATGTGGAGCAGACTTGATGGGCTGAATGGCCTATTTCTGTTCCTATGCCTTAAGCTTTTATATCTCAAAGTCTTAGGGCAGTAGTCCTGACTGAAATCAATGGAGGTATCCACCAGTCAGGAGTCTTGGCACTTCTCACACAAGTCTTTCTGATCGGATCACTCAAGAGGGTGAATCCTGGTTAGTCTGCTAGCTTTGCTTTTAAGGGAAAGAGGTTTGGGGAGTGGGTAAGGGGGACCATTGTTGTGAGAATAACATACAGCAAGTTAGTCTTTGGGACTGGGAGCTGCAGGCTGGGAAAAGGGGGAATGACAAATGTGAAAGGTGGGCAGGTGACACAAAAGTAGATGGAGGGACACGCGGTCTTGAGGATATGGGGAGGCTGCATGCTAGGAAAGTGAGTAAAGAGGTGGCAAATGGATTGCAATGTGCAAAAGTATAAGGTTATGCACTTTGAATGAAGAATAGAGGCATAGTTTACTTTCTGAATAGGGAAAAGCTTTGGAAATCTGAACACGAAGGGATTAAGAAGTCTTAGTTCAGGACTCTCTTAAGGGCAACATGCAGTTTCAGCTGGCAATCAGAATGCTAAATGCAATGTTAGCATTCATCTCAAGAGGGCTAGAATACAAGAGGATATGGCTGAGGCCGTATAAGACTCTGGTGGGGTCACATTTGGAATTTTAAAAGCAGTTTTGACCCCATATCTAAGGAAGGATGTGCTGGTATTGGAGGGGGTCCAAAGAAGATTTACAAGAATGATCCCAGGGATGGAGGGCTTGGCATATGAGGGACTGTTAAAGACTCTGGGTCTGTACTCAATGGAGTTTAGAAGGATGAGGGGGAATCTCATTGAAACTTGCAGAATACTGAGAGGCCTGGATAGAGTGGACAAGGAGAAGATGTTTCCACTAGCAGGGCCCATGGGCACAAAGTGAAGGAATGACCCTTTAGAACTGAGATGGTTCTAAACTCAGGTTTTAATTTCTTCAGACAAAGAGTGGTGAATCTGGAATTTATTACCAAAGAGAGCTAATGGAAGCCAAGTCATTGAGTGTATTTAGGACAACAAGGGGCCAAGGTTTATGGGGAGAAGACAGGAGAATTACTTTGAAAAACATAAGCCCATGACCAAATGGTGGAGTAGACTAAATGGGCTGAATGGCCTAATTCTGCTTCTGTAGCTTATGGTCTTATGACCAACAGTGTCTGCATGTGGGTGATATGGTAAAAGTATCAATGCAGAGGATGGGCGGTGGGGTGTGGTTTATCCACAGTCAGGAACGCACTGGGCCTAAATGGAGGGGCAGTCTATGCTCATACCTGGTGCAGTCATCCCATATACCAAGGGCTAGGGCAGCTGCCTGTTCTTGTTGATGGTTTGGGTGGGGACCTGGGGAATGGTGAAGCCTCTGGCAAGAGTATTTGAATGTTTAAGGGCTTTCTGCCATGTACTAGTAGAAACTGCAGGACTTTTGCCCGAAGCGTCAATTTTCCTGCTCCTCAGATGCTGACTGACCTGCTGTGCTTTTCCAGCATCACTCTAATCTAAAAACTAGTGGAGACTGGTTGAGCTGCTCGCAATCACCTTCTAATGCGCTGGAAACAGAGAGTTCACAATAACGGAAGCAAATGGCTGTGACCACATGCAGGTTGAGCAGGAGACCGGAGACAAGCCATGAGGGAGGAGGCTGCAGAGCACACTGATGTCAGGACTTTTTAAAGGAACCCCCATTGCACACAGACTCATGTATTCTACAGGACACAGAGCTGCAAGGTCCCTATTCCCTGACCATTGAAATGTATCGCCCCTCTGTAGGCACGTTCCTTCCACAGACATTCCAGAGAAACTCACTGACAGCTATACCTTGGATAGAAGAGTTGCAAAAGAGCAGGGATGGTGGACATGGTGGGCCAAATGTGTCAGCTCCGTATCCATTGGAGCTGAGGTTCTGACATCCATATAGAGAGCTCTCGATGTTGAGTTTGCTCACAGTACATGGTGGAGTAGGAAGCCGAGTATTAATGAGGTGAGATGTTACTAAGATTATTAACAAACAATAATCCCTTTTAATAAACAGATCACTGTTCCCTAACAGGAATCTGTCTTTAACACTTCAAACTTTGTTAAAAGACAGAGGCAAAGCCCACATCGTTCAGGCTCCCATACGATTCTTTCCTGTGTCAATAATCTAACATAGATGTCCATCTTGACACTTACCATATTTCCACTGATGCTGAAACCCTCAACAACAGCCATTCTGTCTCCGAGTCTGTGTTTTTGGACCTCATGAATTCGAACAGGCGTGAATTCCAACCCATTCATAACCTGGAGACTCCATTAATTACTAATTCATGAAATTCTGCTGCAGTCACTCACTAAGGTTCCCAATATCCAATATAGACCACAGAACATTACAACGCTGTACAGGTCCTTCAGCCCTCTGTTGGGCTGACCTGTGAATACTTTCCAATCAAATGCTTTGTCTGTATTTGCATATTTCTTCTCAATTTCACCTGAACATACTGCACCAGTCTCACAGGTCAATCCCAGTTTTTTTGTCTAGTCGTGACTTTCTTGACATTCTCTCTTCCTCCTCTCTATATTCAGGGATGAGGATCATTAGAATCTGTTTTAGGATCATTGGAATCTCTGTTGGGGTAGACGTGACCTGTACAAGAAGGACGGATTGCACCTAAATTGGAAGGGGACTAATAGACTGGCAGGGAAATTTACAAGAATTGCTTGGGAGGATTTAAACTAGTAAGGGGGGGCGTAGGACCCAGGAAGATGGTGAGGAAAGAGATCGATCTGAGACGGGGACAGCTGAGAACAGAAGTGAGTCAAACAGTCAGGGCAGACAAGGACAGGGTAAGACTAATAAATGAAACTAGGTAAAAACAATGACTGCAGATGCTAGAAACCAGATTCTGGATTAGTGGTGCTGGAAGAGCACAGCAGTTCAGGTAGCATCCAAGTAGCTTCGAAATCGACATTTTGGGCAAAAGCCCTTCATCAGGAATAAAGGCAGTGAGCCTGAAGCGTGGAGAGATAAGCTAGAGGAGGGTGGGGGTGGGGAGAAAGTAGTATAGAGTACAATGGGTGAGTGGGGGAGGGGATGAAGGTGATAGGTCAGGGAGGAGAGGGTGGAGTGGATAGGTGGAAAAGGAGATAGGCAGGTAGGACAAGTCCGGGCAAGTCATGGGGACAGTGCTGAGCTGGAAGCAAATGTGGCTGTGGTAGCGAGTTTGTTTCACGACATGGTTGAAGAGCTTCAGGGCAGAGGAAATGACCTGGGAGTTGCAGTGGGAGAGGGACTCCCTGAGATTCTTGTAGAGAGAGGAGGAAAACTTCTTCAAGGCAGGCATCCTTGCAAGAGGATTCGCAGTAGGGTTAAAATCCCAGGTCATTTCCTCTGCCCTGAAGCTCTTCAACCATGTTGTTAAAATAACTCACTACGTGGTGCCACTGTTTAAGAAGGGCGGTAAAGACAAGCCAGGGATCTGTAGACCGGTGAGCCTGACCTCGGTGGTGGGCAAGTTGTTGGAGGGAATCCTGAGGGACAGGATGTACATGTATTTCGAAAGGCATGGACTGATTAGGGATAGTCAACATGGCTTTGTGCGTGGGAAATCATATCTCACAAACTTGACTGAGTTTTTTAAAGAAGTAACAAAGAAGATTGATGAGGGCAGAACAGTAGATGTGATCTATATGGATTTCAGTAAGGCGTTCGACAAGGTTCCCCAAGGGAGACTGATTGGAAAGGTTAGATCTCATGGAATACAGGGAGAACAAGCCATTTGGATACAGAACTGGCTCAAAGGTAGAACACAGAGGGTGGTGGTGGAGGGTTGTTTTTCAGACTAGAGGCCTGTGACCAGTGGAGTGCCACAACGATCGGTGCTGGGCCCTCTACTTTTTCCTGAAGAAGGGCTTATGTCCGAAATGTCTATTCTCCTGCTCCTTGGATGCTGCCTGACCTGCTGCACTTTTCCAGCAAAACATTTTTCAGCTCTGATCTCCAGCATCTGTAGTCCTCACTTTCTCCTTATACACTTAATGGTAAGGTCCTAGGGAATGTTGCTGAACAAAGAGACCTTGGAGTGCAGGTTCATAGCTCCTTGAAAGTGGAGTCGCAGGTAGATAGAATAGTGAAGAAGGCGTTTCGTATGCTTTCCTTTATTGGTTAGAGTATTGAGCACATGAGTTGGGAGGTCATGTTGCGGCTGTACAGGGCATTGGTTAGGCCACTGTTGGAATATTGTGCAATTCTGGTCTTCTTCTTATCGGAAAGATGTTGTGAAACTTGAAAGGGTTCAGAAAAGATTTACAAGGATGTTGCCAGGATTGGAGGATCTGAGCTACAGGGAGAGGCTGAACAGGCTAGGGCAGTTTTCCCTGGAGCATCGGAGGCTGAAGGGTGACCTTATAGAGGTTTACAAAATCATGAGAGGCATGGATAGGATAAATAAACAAAGTCTTTTCCCTGGGGTCGGGGGGTCCAGAACTAGAGGGCATAGGTTTAGGGTGAGAGGGGAAAGATATAAAAGAGACCTAAGAGGCAAGGTTTTCACGTAGAGGGTGGTACGTGTATGGAATGAGCTGCCAGAGGAAGTGGTGGAGGCTGGTACAATTGCAACATTTAAGAGGCATTTGGATGGGTATATGAATAGGAAGGGTTTGGAGGGATATGGGCCGGGTGCTGGCAGGTGGGACTAGATTGGGTTGGGATATCTGGTTGGCATGGACGGGTTATCTGTTTCCATGCTGTACATCTCTATGACTCTATAACTGTAAAATGTTCGTGCCTGAATGATCTAGCCTACCCCCTTCTTACGACCTTCAAAAGCCTCCTGAATGCCTAAAGCTTTAATCCTGATCTCTGCCATCTCTTACTGCTGCTCAGCTTGCTCTGACCTCTTTAAAGTACTTGGGAGGTTTATCATAGTTTATCATGCCACGTATTCAATATATGCCTGTATTAAATTCCTTGGCCCGTGTTCTCACTCTGCTGAGGCACAGTTGGTCTCTTTCTCCAACTCAGGTCTGAAATCTCCACTTTGAGTCCAGGCTGTGAATGCATTTTAGTCATGTGGAGCTTGGCCAACTTGGGCATTAGTGCAGACTTTAATCCCACTTTCCATTGACATCCCTATACATCGCTGTTAATAAAGACAATTGGTCTTCAGTTCTCATATGATGTAAGGATGCTACGAACAATGAGGTCAGTGGAGCGTTTTGGGAAAATGTGAGCTTTTATTTGATGAAAAATAAGTGCATAATCAACTTATCTTCCTGAGTTTTGCACGTTTCTCAGGAAGGTTTTAAATATGCAGTAATCCTGTTACATCAGCTTTTGCCCCATGATAATAAAAAAATTACTGCGGTCTTCACTATATTAACTTCAAGAGCTTAAAATCAGCACAAGAAATATTTTCCCCTCTGGCTGTTCCATAGTGACACTGATTCTCCTGGTTTTTAGAATACTTCTTGACGTGGTTCAACTTAGATGAAGTTTGAGCATTATAAGAATTCCTTTCCTATTTAATCCTAACTAATCCCTTTTTTAACAGCTAAACACTGTTAATGGATTACAGAAGTCTCTGACTGTGTGGAAGAAATGGGATCTTAGGAGCAATGTACCCCATGAAGCAGTTGCTAATTAAAGTCTTTAAGGTGTAATCTGTCTCAAATGGGGAACAGGATGGTGTTGGTGATGCAGTTCTCTTTGTAGAAACCGGCTCCCCGTTGGTTGCATTATTCTTATTCGGAGATCACAGGGGCAGCTGAAGGAAGGTAAACTGCTCCAAGGCTCTTGTCATTTGTTGGCCAAACAGAAGGTCACTGAGTTTAGGAGAAGGATAAACAGATGAATCGTGCGAATTCCTTTGTACTTGGGAGGGGTGCTATTAAAAGGCTGCAGCTAATCCTGTCAGAAATCTTCTCTTATCAAAAATAAGCCATCAAGACCTCTCACATTATAGTCACAAGGTGCCTCTTGAATCAACAGGATTTCCACCATGTCTAAAGGGTTCCTTGATTAGCCAATTATATCACTAATAACCTGTCATTTGTGTTGAATACTGTATGTTTGGTAAGCACATTGTATATTTGTCAACCAAAATAAAATACTTAAGGATGTTTGCTCTTAATGTGATGAGATAGCACCTCTGTTAATCTTTTATTGATTTTTTTTTCATTTTCTTTAGTATTTAAGTAGAGATCTGAAAATCTCTGTCAGTTAGACGAGTTTGTCACTGATAGAGCAGAGAATTAGCCCCAAAATGTATTTGCTGTATTCTGTGACTTTATTGACTTTCACTCCATTGAGAGCCACTGGGGCAAATGCCCAAAAGGGAATAAGTTGCTCTTTGAGAAGGACAAATGATAATAACCAAAGTCCCTTCAGTGAGTTTGTCTGTTCAGTGAAATGTTGTGAATCAGGCTGGAATTTGAGCACTCCATAAAACTTCATTGACATTGAAATGGTGGTGTAGAAAAATATGCATCACTTATTTAAAAATTATACTGTGTTCACTTGTCAACTGTTTATATCAATACATCCATGTCAAATTTACTATCCATTAAAATGGTCATGGAAGGGATATAATGAATCTTTTAAAATGGTGGATATAAATCTTGACAATGCCTTGTTAGTGGAGCATGATGGCGGGGAATAAGGCTCATTGTGTGTGGAAGTAACTCCCAGTTGCTATGGAGTCAGGGGTGGGGGGAGGGGGGGGGGTGTTGCTATTCATGACGATATTTAAATGATGCAGAGATAACAATAGAATGCTTCTTTTCTTTGCAGAGGATTGCAATGGTTCCCTTATAACATTATCTGAATGATACTGCAACTAGGCACAAGCAACATCTGTGCTATGGACGAGGACAAGGCTGGAGTCTGAACAATCCATAAAACGGCATTGACTTTGAAATGGCACCATAGGGGAATAAGAACCACTCAACACAGAGTGAAATTTCTTCCTTTAATAATGGAACAAAACTTCTTTTTGAAAGCAGGATATATTCAGATGCCAATATTCCAAAGTTTTTGTTCAAAGTCATTGACTTTCCTCGCTGTCTTGGAACTCTTAAAACGTTTTCACGTAATAGCTCCACAACAGTCAGCTTTTGTTGAAGTGCGCTTTATATCATAACTTGGTATTTTCTCCAACTTAATTTTGAAAGTGATTATGCAAAGGAAAAATATTCAATTCAGTATGAAAGCAGTAATCCAAACATCCGGCATCTGATAATTGCTTGCTGGGGTGCAAAGTGCTGGGAACTTCCTACTTTGCCTTGGCCTGCTGAGATCTTTCAGAATAACCAACTCGCTTAGATTCATAGCTGGGACTTGGTTGGTCTGTTGACTGCTTGCCAGCTTAGTTCAGATTTGATTGCTTTCCTCCCCCATTGCACATAATGAACAACGTCTATGTAAAACAAGTTGATGAACTAGTGAAATGCTGAAAATGTGTTGCTGGAAAAGCGCAGCAGGTCAGGCAGCATCCAAGGAACAGGAGAATCGACGTTTCGGGCATAAACCCTTCTTCAGGAATCGGGCTTATGCCCGAAACGTCAATTCTCCTGTTCCTTGGAATTCCTGAAGAAGGGCTTATGCCCGAAACGTCGATTCTCCTGTTCCTTGGATTCTGCCTGACCTGCTGCCCTTTTCCAGCAACACATTTTCAGCTCTGATCTCCAGCATCTGCAGTCCTCACTTTCTCCTCGAACTAGTGAAATGGCCATGCCTATATTTGAAAAGGTTGAAATGGCGCAGCACAAATTCTCAGGCACATTCAATTGAAATCAGGGTTTTAGGAGAAATTTATTAATTTACCATGCGGACTTGTGATTCAAGTAAGTTTCAAATACTTCTGAAGTGACACACATCCTCATTCCAAAAGGAATAATTGATTTCAGACCAAGTGAATAATAGCTATGTTTATTCATCATGCTGGCCAGAGTTTAAGTTCATGCTATCAAGATGGATTGGCATATATCAGAGAGGGAGTGTCAGTGCTCATTAATGCTTGGATCAGGTAATGTTGAACTATAAGCTGCCAAAGAGAACAATGGGCTGCAACAAACTTAAAAGAAGTGAAACCATTTTACCCGTTTGCAAAATTCAACAGCAAATTGTCATGCATTTCTTTGTACGATTAGTAGCTCATCCTTCCTTTTATCCAGAATTGGTTTATAACTGTGCACATCGTGTTTGATACAGTTTCAGAAAGTGTCCAACAGATTGCCATCATCCTTAGTGTGGATCCGAGCACCTGCCACTCAATCCTCCTTCAAAGAAGTGCCACAGAAATGGGCTTTGACGTCAACCCTTTCGATAGGTCTTGATAGCATCCTTATGTCTGGAATGGATGCTCTAGGTTTGAGTCTTATCTACCAAGTTTTGTTGGCAAGAGAAGAAGAGTTTGTGTCATGTGCCCATAAATGTCAGTCCATAAATCCTTCTAATGCACCCGACAATAGGCACTAATTTTGGGAGACATTCGGTTAGCTGTCCAGAGGAAGGCAATGGCAGCACTTTGACAAATGGGTGGACTAACCAAAGGAGTATAAATGGCCCGTCATTTAGAAACAAGGATGGGTGAAAAGACAGATAGTCATCATCTCCCTAAAATAGGAAACCTCTTTAATGTATTTGCAAAAGCATCTTTGACATACCTGATCCTGCAACAAGGAATTAGGTGTTAAAGTGATAAGTAAAGCTCAGTAAAAGTGTTTTCAATTAGGTTTTAAAGATAAAAAGGCAGATTTAGGGAGAGAATTCTAACTCTCAGGGATGCAAATCTAAAGGCATGATCATAAATAACAGAGAGAAGTTGGACGGTGTGCAAGAGTTAAAGGAAAGCATAGTTCTCAGAAGGGATGGCATTGGGGGTAGAAGACATTGTGGACAGGTCTGACGCACACAAAGATGGAGCAGTGTTGAGAGAGGCATCCACTAATTCTCTGTACGTTTGCTGCTACTCCCAGGACCTGCTGATTGAAATAAGCGTGATTATCCAATTATGGGTGGATTTATTCAAGCTCACAGTAATGACAGGGTGATGTTCTGCATCACATCATTAACATTGTCAGCTCTAGGATAGTAATGCAGGGTGCAAGAGATATCAATTACTCCGATCCCCTCCTTACATTTAATTTGAGTGTAATTGATCAAACAGTGATTAATTACAATCTCTCACCTTGCAAATATTTGCATTATAAAGAGATCTGGTTCTTCAATCACCCTGGAGACAGGTGACCCTGCTGTCTTGCATCTTGCCCGAGGCCTCCAACAGCTATGGTCTATCACAATCTTATTGTAAGAGTGAGGTTAGGAGTTTACGCAGTAATCACACTGGAAACTCACCAGAAATATTTGGATGCAGTTAGACGAGGGTAATGTGACAGGTGGCCAAGTGGATTGGAGCCAAAGTCCCCGTGAGCTTGTATCAGGGAGTCCAATTGGAGAGTGCTTTTCCGTCATTGTGACACCCCACAAACAGTAGGATCACTATCCAATTGATATCTACAATAACTGCTGGATATTGTCATAAGCAATGAGAGGAAACCCTACTTGTTTTGTCACCTTTGTTCAGTTGCAGCTCAAGGCTGTGTCCCACTGGCCTCTCAGGGTATCCAATGATCAGGTGTCATGCCATTTGGATTATGCTTTTTTCAAAATGTTATCATTTATCAACATGAAAACTAAATGAGGAAGTAAAGACTGTTGTGAGGAACTGTTTAAAAAACTGCTTCTTCTTGAATTAAGAGTGGTGGGATAAAAGCCAAGTTGGTTGGATTGAGCATCTGATGCATCTTTAGGCAATGTCACGTAGTTTGATCGGTATCTGGTTTTCAATTGCTCACTGAGCTGGGTCTAAATGAAGCCTCATAGAGTCATCGAGTCACAGAGATGTACAGCTAGTAAACAGACCCTTCGATCCAACCCGTTAATGCCGACCAGATATCCCACCCAATTTAGTCCCACCCGCCAGCACCTGGCCCATATCCCTCCAAACCCTTCCTATTCATATACCCATCCAAATGCCTTTTAAATGTTGCAATTGTACCAGCCTCCACCACTTCCTCTGGCAACTGATTCCATGCACGTACCACTCTCAATGAAAGGTCTGTAATTATCGGTGCCGCTAAGATTGTTTTCAGTATGGCATTGCACTGTCTCAAGGCGTGGGACGTGGTCTGGGATGCAATGAGGCAACCAAATTCTCTGTCATCCCGTAAACAATTTAATCCATTAGTGTTATGCCCATTGCCTGTATTTTATATGGAGGAGTGGGGTAGGGAGAGTAGGCATGGGCTTGCCCTGTAAAATGTTGGTATACAGCCTGCAAAGCTTCCAATCTTGAGGAAACATTGGTCTTGATGCTTACCTCACTTCACAGAGGACCAGAACTTAGGAATGCTAAAGCATGGTCACTGAATCAAACATAATTTCTGCTATTCTCAATTCCTCATCTTTTTGCCTCAGTGTTTCACCGTGTGATACACTTGGTCACTGAACCACTGGGGATGAACATAAGGACATACCCGATAGGAGCAGGAGGTGACCATGTGACTCCTCGAGGCTTCTCCATCATTTAATACAATCATTGTTTAAAATAATTATTCTTTGTCACATATATCCAGAAAGATACAATTAAGAGTGATTATTCGCCACAATCCGATGCCACCTTGAGCCACAAGAAGGGCCAAAAGCAATTACTTGGAGGTTATCTTCATGCTCAAGGGACCTTCATAAACAATTTCAGAGCTTCTGCAAGGTCTGTGCAAGATGTCCCAGGCCTCAAGGCATCCCAACTCCGGGTACGGTCATGACAACCTCACCAAGAGACCATGCCTCAGGTATACCACTGCCAGGAGTCCCTGTTTTGGGTACTGTCACTGCTCAAACTGATTAGATTATATTCCCTCCAGTGTGGAAACAGGCCCTTCGGCCCAACAAGTCCACACTGACCCTCCGAAGAGTAACCCACCCAGACCTATTTCCCTCTGACTAATGCATCTCACTCTATGGGCAATTTAGCAAGGCCAATTCACCTGGCCTGCACATCTTTGGACTGTGGGAGGAAACCGGAGCACACGGAGGAAACCCACACAGACATGGGGGCAATGTACAAATTCCACACAGACAGTCGCCTGAGGCTGTAATCGAACCTGGGACCGTGGTGCTGTGAGGCAGCAGTGCTAACCGCTGAGCCACCATGCCGCCCCTACTGAGTTTCCACGTCGAGCCTACCACAGCCAGAAGACATGGCATCTCCCAACCTGGTGTCTCAGTCTCAACTACATTCAACTCTTCCCATTAAATCCATGATTGACAGGACAGACAAAACATTCTTTCAGTCTTAAATACATTCAATAAATGAGCCTCCATAATCCTGTATGGTAGGAAACTCAAAGATTGATTTCATTGTGAATGAAGAAATTTTTCCTCATCTCTCTTGTAAGTGATGCATCCCATATACTGATCCATTGCCCCGATGTTTTGGATTCCTCAGCTAAGGGAAACAGAGTCTCATTGCTTACGTTGTCAAGCCCCTTCAGAATCTTGTAAGTTTCCATGAGCTCATTCTTCTAAGCTCCTTGGAGTATTGGCCTAATTTAATCAGCCTGTCCTCTGAAAGATAGCCCTTACATCTCAGAAACCAATTGAATGAATCTTCGCTGTGCGACTTATTGTGCAAGTACGTCTTTCCTCAGATATGGAGAAGGTTGAATGAAGACTGAATAGATTATTCAAGCCATAAAGGGTTGAGAGAGAATACCTCAGGAAAACATGTTCCCATTGGATGTAGGATCAAGGACTGGTGGCTATAGATTTAAACTAATTGGCCCAAGAAACCTTGGCAGCATAAGGGGACAAAAACATATAACACAATGAAGTGTTATGATTCGGCAAGTATAGACTGAGAGTGTGGTTGAGGCTTTCAAAAGGAAATTATGCAATTATTTTAAATAGAAAATTTGTAGGGTACTGGGGGCGAAAAGCAAATCGGTAACAGGTGAATTGCTACTTTGGAGGATCAGCATAATAGCATTCTGTAAGTCTATGAAGTAATAGATTTTACTTTGAGCAATTAGTCTTCCTGTAAATATCCCTGTAAACGTTACATCTTGTGATTAGATTTCTAACAGTGTACTAAGTTCATAAATAGTCAAAAACAAGCTTATTAGGCCTGGAAAGCATTCTATTTTGGAATATTATATGTTTATTTATTTCTGTGCTTAGATTATATATGTGTGCAAAAATATATATACACATCAATTGCAAGAAGAAATTCTAACAATTTTGAAATGATCTATCTTTTTGTATTTTTGTTCATATTTTAACTTAATCCCATATATATGTCTCAATTTTTATTTTACTTTGTGTGGATTATTAAAAGGCGAAGAATAATCAGTGTGTTTTACTTCCTGTTTTGCTGTCTGTAAGGATTTGTCACTGTGATTGAAGGTTTAATTTGTCTTAGTACATCACCATTTTGCTGAATGTCTGGAAATCTCTTTGACTTGGAGTCATATTTTACCACTCTGTTCACCACAACAGCGTCACTTGGCTCTGTATAATATAAACGTAAAGATTTCCAGCAGTGATGGCATCAGGATGTGTTGCTTGCCACATTGATGCACTCAAAGTTTGATATTGTGCAATTTTCTGTGAACTGGATACACAGCTTTGAAAACAGGCTGAAACAAGTCCAGGTTGAAGTTGACACTTCATCTATTCTATGTCTAAATATCTGACAATTGGTCAGTGATGAGTTGGACATTTCTAGGCAAGGTAGGGAGGTGGGTGTACCACAAGTCATTTAAATGATCTTAGCTTAAGGATGGAAATTAACCCATCTCGGTCCTGAGCCAGTTCTGTATCCAAATGACTAGTTCTCCCTGTATTCCATGAGATCTAACCTTGCTAATCAGTCTCCCATAGAGAACCTTGTTGAATGCCTTACTGAAGTCTATATAGATCACCTCTACTGCTCTGCCCTCTTCAATCCTTGCCTTTCTAAATACATGTACATTCTGTCCCACAGAATTCCCTCCAAACAACTTGCCCACCATCGAGGTCAGGCTCACTGGTCTATAGTTCCCCGGCTTGTCCTTGCCACCTTTCTTAAATAGTGGCAGCACGTTTGCCAACCTCCAGTCTTCCGGTACTTCACCTATGACTATCGATTCTGGGCGGCATGGTGGCACCATGGTTAGCACTGCTGCCTCACAGCGCCAGAGACCCGGGTTCAATTCCCTCCTCAGGCAACTGTCTGTGTGGAGTTTATACATTCTCCCCGTGTCTGCGTGGGTTTCCTCCAGGTGCTCTGTTTTCCCCCTCCCACTGTCCAAAAATGTGCAGGTTAGGTGAATTAGCCATGCTAAATTGCCCGTAGTGTTAGGTGAAGGGGTAAATGTAGGAGGGGAATGGATTTGGGTGGGTTGCTCTTTGGAGGGTCGGTGTGGACTTGTTGGGCCGAACGGCCTGTTTCCACACTGTAAGTAATCTAATCTAAATATCTCAGCAAGTGGGCCCAGCAATCACTTCCCTAGATTCTCACAGAGTTCTAGGGTACACCTGATCAGGTCCTGGGGATTTATCCACTTTGATGCATTTCAGGACATCCAACACCTCCTCCTCTGTAATATGGGCATTTTTCAAGATGTCACCATCTATTTCCCTACATTATATATCTTCCATGTCCTTCTCCACAGTAAACACTGATGCAAAATGTAGGATCTCCCCCATCGCTTGTGGTTCCAAATAGAGGCTGCCTTGCTGAACTTTGAGGGGCCCTATTCTCTCCCTAGTTACCCTTTTGTCCTTAACGTATTTATAAATTCCCTTTGGATTCTCCTTAATCGTATTTGTCAAAGCTATCTCATGCCCCCATTTTGCCCTCCTGCTTTCCCTCTTAAGTATACTCCTACTTTCTTTATACCCTTCTAAGGATTCAATCAATCTCTCCTGTGTCTATCTGACATATGCTTCCTTCTTTTTCTTAACCAAAACCTCAATTTCTCTAGTCATCGAGCTTTCCCTACACTTCTCAGCCTTTCCTTTCACCCTGACATGAATATACTTTTTCTGGACTCTTGTTATGTCATTTTTGAAGGTTTCCCATTTTCCAGCCGTCCCTTTACCTGCGAACATCTGCCCCCAATCAGCTTTTAAATGTTCTTGCTTAATACTGTCAAAATTAGCCTTCCTCCAATTTAGAACTTCAACGTTTAGATCCAGTCTATCCTTTTCCATCACTATTTTAAAACTATTAGAATTATGGTCACTGGCCCCAAAGTGCTCCCCCACTGACATCTCAGTCACCTGGCCTGCTTTATTTCCCAAGAGTAAGTCAAGTTTTGCACCTTCTCTAGTAGGTACGTCCACATAACGAATCAGAAAATTGTCTTGTACACACTTAACAAATTCCTCTCCGTCTAAACCCTTAACACTATGGCAGTCCCAGTCTATGTTTGGAAAGTTAAAATCTCCTACCATAACTACCCAATTATTCTTACAGATAACTGAAACCTCCTTACAAATTTGTTTCTCAATTTCCTGCTGACTATTAGGGGGTCTGTAATACAATCCCAATAAGGTGATCAACTCTCTTATTTCTCAGTTCCACCCAAATAACTTCCCTGGATGTATTCCCAGGAATATCCTCCCCGTAATGCTATAGCTGTAATGCTATCCCTTATAAAAAATGCCACTCCCCCTCCTCTCTTGCCCCCATCCCTTCCCCCACTTCTATCCTTCCCATCGCATTTGTATCCTGGAACATTAAGTTGCCAGTCCTGTCCATCCCTGAGCCATGTTTCTGTAATTGCTATTGATGTCCCAGTCCCATTTTCTAACCATGCCCTGAGTTCATCTGCCTTCCCAGTTAGGCCTCTTGCATTGAAATAAATGCAGTTTAATTTGTCAGTCCTACCTTGTTCTCTGCTTTGTTCCTGCCTGTCCTGATTGTTTGACTTGCTCTTTTTCCCAACTGTACCAGTCTCAGATTGATCGCTTTCCTCACTATTTCCCTGGGTCCCACACCCCCACCTTACTGCTTACGTGTGCTTTTTTTTTCAAGTCTTATTCTGGCTTGCTTCCATTGCAGTCAATAGGGTCCAACATAGCTGGCAAGTCCAAATTGTACAATCTGGAGACTGGGATGTATAGGAAGCAGGTGGTGTCAGGAAGATGAGTGCCTAGGATGTTTCTGCCCTTCCTCAACCACCATGAGTTCACTGCTGCAGATTCCTGATAAAGTCTATTGATGGGCTTCATACCTTCTTTGAAACTTCTCCATTTCGGTTGGCCACAAGTCGAGAACTTTCATAGGTTAACAGGGACATTTAGCCAATTCAGGGACGTTGCAAGGGCATTTTGGTTTTGATTTATTATTGTCACATGTACCTCAGTACAGTGAAAAACTTTGTTTTGCATACAGTGCAGGCAGATCATGCCATACAAAGTGCATTAGGGTAATAGAACAGAGCAAGGAAGACAATGTTACAGCTATAGAGATTGCACACAAAGAGCGAGATTAACATTAAATTTAAAATATGTGTGGTCCATTCTGAAGTCTGACAACAGTGGGGAAGAAGTTGTTCTTGAATCTGTTGGTTTGTGTGTTTCAGCTTTTGTGTCGTCAGCCTGACAGAAGAGGTTGGAAGAGATTATGACCGAGGTGGGAGGGGACTTTGATTATGTCGGCTGCCTTCCCGAGACAGGGAGAATTTTAGGTGGAAGGTTGGCTTGCATGATGGACTGGGCTGTGTTCACAACTGTCTGTAATTTCTTATTGTCCTGGGTGCAGCAGTGCACCTCCCTGGTGAACATGTTGGCCTGGGAGAGGATGTTGTTGTTAACTTATCCCTAGGCTACCAGATTTGGTGAAGCTTATGAAGAATCTCTGCTGACACATCTTCTGTGTTTTGAGGGGTCTGCTTTTGATTGTCGAAATCTCCGACAGGTATACGAGCGTGGGGATCACTGGTAAACCATGATCCGAATCAAGATAACATCAATGCAGTTCTGAGGAATTAACCAATCTAAGTGCCCAATCTCACTCACACTGCTGCCAAGCTACAACATAGGTGACCAACAGCCATAAGTAAAACTGCCCCCCTGTATTAGACAGCCCCTTCAGTAAACCGCAAGAGGACAGAGTAAAGAAACAAAACCTGTAATCGCTAAAGAGGTGAGATGGCTGACAGCTTTAACTTCTCATTTAAAACAAGTCTAAAATGGCTTAGCCGTTTAAAATAGAAATCTGCCAACAAAACTCAAGGTACCTTGGAACATATTTTAGTGCAATTTAGCAATCACTGCACTTTTAAGTGTTGTCTACAAGTTTTCTGTAATGAATCTCTCAACCCTGATTGCTGAAAGCAGTGTTTTTTATAAAGCTTTACCCTTGAGAATCTGTAGCAGTTTTTTGTTTGCAGAAGTGGTAGAGGCCAAAGTCTTTCCCAATGAGCCGAGCGTCTTTCCCTGATTGTATCTCATCAATTCAATACAGTGCTTCATCGTTCAGGACAGCCTGCATTCCATTCCCTTATTTGATTTTGCATCATTATGTCTAGAATAGCACGGGCTGATTGCACATGAACCCGATAGATGAGGTGGAATAAAAAAAGAACGCTGTGGGAATGATTGAACAAGAAGGAATCATATTACTGAAAATCGATCCATCAGACGATTCTTCCCATGCTCACTCACCCTCTTGGTTCAAGAGCATCTGTTCTGTCATCTTAATTATTCCATCTGCAGAATGAAGTCACTGAAGGAGAGAATCCACTCCCCATGTTCAGACAAAGCAGGTGCTGTTAGGCTCAGACCAAGCCCTGGTGAAAGTAGGTCATGGGGTTAGAGACCAATACTACAGTTACTGGCCCACAATAAAATAGGTGAGGGCAACCAAGACAGGGAACTAATAAAGAAGCTAAGAATTCTTCTGGTGTTGTGTGTAGTAACACTGAATGTGCTTGTCAACATTTCTCGTGTCAAGTATCTGAAGCGTTCTTCTACGGCCCAGTTACCAATTCACTGGATAAAGCAAATCGTCCTCAGGGTAACCACAGCGTTGCTGCTTTCGTAGTTAGTCTTGTTAAACAGCTTAGCTGTTAATGCAAGCATTTCATTCAGATCAGAGAACAATATGCATCAATCAGTGTTTGATGAGGCATTTTGTTAAAAGGAGTACTCTCCACCAGTTCTGTGTTAGAGTTGAACCTTTTCTCCCTAAATTGTCAGCTCCCTTTGGTAATGCTTGGCTCTACCCCCTTACAACCTCTGATTCTGTGAAAAGGTACAATTTTCTCTCTGGTGTTGTCAACATTTGATATTTTATAGTTTTGCAATGCTCCAATTAAAAACGAAGTTTATAAACACCTGGTCGTATCTGCTAAAAAGATCAGTGAGTGAATTATTTGCGAGATAGAATCCTAATGTTGCTTTAGATATTTTGGCTTGAATCTTGTTTTAGCTAAGTGCCATTTTCCCATGCTAGCCAAATTCTGTCACTCACATAGCCTGAAGAACTTCTTTCTGCTGGGATATCCAGAATAGATAAGCATTTCTGATGCTGATGTCATCTTTGAAAGGTTGTTTCACATTGGTACAAGTCTGAAATCGCTCTGCACAGTCTATCACATGTTATCCACACATGGCACAGAAGGGAAACTTTGCTCTGCAGTTGGTGGTTGAGTTGGTACAGAGAGACCATCCACCGCCCCCTGGACAGGCAATGGAGGGCATGATATCAGGCCCTGCCAATCTGGTCCAATATTGCCACCCAAGTCAGTGTGGTCTCAGAGAAACACCCACCACTGACTGCTGTGAAAAGGGGGCCTGGTTGATCAGCTTCTGACAGCTCTGTGCTACAAAGGAACTTTTCAGAACATTTCAGGAACATTTCAGAAGGAGCCCTGAGAGAATTTTCCTCTTAGAAATGTGGAATCCTTCTTCTTAATAAAGAAGGGCTTGTGTGACATCTGCATGAGATTGACACTCCAGCAAATCTAATTTGTAGTTTTGTTTTAATACATAGTTTGACATTCACAAGAGGAGACTTCAGAAAATGCCTAGGCTCAAAATCTGTAATTATTGCTGTGTGAGTTGACATAGCAAAATTGAATAATAAATGTTCACGCAGAAGGTTAGGGCGGTAAATATTGAGACAAATGCATGGCCAAAAATTATGGCAATAGGAATTGTGATCTGTGCACAGGTACACAATGCGTGATTTTAAAAAATGTATCAATTGCAATCTATTTCTTGATAATGTGTCAGTAATGGAATAACCACCATTGATGTCTGTCATCACACCCTGATATATTGACTGGTAACCTATGGACAACGATTGCTAATATAACACATTGGAGAAAGTGAGGACTGCAGGTGGTGGAGATCAGAGTCAAAGACTGTGGTGCTGGAAAAGCACAGCAGGTCAGGCAGCATCCAAGGAGCAGGAGAATTGATGTATGCATAAGCCCTTCATCAAGAATGAGGCTTGTGGGGGCTAAGGGGGCTGAGAGGTAAATGGGAGGAGGTTGGGGTTGGGAGGAAGGTAGCTGGGAATGTGATAGGTTGATGAAGATGGAGGTGAAGCTGATAGGTCAGAGAGGAGGGTGGACCAGCTTGATGGGTAGGAGGATGGACAGGTTCAGGAAGGTGGTGCTAAGTGGAATGATTGGGACTAGGTTAAGGTGGGGTGAGGGTATATATAGAAACTGGTGAAATCCACATTGATCCCATGTGGTTGGAGTGTCCCAAGCTGGAAGATGTGGCATTCTTCCACCATACGTCGGGTGGCTAGAGTTTGGCGATGGAGGAGGCCCAGGACCTGTATGTCCTTGGCAGAGTGGGAGGGAAAGTTAAAGTATTTGGCCACAGGGCAGTGGGGTTGGTCAGAGCGGGTGTCCCAGAGATATTCTCTGAAATGATCCGCAAGTTGGCGCCCTGTCTCCATGATGTAAAGGAGACCACATCGGGTGCAACAGATACAGTCGATGACATTTGTGGAAGTACAGGTAAATTTCTGTTAGGTGTGGAAGGATCTTTTGGGACCTTGGACAAAGGTAATTTGGAGGTGTAAGTACAGGTTTTGCATTTCTTGTGGTGGCAAGGGAAGGTGGGTTGGTGGGGGGCATGGACCTGACAAGAGAGTCGCTGAAGGAATGGTCTCTCTGAAAATCTGATTAGGGGTTGGGGGGGGGGGGGGGTGGCGACATATATCTTTGGTGGTGGCATCCGTTTGGCGATGGTGGAAGTAGTGGAGGATGATGCGATGTATCCGGAGGTTGGTGGGGCAGAAGGTGACGACCAGGGGTTCTGTCTTTATTGCAATTGGGGGGATGGAGTTCAAGGGTGGAGGTGTGGGAAGTGGAGGAGATGCGTTTGAGGGCATCGCCGACCACATGGGAGGGGAGATTGTGATCTTTGAAGAAGGAGGCCATCTGGGAAGTTCTATGGTGGAATTGGTCCTCTTGGCAGCAGATGCGGTGGAGGATTTGGGAATAAGGGATAAAATTTTTACAGGAGGCACGGTGGGAGGAGGTGTAGTCCAGGTAGCTGTGGGAGTTGGTAGGTTTGTAGTGGATGTCCATGTTGAGTTAGTCACTGGAAATGGAGATGGACAGGTCCAGGAAGGGGAGGGAGGTGAAAGGTGTTCATGAAGTTGACGAACTGTTCAACCTCCTCATGGGAGCAAGAGGTGGCACTGATACAGTCATCAATGTAACGGAGGAAAAGGTGAGCAATGGTGCTGGTGTAGCTGTGGAAGATGGACTGTTCCCCGTCCCCGATAAAGAGGCAGACATAGCTGGGGTCCATACAAGTGCCCACGGCTACCCCTTTGGTGTGGAGGAAGTGGGAGGATTGGAAGGACAAATTGTTAAGGGTGGTTCAGCCAATTGAATGAGAGTAACAGTGGAAGGGTACTGGTTGGGTCGGCGTGAGAGGAAGAAACTGAGGGTTTGGAGGCTTTCGCCATGGCGACAGGTGTGCACAGGGACTGGATACCCATGGTGAAGATAAGGCATTGGGGGCTGAGGAAACAAAAATCATGGAGAAGGTGGAGGGTGTGGGTGCGGGTGCTGTCCCGAAGGGAGGTGGGGAGTTCCTGGACCAAGGGGACAGGTTGGTGTCAAGGTATGCAGAGGTAAATTTGGTGGGGCAGGAGCAGGCTGAGGTAATGGGTCGACTGGGACAGTCAGGTTTGTGAATTTTGGGTCGGAGGTAGAATCAGGTGGTGAGGGGTTCCCGGACTATAAGGTTGGACGCTGGTAATATAGCACATTACCTCAGACAGACCATAGAGAATATAACATGCTTCATTCATGATATTTAACCTGGATGATTTCCCTACTCTTGTTTTTGCTTCTTTATCTGTATATATATGTTTATGCTTTAAATCTGTTCCTTTTATTTTCATCTCTTTGTCTCTTCCTCCTATTATGTGTGTGTTCATTGTCCTTCTTTGCCTCTTAGCTGTCGAGCCAACCTTTATTTCCTCGTTCATGAACCGTGAACTCACTTTCCAACTCATTGTGCTGACCACAGGTATTAAAGTTCAAATTGATGCATCAAAGCTTCCCTGCCAAGTGTTGGCTTCTTCAAAATCGCAAAAGGAAAGTGATGCTTCACTATCTTCTCAACAGCATCGATTTGGCTTGGCAAATGATTCATCCCATCATTTCGCCCTCTGAGTGAGAAGCTTTTGGGCATAAGCTTCACTTTGAGAGTTGAACAAATAGTTTTGGGTTGTTAGTGTTTTACTGAGAGATAACTGCATTGTCTGACAGTTTGCTTTTGGATGAGACATTGAAATGTGAAGCAAGTACTGTAAGGAGATCCTAAGACATCAAATGAAACAATGCAGAAAGCTCTCCCAGCATCTTGGTAAACATTTCTCCTTCAGCTACCAACAAGAACTGGTCATTTATTGAATTGCAAATAGCTTTTTGTTATTCAAGGAATGTATTGTCTAATACAGTACATACATACAATTTTAATGCATGTCATGAACCAAGCATAAAAGAAGTTGAGTGGAATAATAGAGGTAAAACATACATTTAATAATCTTATTTTACAAAAGTTTCAACCTAACTATATTAGTTCATGTGAACTCCCAGGATGAATTTGATCGCCTGAGGGATGAAGATGAATGTTCCAGAATTTATCCCTCTAACTGTCTCTGGCATGTTGCTGTGTTTGTTTTGCCTCTGGTGGATTCTGTGGTTGTGTGCGGTGTGGTGTTCATGACGGGGTGATCACCAAGTAGGAAATATCTGGCCTCCCAATTTATCATGGGCAGGACCTACACATTTGTTGCTGTAATGGCCCCCATCTCATTACCAAATAGCTCATTCAGTTTTATTCCCTCTCTCTGTTGCAAATTGAATTCTCTTTCACAATGACATCAACTATTTTTCCAGTATTTACACCATTGTGAAGATTTCATATTTACTCACAAATGCATACTGTGCTATGATTGTGTCCCATGGTTCCCAGTACTTTACATGTATTCTGACATGATCACACTTTTGTATACAGCTATTGGAGTTTCCATCAATTCTATTTCCTCACATCTCGACATATTGCGGAACAATATCTTGTGTGCTTGATACACTAACAGTAGTTTCAATCAGTTGGCAGGATGGCTTACTTAAGATCCAGAGTGATACCAGCTGTGTGGATCCAATTCCCACACTGGCTGAGGTTATCATGAAGGACTGTCCTTCTCAACCTCTCCCCTCATCTGATTTAACCCCTCAGGTTAAATCACCCCCCAGTTGTCTTGCTCAAATGAGAGTCAAACTCAATGAATGTGTAGCTCCCACTGATGGTATATTCGGAGACCAGATTTATCTTTCCTAATGGTTACCCTTCCCTCCCCCAACCCACACCATCCTTAATCTACTGAGGGACAAAGCTAACAGAGAACTGGGCCAGAGACAATTCGAGGTACAAGTTCTGAGATGTTTTAAGGACATTGATAAAGATTAAATATTGACCAGGACAGCAGATAAAACACCCTTCCACATCCTTTCCCAAAATAATGCATCTGAAAATGTGAACAAAACTTTGGTGTAATGCTTCAATCAAAAGATGGTGTCTTTGACAGTATAGAAACACCTCAGTCTTGCACTGGAATGTCAACTCAGATCTTGTGGTCAAGTCTCAACTTTATGATCTAGAGGCAATAGTGCTTGCACTGATTGTAGTAAGAGCCACACTGTTGTCTTTTGCTCCCTAATTGTGGGTCTTACCCAGCCAACAGCAAATCAAAACTAACACACCCAGGCTCACTAAGACCAGTGTCCATGATTCTTCCAGGTGTGTCTATAATTAAGTGTGTGTAAGTACTTTCCGACACAATGGGTAAGTTGGACATGAAATAACCACATCAAACAAGCCATAGTAGATACCCATTATCTATCTTTTCTAATTCTTATTTGAATTTATTTCACTGGACATGCACAGATTAAGTGAGTGGGGAGAACTGGCCATTGTGGTTAAGCGTGAGGGCATCTAAGTTGAATGCAGAGAAAATGTGACCTTGCTGATGTTTAAGAGCCATATTCTCTCCCTTGTTACTCTGTTGTCCTTCATGTATTTGTATATGAAATAGAACAATAGCAGAGCAGCTAAACAGCAACTTGGGGCCAAGCCCTGACCACTATTGTAGTCCCAGTCTCTAAAATAAATTAGATTTTACTTGAAATGGTGAGGACAGGAAAATTAATTTAGCTGTCCAGTTTTCCATGGTGTTTGGTCCTGTAAGAGTTAATGCAGAGGTGTGGATTAAGCTCCAATTAATTTGATAACATCATTGAGTGGGCAAACAATCCTGGAGCTTAAAGGAGGCAAATCAAACATCTAGTTCCTTTCATAGACCTGAAACAATGACTATCATTCCAACGTATTTGCAACTGATTGCTATCAAACAATGAACTACAGCTGGTAGTTTTCCTCGACCACACTAGACAAAGCAATCCCTGTAGGCCCCAAACTGAAAGTAGGCAGCAAATCCACCTTATGGTGACCCTGAAGAGCTCAGGTAACTCATACAACATGTTGAACAGTGGTGCGGACCCATTAAACAACACAGGTCTATTAGGAAGATGTTTTATATTTAATATAATTTGTGCACTTGAGTTTGAAGGATAATGGAATTGCCAGAATTATTTCCTTTTAAGAGATGAATAGAAAAACACTTTTTTAAAGCAAGAACCATTAAAAAAAAAGTTTGATTCCAGATAATTGCTGCTCTTGAGTTGCTTGAAATAAGTTCAGGGCAAGAAAGAACTGATTGTTCTTTATAACTCGGTTTACTGGTTGTTCTGCCTGAACAGGCTTGGAGTTTTGTGTTTGGATTTTCAGTAGAGGAAATTCTGCACCAGAAAAAGCTGCTCAGCTTATGTCTCTTATTTAATAAACAGCTTTGCTGTGAGACCAATGAGAAAGCTGATTGATCCTCAAAAGAGTGGCTGGAAGAACATCACAATATTGTATTTCCTGAGCAAGCTGTGTGTGTCAAGGCCCCAGAGATAACAATGAGATTAGTTACTTGCCTAGACGTGCAAGGACACCAGAACCATACACTTGAGAATGTTTCATGACTTATCTCTTCTTTTGCTTTCAAGAATAACCATAATTGGTTTCATATTTTTACTTCTTTAAAGTGAAACTCTTCAGAAATAAATCAATTTTCTCCCTGTTTCCTGTAGTGTTTTTTGGCCTATTCAGGGGAGTAAACATTGACCTTTTCATATAGCTGATTATGTGTGCTGTTGTGACCAGTCCCTGTGTAATGTTTCTTAACACATTATGGTTCCAGATGTGATGAATTGAATTGAACTGAACTGAATTGTATTTATTGTCATGTGTACCGAGGCACAGTGAAAAGCTTTGTCTTGCGAGCAATACAGGCAGATCATATAGTTCAGTAGCATAGATAGTAAATAATAGGTAAACAGCAGCAAAATCAAAAACACAGGTACAGGTGAACGTTAAGAGTTTGTGAGTCCATTCAATATTCTAACAACAGTAGGGTAGAAACTGTTTCGAAACCAGCTGGTGTGTGTGTTCAGGTTTCTGTGCCTTCTTCCCGGTGGTAGAGGTTGTAGAAAAACATTGTCAGGGTGGATGAATCTTTGAGAATGCTGGTGGCCTTTCCTTGACAGCGGGCCTGTTAGATAGATTTTATAGATGGGAGGTAGGCCTTTGTGATTGTCCGGGCTGAGTTCACCACTCTCTGTAACCATCTCCAATCTTGAATGGTAAAGTTGCCATACCAGGAAGTGATATATCCAGACAGAATGCTCTCTGGCGCATCTATAAAGGTTGGCAAGGGTATTCGCCGTCATGCCAAATTTCCTCAGCTGCCTGAGGAAGACGTTGGGCCTTTGTAACCAGTGCGTCTACATGAAAAGTCCAAGAAAATGTGTTATGGATGACCACTCCCAGGAGCTTGACACTTTCCACACTTTCCACCTCTGTGCTGTTAATGTATAGGGGGGCATGAGTAACATCCCGCCAAAAGTCAATAATGAGTTCCTTGGTTTTGATGGCATTGAGAGCTAGGTTGTTTTCTACCTCCTGCTTGTAGTCTGTCTCATTGTCATCTGAGATTTGACCAATTTTGGTGGTGTCATCAGCGAACCTCTAAATGGCATTAGTCTGGTATTTGAATCAAGTTATCTTGAATTGTTAAGCTCCCAGATGGAGAGGGGTGAACTGGCTCCCCTTCCTTCTTCACTGGGCCATTAGCTGGTCAGGTTAACTTTAAAACTATAACTCCTCTGGAAACCATTGTCCCAGACCAAGTAAATGATGTATTAAAAAGAACCAATTTCACTAGTCTTCCTTGACAGAAGAGTGAGTTTATTAGTTATTAAATGTGAGAAGAAATAATAACATAGTCCTTTAACCACAGATTAGAAACATGAATTAAGTCTGATAGAAGATGTAAGTTAAAAAGGTTTAGTCTCTGAGTCAATTGTGAAGAGTTGTTACATTGGATAGTTCTGGTAACATTGATGCTGCTATTTGAACAGTTAGATTTGCAATTCTAGAGGTTGCAGATTGCTTGAAATTCTTTTGTCCAGGTTCCTTTCGACAGTCACTGGCTGGCAGCTCTCAGGGTGTGTGATGTATTTTCTTTTCTTTATCTGGCTATGAATTTCATAGTACACTAGTCTGCACATGAGGATTTCTATCCCTGGAAGAGTCAAATACAACAATGTCTGCAAGCTATAGTGTTCTGCTGAGTTGAGGGATGGTGGTGGTGAAGGGTTTAAGAATAGAAAATGTGTTGCTGGAAAAGTGCAGCAGGTCAGGCAGCATCCAAGGATCAGGAGAATCGACGTTTCGGGCATGAGCCTGAAGAAGGGCTCATGCCCGAAACGTCGATTCTCCTGATCCTTGGATGCTGCCTGACCTGCTGCGCTTTTCCAGCAACACATTTTCAGCTCTGATCTCCAGCATCTGCAGTCCTCACTTTCTCCTCACGGGTTTAAGAATAGTCAGCCTCTAATTATCTCTTGTTTTGAGTTTATCTTTCTTGACTTTTTACAGGTGTGATGCTTCAGGTGTCCTAGGAGGATTCTGTTAGAGAGTCGCTGAATTTAATTTTTGGTATATTCATCCTCTTTGAAAAATATGTATGTTGGAATTAATTGTTTCACTTGTCCAAAATACTTTGTAGTCCCACTCTCTTGTCGTGACAAAGAGTGAACTAATTCTGCATCTTCTTTGAATGGGTATTGTTTCATGATAAATCAATGACTCTTTGTTTATTAAAGAAATGTGTTTAATATTCCTTATCATTTGAATGCTAATATAGATGGGATTGAGGTTCACAGGGAGGAGTTGTTAGCAATCCTGGAAAGTGTGAAAATAAATAAATCCCCTTGGCTGGATGGGATTTTTCCTAGGATTCTCTGGGAAGCTAGGGAAGAGATTGCCGAGCCTTTGGCTTTGATCTTTATATCGCCATTGTCTACAGGAATAGTGCCAGAAGACTGGAGGATAGCAAATGTTGTTCCCTTGTTCAAGAAGGGGAGTAGAGACAAGCCTGGTAACTATAGAACAGTAAGCCTTACTTCGGTTGTGGGTAAAGTGTTGGAAAGATTATAAGAGATAGGATTTATAATCATCTAGAAGAGAATAAGTTGATTAGGGATAGTCAACATGGTTTTGTGAAGGGTAGGTCATGCCTCACAAACCTTATTGGGCTCTTTGAGAAGGTGACCAAATAGGTGAATGAAGGTAAGGTAGTTGATGTGGTGTATATGGATTTCAGTAAGGCATTTGATAAGGTTCCCCACAGTAGGCTACTGCACAAAATATGGATGCATGGGGTTGAGGGTGATTTAGCAGTCTGGATCAGAAATTGGCTAGCTGAAAGAAGACAGAGGGTGGTGATTGATGGGAAATGTTCATCCTGAAGTTCAGTTACTAGTGATGTACCGCAAGAATCTGTTTTGGGGCTACTGCTGTTTGTTATTTTTATAAATGACCTAGATGAGGGCTTAGAAGGATGGGTTAGTAAATTTGCAGATAACACTAAGGTCGGTGGAGTTGTGCTGAAGATGTTGCAGGTTACAGGCCACATAGATACGCTGCAGAGTTGGGCTGAGAGGTGGCAATTGGAGTTTAATGTGGAAAAGTGTGAGGTGACTCACTTTGGAAGGAGCAACAGGAATAAAGAATATTGGGCTAATGGTAATATTCTTGGTAGTGTGGTTGAACAGAGACATCTTGGTATCCATGTACATAGATCCCTGAAATTTGCCACCCAGATTGACAGGCTTGTTAAGGAGGCATACAGTGCATTAGCTTTTATTGGTAGAGGGATTGAGTTTTGGAGCCATGAGGTCATTCTGCAGCTGTACTGCTGGTGCGGCTGCATTTAGAGTATTGCGTACAGTTCTGGTCACTGCATTTTAGGAAGGACGTAGAAGCTTTGGAGAGAGTTCAGAGGAGATTTATTAGGATGTTGCCTGGTATGGAGGGAAAATCTTACGTGAAAAAGCTGAGGGACTTGAGACTGTTTTCATTAGAGAGAAGAAGGTTGAGGGATGACTCAATTGAGACATATAAGATAATCAGAGGGTTAGATGGGGTGGGTTTGCCTCGGATGGTGATGGCTAGCTTTAAATTGAGATGTGATAGATAGAGGACAGAGATGAGAGGTAGTTTTTTTACTCAGTGAGCAGTGGGGGCGTGGAACACACTGCCTGCAACAGCCGACTTTAAGGGCATTTAAATGGTCATTGGATAGTTATATGGATGAAAATGGAATAGTGTAGGTTAGATGGGCTTCAGATTGGTTCCACAGGTCGGCGCAACATTGAGGGCCAAAGAACATGCGCTATAATGTTCTATGTTCTTTAGAGACAGCATATATTTGTCTATATTGTGATTTGAAGATATTATTTTATATTTATGTTGAGACCCATGGAGTAATGGGGCTCAAGCGACAGTGGACTCCTCCCATCTTGGTTGTGAATCCAAAAGGGAGGAAATTTTACTTCTACTGATCCTTCTTCTGGCTCCACATGGAATATTGATCTCCAATCCAAGGATTACGCTTCATGTAGAATCGATTGGTTTTTGTATAGAGACAACAGAGTCTTGTATGGAGACAACAGAATGGCATTGAGGTTAAAAGGGTTAAATTATGAGGACAAGTTGCAAAGCTGATGTACAGTCACTTATGTATGCACAAAACTCTGGCCTGATTAAGCTGAACAAAATTCTCAAATGATTTCACGGGGTAGAATCATGCCTTCTGCCATGGAGAATCAAGTCCTGCCCCTTCAGGGTCAGCTGGAGAGCTGCACACACCCACACTTCACTGCCTCAGCTACTGGTCCTCAGGGCTGGGACATGGTGGCAGGGAACATTGACTCCAGTCCAAGTGTACCCTCCTCACAAGAAGATGAAGTAGTGCCAGGAAGCACCCAATTGGAGGTGGAACAATTCACAGGTCCCTCTGTGCTTTCCAATCAGGTACTGCAGAGATGCCCAGCTCCTCCACCTCGAACCTGCCATCCCCTGTCTCCCAGAACCTCAAAACTTCAAGGTGAACTACATCAATTTGCCTCCTCGGCTGCATCCCTCGTCTTTGGCTTCACTCTGTGTATCACAGTGAGATGACCAGCAGTGGCTGTACCATCGAGCTGCACAGAAGACCAATGGTATTGGATGAGCAGGAAGCAGCAGTTTGTGTGCTGTATATTGCATCAGCCTGTGTCCAATGTGCTTTCCCAGGCATAGCCCAGAATGTTTGGGGAGCCCCAGCGCATCCACATGCCCTTCCTAGTAGCACATCCTGTTAAACCTATGGGCATCACACTTTCTCAAATCCCCTCCCATCTGAAATGTGGTGACTGTACCTGGTGTGGACCCCACACACTTCTCCTGAAGTCAGGGTGCACAAACGCTCCCCTCTCACAGTACACTCTTCCCAGTCATCCTTTACTGTATCCCACCCCACCCTTGCCAGTCCTGCAGGTGTGCATCACAGTGGCATTGAGTTCCAGCCCAGATCCTTCAGGCATCAACCCCACCCCATTACCGAAGGCTAACTTGCTGGGACTCATCTCCTCAACCATGTTCATCTGGAGGTGCCACTGTTGCCATCAGGAACTGTGTTGTGGTGCTATAAAAGGAAATCTGATTGTGTTGCAAGGGAGAATTAACTTAGGGAGTTGCGGTTTTGACTTTTGAAAATCTAGTCACCCAGCTTGCAGGGGATCCCTAATCTTTCTGTCTTGATCCTTGCACCTTTATTGCTGTTTCCTGAACACCAGCTGCAAGTTATCAATATGTCCTGGTCAGATCCCAAGTGACCCATTTAGATTTATAAAGGTTCTTTAAGTTTTAACATGTCACCCCAGTTCACTCTTAAGGCTGTATAGTTGCACCAGCTATTAAGATCATCTTTCATTGAATGTCAGTTATCATCACAGAGTCATTGAGCATTCCCCAGTTATCTCTGTGGGGATTCGAACCAGCTTTGTCACCTTCCATTAGCTTCAATTATAACTTATCACCTAATCTTTCTGACTCTGAAGGGAGCTCACTTATAAGCCAGAATAAAACTGACACTTTACATCCCATTTCTGCTGCAAAATGCAAGTGGGTCTGCAATATGATCCAGTTCCTGTTGAATGGAATTTGCCACACAGCTGCTGCAGGTAGTCTATACAGACCAGGAGCAATTAGATTCCCTACAGTGTGGAAACAGGCCCTTCGGCCCAACCAGTTCACACCGACCCTCCGAAGAGCAATCCACCCAGACCCATTTCCCCTTTGACTAATGCACCTAACACTATGGACAATTTAGCATGGCCAATTCACCTACCCTGCACATCTTTGGATTGTGGGAGGAAACTGGACCACCCGGAGAAAACCCACCCAGTAAAGGGGAGGATGTGAAAACTCCACACAGACAGTCACCCCCAAGGCTGGAATCGAACCTGGGGCCCTGGTGCTGTGAGGCAGCAGTGCTGACTACTGAGCCATCGTGCCACCCCAATTCTGCAACCTGTGCAAGTTACATCACTTTAACACTGTCACTCAGCTTTGAACCTTGCATGATATGATTATGGACATTGAATTTTTTTAAATTCATTCTTTGGTGAGAGACAATTGTTGGCAAAGCCAGGGTAATGTGGAGATGCCGGTCTTGGACTGGGGGGACCAAGTTAAAAATCACACAACACCAGGTTACAATCCAACAGGTTTATTTGGAAGCACTAGCTTTCAGAACGCTGCTCCTTCTTCAGGTAACCAGTGGGGCAGGATCACAGGGCACAGAATTTATAGCAAAAAATCACAGTGCCATGCAATTAAAATGATATATTGAACAAACCAAGGTTGCTGTTAAATTTTTCATCTTTTAGGATGGGTTGCAGGTTTTGGTTCATTAATATGTAAATCCCCGAACTTCTTTTAAGTCACATTCTCGAGATAACATAAGGTTTTATTAAAAAAAAGGTGACATCTCAGCTCAGACAATGTATTAAAGGTGAGAGGTTAGAGTCTGCCTGTATCCCAACCTTGAGTCAGGCTGGTTCTATTTCCAAAGTAGGAATTTATGAAATGTTATATGGATTGACTGCCTGCAGGTTGAGCACACATTGACACTTTGCAAGAATGTCAAAACTACAAGACAAAAGAGATTTTCATCCATGTATTTGACACACAGTCTGATCCATGGTAGCTCCTTAAACTGTTGGCAGCCCATATCTTGCAGCCACTCGTTCTGCTAACATGGAGAAAGTTTTATTATTTTGACCAAGCAACACTATAGGGCAATACTGTGCCCAGTCAGGATGGTGGGTGGCTTAGGAGTGAATCTTACTAGTAGCGGTTTTCCTGTCTCTGTCTGTTTGGTCATGGCAATAGTAAACTGGAACATTCTCAGCAGGTTAAATAGCACCATTTGAGGGAACAGAGCCACAGTGTCTCAGAACGGCAGGTCCACAGGTCCCTAAGCATGGCAACACAAGTGGCCAAGGTGATTAAGAAGGCATATGCCATGCTTATCTTCATCGACTGGGACATGGAGTACAAGAGTTGACAAACTATGTTGCAGCCAAATAAAACCCTTATTAAGCCGCATTTGGAGTTTTGTGTGCAGTTTTGGGTGCCACACTGCCAGAAGGAAGTGGAGGCTTTGGAGAGAGTGCAGAAAAGGTTCACAAGGATGTCGCCTGGTCTCTAGGGCATTGGCTATGAGGAAAGGTTAAAAAGATGAGAATATTTTCACTGGAAAGATGGCAGCTGAGAGGAGACTTGGTAGAGGCCTACAGAATTACAAGAGGCATAGATAGGGTGAATAGTCAGAAGCTTTTTGCTAAGGTTGAACTTGCACTTACAAAGAGGCACAGGTTCAAGGTGAGGGGGTGGGGGGAGAAGTTTAAGCGAGATGTGTAAAGGGAAGTTTTCACACAGAGAGTGGTAGGGGCCTGGTCTGCACTGCCAGAAAAGGTGGAAGTAAGCACGTTGGCAACATTTAAGAGGCATCTGGATGGATACATGAATCGGGAGGGAATAGAAGGATACTGACCAAATAAGGGCAGAAGGGTTTTCTTTTAGTTTAGTTAGGGCCTGATGATTGGCACAGGCATGGAGGATCGAAGGGCCTCTTACCTGTGTTTTTTGTTTTAACTGCACTAATGAAGGGTCATCAACCTCAGATAGTGTTCTCTCTATGCTTGAACTGCTGTATTGCTCCAGTATTTTTATATCCCTATTTCAGCACCTAGAGTACTTTCTTTCATCACTTGGACCTTGCTTTACTGCTGATTCCATCTGACTGGCACCTCTGGTGCTACTTCAAGCAGGGAAGCTGCTTCCAGCAGCTCATTTATCCTGCTGCCAGATTAACTAATAACAGAGGAGTTTTAAATTTGGATGGTAGTACAGAACAGACAATGGGTTGGCATATTGACACAGTGGTTAGCACTGCTCCTTCCCAGCACCAGGGACCTGAGTTCAGTTCCACCCCAGGGTGACTGTGTGGAGTTTGCACATTCTCACCGTATTTGCATGGGTCTCCTTCTTGTACTTCAGGATGAAGGGCTTATGCCCGTAACGTCGATTCTCCTGCTCCTCGGATGCTGCCTGACCTGCTGTGCTTTTCCAGCACCACAGTCTCCACACTGTAGGGATTCAGTGGTTCTTACCAGACAAAGCTCTCCCATTGATGCTGACTTGTTTCATATCGTCCATTTCCACTCTTGCCCAAGTTATTATGAACACCAGGGTACTTTCATATCGATGGCACCAAAATCCAAGCCCAGTCCTCTCACGCCAGATTGTAAGCAAATTGTTATGTAAGCTGACAGCTATCTCCCGAGGTAAATACCTCCTAAATTAATCCTCATTTACATCAATGTTTGGTCAGAGGCTTCAACATTGCCCTTTCACCATGAGCACTAAGCATTGAACTGGTTTAGATTAGATTAGATTCCCCACAGTGTGGAAACAGGCCCTACGGCCCAACAAGTCCATCCTGACCCTCCGAAGAGTAACCCACCCAGACCTATGCACCTAACACTATGGGCAATTTAGCATGGCTAATACACCTGACCTGCACACCTTTGGATTGTGGGAGAAAACTGGAGCACCCGGAGGAACCCCACACAGACACAGGGAGAATGTGCAAACTCCACGCAGACAGTAGACCGAGGCTGGAATCAAAACCAGATCTCTGGCGCTGTGAGGCTGCAGTGCTAACTACTGAGTCACCGTGCCACCCCTGTGTCAAATGAGTGGATAAAAATCTATTGTGTCTTCCAGTTTGGACATTCTAGTTTACTATCATTTCTAAACAATTGTTTGATTTTTATTTTGAGTAACTGCAATTGTCTTATTGTTTTGTTTATCAAGGTATTTCCCCTCAAGAAGTATTAGTAGTACATTTGCATCAACCAATACCTCTCTGATTGTAATCAAAACCTGGGCCCGCCAACCAATGTTACGCCTGGTACGTTTTCATCTTTCTAATTTCCCTTGGAACTTCAGCTGTAGGAGCACTGTGGAAAACTAATTTGTGCATTTTAAATCTCGTGAGCTTCAGCACCAAGGCACATGTGATCAGGTATGAAACTGATGATGTCACCTGGAGATCAAAGGATAGCTGGTGTGAATGCTGGAGAAATGCCACACTGCCCTAATAAAGAATGCTCTTCTAAGTTTCCAGATTTGCCAGATCATTGGGCAGAGAACGGGGTGATCTTGGCTGGGCATAATTATTACTGCATGGGGAAGTGTTTGCTGCTGACAATGGATTGTTAACATTGTCCGTTTTCCATTACAATCCCACATCTGAAAGTAAGGTTTTGTCTAAAAGCAACACTGCTAACATAGAAACATTAGAAGTAGGAGCATGAGTTGGCCATTCAGCCCTACAAGACTGTGGTGTGATTCAGTCTGATCAAGGCTGGTCTTTTAGCTCTAAAAACTACACCTAACTCTTTATTGAAAATATCCAGTGTTTTAGCTTTCACTGCTTTCTGTGCCAGAGAATTCCACAGGTTGTATCATTGTATAATTGACCCTGGGTGAGGTGCTGGAATACTGAAGTTAGCTAATATGGTGCCATCATTTAAGAAAGGCCACAAGGAAAAGCCAGGGAAATATAAACCAGTGAGCCTTAGGTAAGTGGTGATTAAGTTGTTAGAGGGGATTCTAAGGGGCAGGATTTACATGCATTTGTAAAGACAGGACTAATTAGGGATAGTCAACATGGCTTTGTGTGCGGGAAATCGTGTTTCACTAACTTGGTTAGGGGTTTTAAAGAGGTGACAAAGACGACTGATGAAAACAAAACATTGTCTATATGGACTTCAGCAAAACGTTTGACAAAGGTCCACATGGTAGCCTGGTTAGTAAGGTCAGATCACATGGGATCCAGGGGCAACTGGCTGATTGGATCCAAAATTGGCTTGAAGGTAAGAAACAGAGGGGGGTGGTAGAGGATTGGAGGCCTGTGACCATTGTCATACGACACGGATCAGTGCTGGGTCCAGTGCTTGTCGTCATTTACAATGTAAACATTGGAGAAATATTTGGTAAGTTTTCAGATGACCAAAATATGTGCATAGAGACCAGTGAATACGATTATCTTAGAGTACAGTGGGACTTTGATCAGATGGGCCAATGGGCTGAGGAGTGGCAGATGGAATTTAATTTAGATAAAAGTGAGGTGTTGCATTTTGGTAAAACAAATCAGGAAAATACTTATACAGTAAGTGGTAGGGAGTGTTGCCGAACAAGCAGACGTAAGGGTTCAGCTGCACACTTCTTCAAAATGGAATCGCAGATAGACAGGATAGTAAAGAAGATATTTGGCATGCTTGCCTTCATTGGTCATTACCTTGAGTCTAGAAGTGGGCTGTCATGTTGTGGCTGTACAGGACATTGGTTAGACCACTTTTGGAATACTGAGTACAATTCTGGTTACCCTCCCAAAGGAAGGATGTTGTTAAAGTTGAGAGCATGCAGAAAAGATTTATAAGGATGTTGCATGGATTTGAGGGTTTGAGTTATAGGGAGAGGCTGAATAGGCTGGGGCTTTTCTCCCTGGAGCATCAGAGGCTGAGGGGGTAACCTCCATAGAGGTTAGTAAAATCATGGGGACACGGATAAGTGAAAAGCCAAGGTTTATTTTCTCGGGTGGGGGAGTGCAGGACGAGAGGATGCAGCTTTAAGGTGAGAGGAGAAAAATTTAAAAAGGACCTAAGTGGCAACGTTTTAATGCAGAGGGTGGTGCATGTATGCCAGAGGAAGTGGTGGAGGTTGGTTCAGTGTAACATTTAAAAGGCAGCTGAATGGGTATATGAATAGGAAGGGTTTAGAGGGATATGGGCCAAATGTAGGCAAATGGGACTAGGTCAGATTGGGATTTATGGTCAGTGCCAATGAGTTGGACCAAAGGGACTGTTTCCGTGTTGTTATGATGTGAATTGCTGAGGTCCTCACATGATCTCTCTGGTACTGCACTAGTCACTGCCTGCCAGTTGGTCAAAGACCTGTTTATTCTTTCTTTTTCTTTTATGTTTGCTAACCAGTTCCCTATTCATCCTCTACCTAAGAAGGATGTTAGTTACCAGAGCAATTTCCTGGCTAGTGAACAGTAAGTTACTTCAGTTAGTTAAATTGTGGTGTATTCCTTAATCTGAGCAGGGTGCAGATTTTGTTAAATAACTATTTAACTTGCAGCTGACACCAAAGTAGATCCATCAAAAACAAAGTGAAAATATTCAAATATATTGATTTAATAGGTCAATGTTGGAAGCTTAACATAAAGTTCTCTATATATGTATTAATTGATGTTAGTGTGTGAAGCTATATCCACGAGACAGTAGCATTTTGGAAGCAAGTCACCATGGAAAGTTGAAGACAAACATTGGTCATTATTTCAAAGGAAGTCAGCAAATGTTTGAAAATAACATGAAAGCTGCAAGACCTCAAAAAGCAAATATTCCAGACAAAACTTGGATTCAATAGGTAACAGTCTCAAAGAAAACACAGAGGTTTTGAGACAGCTAAAAAAAGAACAAGTGCTGACATCGGCAGACAGCAGCACTGAGAAGCTGCACATGTTATTTCTATGGAGCACAATATAATATAAATCCCTCAGGATTAAGGTACCTGTGAAATCTGTTGTCTTTAATAAACAATCACTTTGTAAAATGATGCTGCTGCTAATTCATCGCTCACAATACCTATCTTTTAAAGACAACATGAATGGCTTTTCGTAAAGTTAATGTTAACCACACCCCGGCTGTAAAAATCTTTTTGGTTTGATTGTAAGACGAACATCAGTAATTGGCCACTTGTTTTAACTTTTAGCCAGTTTTGCAGCATGTAAGATGTGCAGCTAATTTTCTCTTGCTCATTTTGTGGTCCTGTCCAAGATAGGCTTTCACATGTGTAAAGTTATCTGTAACAAAATATAGGCCTCTGCTGGATCCATAATGCTGACATTGTTCTCAACCTCAGCCTCTCTGTTGTGTTAATGCCTGTCTTGATCCAACCAACAACCAGCTTCTTACCTTTCAGAAGAGTCACCTTTATTGACATTTCTACATCCCTTTCTGCAGTATAACCACTTGAAGGACAATAACACAATACTGAACGACAATGCGCACGTGTTAGGGAACAAACTATTGTTAATCAGTTGATAGAATTTACGTAGTTAAAAATCACAACATCAGGTTATAGTCCAACAGCTTTATTTGGAAGCACGAGCTTTTGGAATGCTGCTCCTTCATCAGGTGGTTGTGAAGTATAAGATCGTAAGACACAGAATTTGTAGCAAAGGTTTACAGTGTAACTGAAATTATATATTAAAAAAGACCTGGATTATTTGTTGTCTCTCATCTTTCAGAATGAACATGTCGGTTTCAGTTCTGTCACATGTAAATTGCAGGACATTCAAAAGTTGCATTCTCAAGTGACCTTTAACGATTTGTGTCATGTTGGCCCAAATAATGCATTTAAGGAGTGAGCTGCCCTGTGTGAGACTGTCTGTGCCACAATGTTCATACCAATTCTAATCTAAATAAATAGATTTACAGAATCTTACATGGATTCATGCAGTTTTTGAGCAAAGTAAAATGTAATTCTGCAAGTACAAACTCACCCCACAAACTTGTAGATGTATGTGTGCATGTAGGTATGTGTGGGGAGAATTTCCATCCCTTGCTTCTTTGGGTACCTTGTTGTTCTTTGAACAGTCAGGGAGACACCAGGGAGAGGGAAGTTGAGGAGAGCAAAGGAAATAGAAACAAAAGTGGCCCTTTTGCCCCTTTGAGCAATTTAACTGATCTGATGTTGGCCTTAACTCCACTTTCCTTCCTGTTCCCCACAAACCTTAACTCTCTTGGAGATCAATATGAAATATACTCAATGACTCCACCTCCACAGCTCTCTGAGGATACAGTCAAAAGATCTTGAGATTCCAAATGAAGAGTTAGAATTCCAAACCATCTTGATACCACCACTATCCTTGGTAAGCTCCCTCAGAATCCTACATTACCCCCCCATTCTTCTAAACTCAAATGAGTATAGTACTAGTGTAACACAGTGGCTCAGTGGTTAGCACCACTGCTTCAGTGCTCGGGACCTGGGTTTAATTCCACCCTTGGGTGACCGTCTGTCTATTTGGTGTTTGTACATTCTCCCTGTGTCTGCGTGGGTTTCCTCCCACAGTACAAAGATGGTCAGGTACTGCCATGCTAAATTGTCCAGAGATGTGCAGGCTGGGTGGATTAGCCATGGCAAAACGAGGAGTTACCGGTGTAGGAGGGGGATGCGATCTTAGTGGGATGTGCTTTGGGGTATGGTGCAGACTTGAGGGGCCAAATGGACTGCAAGGATTGAAAAGTACAACAAAAATAATTTGTGTTACTCAAATGAGGATGAGGATTTTTCCAGTTGCTATAACAAACCTGTAATTTCAGCCTTGAGTGCATGGGAATAGAATTTCAAAGTGATTTTGCAGATCAATTTCCTGCTCTAAAAATTGGGCATTTCCTGTAGGGGTGCTGCACCTGCTACACATGTTCAAAGCTTTTCTCATGACCTTTATATCACTCTGATGCACTTTGTTCATTTTTATATATGCAGGATCTGGTATCACCATTGAAATACTCAGAAGCTCTACCATCTCCTCAGTCTTGGATCAGGTACTTCATACTCCACCTCCCGTCTCTCATATTCCAGGCAGTGGTAGCTGTTATAATTTCTGGTATTACTTCCTTCTCTGTTTCTGCAGCATCTTTCTTGCATCTGCTTCCACTGGAGATTAAGAGAATGGAAATTGTAATGGATTACAGATATTGGAAATCTGAAGCAAATACAAAGAATGCTGGAGAAACACAGCAGGATTCGAAGCATCTGTGAGGAGAGGAAATTAAAGTTAATCATTTTGAGTCCAGTATGACTCGACTTCAGAGGCAAATATGATGAAGATGTTCTGAAAAATATTCGTACTGCACCTGAAGTGTAATGGATTTGCATCTTGTAAGCATCTTGTCAGGAAATTAGCCTATAAAAAAAATGAAGGATTTTCAATCCTTGACCTTTAACACTTGACCTGTGCATGTCATCTATGGCTGGAAATCCTTCCAAAACTGTAACCCAGTAGGATAATGGCTGTATGAGTTCCCAGAACCTTCATACTATTGTGTCCTTCCTGCTGTTGTCTATTCCTCTAAGGAATGGTGTGCTGTGTCTTTTTTTGACATTAAAAAGATGCTTTAGTACCTGTCAAACACTGTTCAATTTGACAATTATGTGCAATTCCACGAAGGTGATGGGCTCTAACTGTGTGCACTCAAGGATATTGTATCCATTGATTGGAACCTTGCATGTGCAAATGGCCATTGATTGCTCAGATCACTGAGGAGGCCCCTTGGTGACTAGATGTCCATCCCACTGTATTTCTGGCAGTGGATTGCAGGATTTTGTCCAACTGGGAAACTCCTGTTTTAGAATGAAGGGTTGGTCCGTGGCTGAGATAAGGGAGGCTGGTCAGTACTTGTCATATTCCAAAATGCCTCAGGATAATATTCAGGATTTCTTGAAGCCACTCTCCACTACCCTGTTGATTATGGCAGTAACAAGTGCATCTCTGACAGAGGAGAACATCTGTCAGAGACTAATGAGTTACCTGGGAAACGTGATTAGGAATGTGGTCACATGCACAAAGTACACAAAATACTGAATAGTAAGTGGGGTGGATGTGCTGAGCACTCTTATGCTCCAGGGCTGCACTCTCAATGGATTGTAGAACTCAAATCAATCTCCAAAAAGCAGTGACACCACCCGAGAGCTTTTGCTCTCATGTGTCATCTCAAAAACTGTCGAGTTGAGTTGAGATTATCTCAGATACAGATGAGATTAGTCTTTGATACTGGATTAAGTAGATATGCTAAAACGCAAAGCCCACTTTATGGAATTCCTAACGGGAATGGTTGAGAGAAGTAAAACTTAAAAATTGTAAAACCAAATATCAATGGAGCACCTTTATAAAAAAAAGCCTCAATTTGTTTTCAGTCTACCAGCCAGCTGTGTAATGTAGCCCATTCTTTATTAGCTTTGCTAAGCTATTGACAGCTGCAGGTCTGTAATTGTACACTCTATGAGGAGTACATGCTACGTCCGTAGCTAAGTCAGTGCCAGCAATTATGGTTTGTCCAGAAAATGTTAGTAACTCTTTGCTTTTTATGACTCTAGCAACCAATGTAGAATTAAATTCAACAGCACTATTGCTGGTATTAAATGGTGTTTAATACAATAAGTCACCCAAATGTGAAGTCTTGTTTTGATTGTATGCATACTGAAGTACAAACTGTGCACGTAATTCAACACTGGGGGTCTTTACAAAAAAACTGGTGCCAAACATCAATCAGATAAAGATAAGGATATGTCTGTTAAAATTTATTTCTGTAACATATTTATTTTTGTTAATTTCTCCCTTCCCTCCTAAATTAAATGTTCAAGCTGAATTTTGGTTCCATGGATCCGATTTAGCAAATTTTCATAAATTAACGAGGATTTGCCTGTAGCACCTTCTCAAGTCTCTTAGAACCATTCAACCATTCAACTTGTACTGAATTCATTCCTGAAGTGTCCAGTATCTGTTATATAGGGAAACAAGTTGCCATTTGTGAACACACCCCACGCAACGAATGATCGATTATTCAGTTTATTTTTCAGGTATCAGTTGAAGCAGGACAGTTAGCCAAAACACCAACTAAGGACATTTTTGTTGTCTTTCACATAGATCTGTAACCTGAAGAAAAAGATGAAGGCATAGTTTAATTCCTCATCCAAAGAAGAACACACCAAATACTATTACACTGAAAGTTTTGTTAGCTTCTGTTATGTGTTTAGTTCATGACCTTCTGCTCCAGAGTGGGCAGGTTAGTTACCTGCTGACCAGGCTGCCACTTATCCAGTCTATTATATTGGACCATATTACAACCATCAAGGGCATTACAGCAGACACCAATGTTGCCCTCCTTGGATTATATTCAGGAGAAGAAATCTTGTCTTAATCTGCCTCCCTTTTCACCAGGGAATGTTCAGCATCTTAACTCTCATCCTCATCAGGATTAGCGAGAGCACAGTCTGAGCATTAGGCTTGGGATCTTTCTATTCTGTATGATGTACTTCACACTAGCCACTAGTGTGAGAGAAAAACATCAGGGGAGCTCCTAAAATCCACATTTACTCAAAGCAGATTCCGAAACGGATCCACGTCATGAAAATGTTCACATAAAAGTTGAGAAATATTAATATTTCCTTTTACAAGCCCAGACTTCTTTAGAGAGGATTGTTTATCACCCTATTAGGTCGACAGACATGCTGGAAGTTTTATAAAGGCATTGTGTTGTCTGCTTTGGTTCCTTTCAAACTTTAGAACCTGTTTCAAATTTTTTGCTGAGTTTTATATAAATAACAGCAATGAGGCCAATAGCAATTCCCATTGTTACAGGATTATTTACACAGCAATTCCCAGTATCCACGCATTTTCAGTTCAACATAGAAATTCAGGAGTTCCTGTCAGAGACACATTGTTCTTTCACAAGCACAGATTCGATGGGGCAAATGTTCTCCTGTGCTGTAAATGCCTTTGAGGGTGTGCAGATATTGTCCTAGTCGATAGGCTCAAGACTGAAATCAGTGCAATTATTGTAAAGCAGAGGCATTCACTCACCACATCCTGTTAAAAATGACCACAGTCATTCGAACTGCTTCATTCATGAAAAAAGTGAATATATATTGGATGTAAAGTGATTATACCTGGCAAACAACCCCTCTGGCCTGAAGACTTACATGGGATAATTATTTTAAGAACTGATTAGTATTGAAGAATTAAAAAAAACAAATTTGTTTACTTTGTTATATATTGTTTTCATCTCTCACTTGTAATTTCTTTGCTTGTCTGTGTGATCAGTGTCAATCTTTATCTCATTTTCAATCTAATTTCTACTTCACGTTTCCTGGTTTAGACTCTACACGAGTCAGCAAGTTTTTTCAGTCTCATTGGTGAAGATGCCTGATGTTGCTTGGCCTGCTCGTAGATGCCACAGATGCCAATAAGTTCATGCCTGATCGAAGGATCTCAATTTTAAAAGATGTAGAATTCTTACATACAGCTGTTCCTTTGCTGCTAACCAGAACACTCAGGGTCATGTATAGATCAAGAATAGCAACTTGCCTTTAATGTACCTTTAATGTCATAAAGCACTCCAAGGTCCTTGCAGTAATAAAACACTCCAAGGTCTGTGGAGTAATAAAACACTCCAAGGTCCTTCACAAAATTGTTTTCAGACAAAATTTCACACATATCTATGTAAGGAGATAAAGGTTGGAATACAATTCACATCCTATAGTTTGGCCTTTTAATCAGGTGGAAGGTTGGGTGTTTAGGGACCACAACACCTTTCCAATTCCACCCTTATGTGTGTATGATAGGAAGGTCTGTGGTCAGGTTTTCTAACCATATTGTTAATTGAGGTCCTTAAAGAGCTTCCTAATTGAGGTCCTTAAGGAGCAATTAATACCCACTTACAGTCCATACCCCATTACCTCTGGTTTAATGGTAGGGGCCTTGCCATGTGTGGAACGTAGCAAACAGACCAGTGTGGGGTTGCTTGCAGATGCAGGAGGTGGGGGTGGTCCCTCATTAAATTTGATTCACTGTCACATTGAGGAAGTAGGCATTAGGAAGGGGGCCCACTGAAAGCCATGGCCCCTTGATCCAGTGTCTATCTGAGGACTTGGGTGGGTGTCATATCACCAGCAACCACTCCCTGGTGCCATTGCCATTCAATAGAGCTGCCTGACTTGAGATGGATTGGCCAATCTTAGGGATAGGGTCTCCACCTCTTGATCCTGGGAAAGCTCACCATGGCCCAGTTTAATGCCCCAATGCCATTTACTTGGGCAGATCTTTCCTAAATAAGGAAGCACAGACCTATAACCAGATCTCCAGCCCATAGGTGAGACTCCACCATCTCCGCTAAACTCAGTACGATAGGTTAGGAGTTCATTTTTGATTACCCAAAAGAAACTTCTAAATAACAGCTTTGAGGAGGAGGGAGTTGAGGAATATAAGGGAGGGAATAACTAAACTAATAGGTAGCATGATAGCTCAGTGGTTAGCATTGCAGCCTCACGGCACCAGAGACCCAGGTTCAATTCCAGTCTTGGCAACTGTCTGTTTGGAGTTAGCATGTCTGTGTGAATTTCCTCTGGGTGCTCTGGTTTCCTTCCATAGTCCGAAGATGTGCAGTTTTGGTGCATTGGCCATGCTAAATTGTCAATAGTCTCCAGGAATGTGTAGGCTGGGTGGATTGGCCATGGGGAATGTGGGGTTACAGGAATGGAGTAGGTGGTGGGTCTGGTGAGGTGCTTTTAAAAGGGTGGTGTTGGCTTGATGGGCCAAATGGCTTGCTCTCACGCTGTTGGGATTCTAGGATTGTATTAAAAAAGACTTAGAGCCTAGAAAGTTGATGGATACCAACTTGGAGCAAAGACAATTGGGGGTGCACTTGAGATGGGATCATTTAAGCTATAAACATCAGTTATAAGGTTATAAAAAAAACAAAAATACTGGAACTATGCAATTAACAAATGTCAAGACCATGTCTTTTTGTTTCTGTGCTTTTTAAAATGGTAGACTGAAATGAGTAAAAACTGTTTTAAGAACGTAGGATTGTTGCATGGTTGCAAGTAAATAGGTTGGTAATCATCATGCTGAGTTTCATCAGGAATTTCTGTTTTATTTGTTTGTTTCAGCTCAAAAAATCCAAGACAAAACCAAAGGGCAGATGATTACAATGAACAAATGTTAGAGGAAAGGCTGACAACCTACCTGCATATCACCTGTGTAAGTAGACTAATAAAAGAGGGTCTGACTAGTTACAATCATGAACAGTCTTGCTATAAATTCTGTGCCTTAGATTTGTGCCCTCCACAATCACCTGATGAAGGAGCATTGCTCCGAAAGCTAATGTGCTTCCAATTAAACCTGTTGGACGATAACCTGGTGTTGTGTGATTTTTAACTTTGTACACCCCAGTCCAACACCAGCATCTCCAAATCAGTTTTGCTAATGTATGTGAACAGTTGTTTGCATTGTGGGTAATTTGGGTAACTCATTGAGTAAATGATAATAGTGTAAATTTGATTCATTTTGTATGGAAAGAGGATGTTCGGAAGGTAATTGTACTGAAGTCTTTTCTAGCTTGCTGTTTTTGCCTGACCTCTGCCATGAGGCACTAACTACAGGCAACCATCTTACAACCAGTCCAATAAAGACACAATACAGGTAGACAATCCTTTATCCGAAACTCCAAAATCCGAAGTTTTTTCCTTGAAGTGTCTTTCTCCATAACGAGATTGTTTGACGTGCAAACAGTTAACACAATTCCACACCCACTCAATCCAAGTCACTCAGATGTGACATTGCAGCATGTCCCAGCACTGGTAGGGTCACTGCTCGTAGTAATCACAAGTGGTTGGCTGTTCGGTAATTTTTAAAACTTTTATGACGAAAATGCCATTTCATCCTCTATCCGAAAAATTCTGAAATCTGAAAAGACCCCTGGTTCCAAGGGTTTTGGATAAAGGATTGTCTACCTGCATAAGCTAGAATGCTGTGCTGTGAGTTTGTAACAGTTTGCAAATCCGCAGGGTAGCGAAAAGCCAACAGTATTAATGTGAGGTTGAAGTCACGTGTGAGAGTTTGTCCAATAAAGGACAATAATTAATCAATTACATTTTTGCACCAAAACATATTTTAGTTACTTTACATTGATTAGGTTACTAGGTAATTAGTCCAGGCAACTAGGGACAGGCAATAGGGCCATTTGCTTGAAACACATGCAGTAAGTTTGCTGCATAAGCTGATGTCATGGTGCGCCAATGAGGTGGACAAAACCCTGTAGCATACAGCAAGATGTCTACCTCCATGATTGATCAATGCTGACAAACTGCCTTGCTTTACATCAATGCTAGCTAGCAAGGCAATATAGCTGTACTATGAGCCTTTAACTCTGGCTGATTGGGCAGAGTGCAAAAAGTCCTAACTAGAAATACCAGAAGTTTATTCCTTCCAATCCTTGATTTCCCAAAGTAATTAGGGGTTTAATTGCCTGCCTTTCTTTATTAGACATCTGTTGATCCATGGAGTGAAGGTTCATTCATTCTTTGAATAAGTTAAGTTCTGACAGAAGATCACTGGAATGCCAATCCATGTTCAGATCCTTGCTTTTCATCCTTACTTTGCAGAATTATAGCCTTTAAAACTTGAAAGTTTATCAAGGATTTATATTGGAGTGTATTGTTTTTCATATTTTTCTGATGGCATTTTGCCTTTTGGTCCTCTTCTTGTTGCTTTAGAACTTGCTGCTTTTTTCTTTTCTGTTTTCTGCTTTCAAAATAAATATTTGAGCAATACCTGTACATGGAGTTTGTTCCAAAAAATGCCAAAGTGACATCACATATTACTTTTTTCTGTCAACACACCGATTCTAAATAAACAACATGGTGGAATCAACCGACATCCTTGCAGAGAGATTACTTCATGATCAATAGAATGTTTTCCCAGCATTTTAGGTTGCACTTTATTCTAGAATTGTTTCTCCAAATCAGGCCTATACTGAGCTTCTTGTAAAAATGACAGTTTATACGTCAGATGCACTGTGGCCTCCTTTTTTAAGAAAAAGAGAGTGTGCACACATTGTTACTCTATTGTGGTTATCACACTTCAGTACAATTGTAGCCTTCAGTCTTGGCTGTTAGGTGGGAACTCCAGCTTTGACCTCTTAGGAAAATAGTTTTTCACAACTGTTATTGAAATCACCACTGCTATCACTTGCTGCAACTAACCTCGGGTTGCACATACTGTAACTAGCTTCTTGTGCCCACATGGTGTCACCAACTTGTAGTGTCCACTTGCTGTCATTGTAATGTTTTGTGGTTTTCTATATGTCAGCCTATCTACCAGAGCACTATCACTTGCAAGTTCCCGTCCAAGCCTTTCACGTTCTTGACTTGGAAATATATTATCATTCCTTCTGTGTCACTGGATCAAAACTGTGGGACATGCTCCCTCTCAGCATTGTGGATCTACCTACAGCACGTGGACTACAGCAACCCGAGACGTTACCCAGCCAACACCATTCAAGAGCATTACAGATGGACAATAAATACTAGCCTAGCCAGCAATGCCCTCATCCTATGAATGAATAAAGTAGTCCAATAAATACTCAGGTATTTATATCTTGAAGTTTATTCACAACTACTGATGTTCACTAAATGAAATCTTCTACTTTCTTATAGCACCTGGGTTATTATCTTGCCAGATTAATATTCCATTGCATACATAGTTGAATGACTGTCTTTCTGTACAGGGATTAAATGGTACCCTTTTATATGAGACATCAAATGTCATAATGTTATCTGTCTTAAAGTTGTATTGCCTTCCTCAGATTAGTGCAATATGCAACAAGATCTATTTAATGTTACCAGCTTTAAGTCAGAATCAGAACTTTTCTGGAGGGCTCCAGAGAGCAGGGTAATTACCAATTAGAAGTTCAACCTTTCTATGGTTCCCATGAAGTCAGTACACTGGGACTTTCACAAGGTCCTGACTTACGTTTCAGGTCAGATCTCCAGTCTTCAATAATCTGGAAATTGGATGATCTGTCTACTGTTGTGCCTTCTGCAGGAATCTGACCTACAAAAAGCATCACAGTACAGCTAGCTTTGTTGGTGGCTGTGAAGATGACTATGCATCACTGCTGACTTCTGTAAAGCTGTGTAAATAGAAATCAGCACTGTTAACATCTGCCATGCATGCTCAGTTGCTCCATGAGGTAGACACCTTCATCATTTTCTTAGAATGATAGTATCCCTACAATTTGGAACCAGGCCATTTGGCCCAAGTCCACACCAAACCTCCGAAGACAAACCCACCCAGACCCATTCCCCTACTATATTACTCTACATTTACTCCAGACTAATGAACCTGACCTACACATACCTGAACACTATGGGCGATTTAGCGTGGCTAATTCACCTAACCTGCATGTCTTTGATTGGTGGGAGGAAACCTGATTACCCAGAGGAAACCCACGCAGACATGGGGAGAATGTGCAAACCGCACACAGACGATCACCCAAAGTTGGAATCGAACCAAGGTCCCTGGCGCTGTGAGGCAGCAGTGCTAACCACTGAGCCACTGTGCCACCATTTTCTCAAAAGAAATTTAGTGAGGATAGAACAAATTCATGACAATTTCCCCAGAATGCAACAGCAGCTACACAGATGGCTCATTCTAGCAATTAGTAGGAGCATGCCCCAGGAGGAGGCTAAATTTTCAGGCCAGGGTTATGGCCAGGAAGATAAGACTTTAAGTCTGGATATTTTTCCCTTGTTTTTTTTAATTCTGATTTTGTATTTTAAGATCGCACTGGAGAATGGCAATTTTGTACACTTAGAGTCATGGAGATGTGCAGAGCACGGAAACAGACCCTTTGGTCCAACCCGTCCATGCCGACCAGATATTGCACCCGGTCCATAGCCTTCCAAACCCTTCCTATTCATATACACATCCAAATGTCAGTTTCTTTCTCTCTGTCTCTCCAGCACTGACCTCACCATGCGTTTCCTTTGTCTGTACCTCTCCCTTTTTAAAACTGCTGTTGTTTTGACTTTTTTTTTCCAAAGTTCCAAAACAATTCAATAGCATATGAAACAGTAATCGCTGCTTCTGGAATTCGAGGAAATCACCTCCAACACCTAAAATACCTCAGAAAAGGAGCAGCTGTTCCAGCCAGAAATTTTTCCAGTCCTCCATCTTGGATTACCCAGAATCCTCTTATCAGTGTACTCCTGTGTTTTTGTACTTGAGTATGCATGATAATAAAATCTAATTCCAATTCCAATAGTACTAATGCTGCCCATGTGACATATTATAGACAGATGAATGTAGTATATTCAGTATTTGAACAGATCACAGTGATTACAGGGTAGATTGCCAGGATTTTCATGATCATTGCTTTCTGCTGCACATACATAACTTTCCCTCCAGAGAGGCCCAATCAAGAAGTGGATGTGGCTCCCATTTTGTCAATGGCAGAGCAGGATGTGGACACATTGAAAAAACTTTCCTGATGATCCTTTTAAGATGTGTTCTGTTGGGAAGGGTAAATAAGATGGCTGATTGATGAGTGCAGAGTGCTCCTCTGTGCTTCCACATGAACCCGCTGCTTAATTTAAACTTGGACTTGAAAATGCTACAAGTTAGGTGACAGTGGAAGATCCGTGGGATATCCATTGCTTGTGGGAAAAGATAATTTGTATTTGTAAACACCATCAAGTGGTGACAATATTGCCAAACTTCAACATAATTATTTCAACTTGTGTGCTTGCCAAACTGGCCCAGCTTTAGTAACTGAAGTAGAGGCCAGATACAGTGTCCTACCGATTACCCTCAACCACCCATATTTAAAACAGAACCAGCTGTTTCTGCACCACAGCATCTCCAGTTACAGTTGCAATTTAGGCACGAGGTTAGTTTGAAAAGAATTTGAGAGTTCTTCCAAAATACCTCATTCAGAAACACTGATTGGCAACCAGGCAGCAGCCAGTCATGGTAATCCAAAACTGTAATCAGCTGCTGATGTGTGCTGGTATTATATAAGCACTATGAACGGGCTGATGTAAAACCAGCACTGTTCCAATGGAAACATAGTCAGTGGCTGTTCCTGAGATTGCATGAATATCCTAAATATCCAAAGGGAGAACACATGGCCTTTAAACAGTAACAGAGCCTTTTCTGTTCTTGGTTCTCATCCAAATAGCAAACCCTCTCCCTCCTCTATAGTGACAGCCACCTGAGGGATGTAGGGAGGGCTAACTGCATGAGGAAAAATCCAATGATATTTAACAGTTTTTGCTGGGATGAGACTCATAGCCCCATACTGTTTTCTGTTCACATTAAACATAACTTACAATCTAACTTGTCCATGTGGTTTAAGGGATTGAGGTTTTAACAGGGTTGTTTAGATTTTCCATACTGATAAGTTTGTTGAGTTGGATAGGACACAGAAACATTCTGTTGCACTGCTCTTCAATGAAAAGCGTTGTCCTGGGCTACTCGTGGTTGTGGTTATTTGCCTTGGACATGAACTCTTATGGAATGTTTGGGTCAGCTGTATATTATATACTGAAAACACCATGTGTTAACACTGAATCTGGTCAGTGGTTCAGTGCAATAATACTGTTACTTGTAAAGTTCTGTGCATAACCATTATGGATAAAATACATTTTAAATTCAGTTTCTGTCTTGGAACTTGAGCTCCATAGGCGTATAGAAATTCCAAACTATTGCTCAGGTTTGCATGCTTTGTGTGTGCCAAGACTATCAGAATTGATGGGCGATTGAATGATGGAGACAAGGAGGAGCCAGGCAACATCAGGAGGTGGAGAAGTCAATGCTTCAGGTGTAACCCTTCTTCAGGATTGGGGGGGGGGGGGGTTTATGGGGGGAGCAGCATATAAAGGGGGTGGCAGGGGCAGGGTGGTGAAGTGAGGATAGGTGATGACAGGGAGAGGGAACAACCTGATTGGTCAATGGGAGTAATGAATCTGGTAAGTGGCTGGGAGGAATGGGAGGGGCTGGGAAGGGAATCAGGGGAAGGGAAGGGAGATTAATTGAGTCAACATTGAGTTCTCCAATTTCAAATAACCTCCCTCCCACTCCCCGACTCCCTTTCCAGCCCCTTCCCCTCCCTCCCACAGTTCTCTGCCACCAACCGGATTCATTCCACCCATTGACCAACCGGGTCATACCTTCTACCTGGCTTCACCTAACCCCACCTCACCCCCCGTGCCCCTGCCACCCCCTTTATCTGCAGCTCCCCCCGCACCCACACCCACTCCTGAGGAAGGGTCGCACCTGAAAGGTTGACTTCTCCACCTTCCGATGCTGCCTGCCTTGCTGTGTTCTTCCAGCCTTCTGCTTGCCTACACTGGATTCCAGCATCTGCAGTTTTTTTAATATCTCTATTGAATAATGGATGCATCGAAATGAGGTATCAATTCTGCCCTCACCAATAAGCACTTTCTTGCAGTCTTCATTAGATAAGAATTAGAAGTGGAAAATCTGACTCTCTTTTCTTCTTCCTTGGTGCCAAGGCTTTGAAATGAATTGTGCCCCATTTAGATTAGCAGCAATCATTCAGATACCTGATAACAGCACCAAGCAACAGGACTTCACAGGGGCTAGGAAAGAAAGTTCACCAAAACCACACAAGGTTCAGCAGATTATTTTTCATCTCTGTTCAATTATTCTTGCATGATTTGCACTTGAAGTGCACTTATATATGGGCTGAATCTTGGAATGGATATATTTGATTAAAGACAAACAGTGTGCTAATTACAGGGAGGTGGGTGGGCAGTTAGTTCATTTGACTGGATGGCTGCTTTTCAATGGAGGCCAGCAACATGGGTTCAATTCCAGCTTTGGCTGAGGTTACCGCGATGGAGTCTCCTTCTCAATCTCTCCACTCCCCCAAGGTTAAACCACCACCCCTCTCTACCGAGAGAGCAGGCTGACAGCAACCTAACTTTTATGCTGTGTACTCCAGTGTCCTTGATTGAATGGGATTGAGGCCCTAATGGACTGAGCAATAATCTGGACTTCCGAGTATAAGCCATTAAGCTATCTTGTGAGAAAACGGTCATTCGGTTGTTCAAGTGGAATTTAATGTAAAGCAATAAAACCATTATCACAAAATGAATCACAGTTCATCAGTTGTAATGTAAGAATTCCTTCCAGGGCAGCGTACTTCAATATCCAGCCCCCCGAACTGAAATGCATCACTAACATTTGAGTTGGTTTGCTCAGAACTCAATGAACAGAAGTTTTTTCTCCTTTAATACAGATGAAGGAAAGTTTGGTATACCCACTATTCCAAGTGACAAAGGCCATGTAACTTGTAGTTTCCACACCTCATAGACTGAAACTCAGGGCTATTCCTCAGCCTTCACCTTTTCAGGAGCTGATAGCCACCAGTTTTCCAGAGTTGTATGGATGAGATTGTAATCATTTGAGCAGTATAGATATTGCTTTGGTTGTACTTGTCCATTTCACCTCATGTTGAGGGGATGTAAATTAGTTCAGCTCATTAAGCTACAAGAAGGCAGGTTTACTTGAGTTACTGAAAATAAAACACTTTATAACCTGTATCTTCATGAAACCACCATCCGAAACTAATGGCTTGGCATGAATCAACATGTTTTCTAATTAGCCTGTTTAGTGATGTTATTACACACCTCTGGAGCACATGGGATTGAAGCCAGGCCTCTGCTGAGACATAACAAATAATGGCATCCAATATGGTACACTAACCCACAACCCTGAGACCAGGTCTCATGATGCACCAACTGAATTCGCTGCACAGTCAGCATGCTGGGTAATGTCTTTGAAGCAGACTTGAGACAATAACTGGCCGTGGCTAGATTTTGTTTCAAGATGTGGCAGGTTTTATATCTTGAAATTCTAGAAAATGTTAGCAAAAACTTGGTGTTGAAGATGAGGAAGTGAGCATTTAAGCGGAACTTGCTAGGTATATGAGAAAGAGAAGAATGCACATTTGAGATAGGACAAAATGAAAGCTCATATGTGAAATTACTGCACCCAGGCCAGTATCCAAGTACAAAGTCATCGTTATTTATACTTGCACAATACAAGGTACTGAGCACAAAGCTGGCTTCGAGAGTGAACAGAACCTCCTTGACACTCCTGCTCACACCTGTCAGCCAGGGTTCCCTGACTGCACCAGATTAACAGCCCCAATCAGGGAATTCATATTCTATGAGATCCACCTGGCTGGCCTTGTTCCAATCATTATAATATGGAGCTTAAAGATTGGTGTAGACTTGTTGGGCTGACTGGTCTCTTTTTTTAATTGTGAAATTCTATAAATTGAAAAATGAAGAGGCACGATTTTTATCTGCCTGGGATTTCTGGGATGGATCATGAAACAGTTCATTCTAAGGGCATAATGCATTTTGTTTTTGTTTCCTCACTCCTTCACTGGCATGGAGGCTTTGGCGCCACCTGTACCATTACGGGCACCAATCAGAGCTTGCAATAAACTGAGCTGAGAGGAGAGCAGGAGTTAGAGTGACCAACTGCACGAGCTGACCTGTGACCTCCAGCCAGGATCAGGAATGTGTATCTGCTGACAAGCACAATTGCTTTGGCCAGTCCTCTCTGTCATGTGATAGGTCACCTTTTGGGATCTTTGAATGATCTCACCGTTCTTTTTAAAAAACTGACAAAATAAATTCATTCATAGAAATGCTCGACATTTTTAGAGTCTCTATCAAACTGGTTCTCCCAACTCCCTTTGTTTCAGGTCTCCTCATCAGTTTTTTCATTCTTAGGATGTGGATGATGTTGGTCAAGGCCAACATTTAATATCGAACTGATTGGTTTGTTAGGCCATTTATAAGGGCAGTTTTTGAGTCACTCATACTGTTGTGGTCTGCAGTCATATGTAGGCCAGACCAGGTAACAATGGCCAATTTCTTTCCCTGAAGGATATTAGTGAACCTAGATGGGTTTTAATGACAATTGTTGACAGTTTAACAGTCACTATCACTGTGCACCTTCAATTCTGCATTTATTAACTGGATTTAAATGCCTTGCAATAGATCTGGGAGATTCTGCCTCTATGTGCGAGTGGTGGAAGGAATGAATGTTTAACATGGCAGATTGGTCTTGGGTCCAGATCATTAGTTGCAGGTTCAGACTGTTAAACTACCTAGTTTGTGCAATGGGTGAGGGCAACGTTGTGATGCAATGTTCAGAGTACACAGGGGTGGCAACTCAATTGTTCAGATCAGTTCAAACATGGGGCAGCTAATGGTGGAGGGGCAAGGGGGTGGAGGGCAGGAATTGAGGCTGTCAGGCTTAAGTTGCCATAATGGTGGGGAAGGTGGAGTGGAGTGAGGAATGGCAAATGGAGGTTGCAAACGATTGGGGGGTATGAGAGGAGCAACAAAGCGGGGGGGAAGGGCATATGAGGTTGTAAGGGAGGGTGTTAAAGTAAGAAAGAGGGCTGCAAAGGAGAGTGAAGGGCTTCAATTGGAAGGACTGCATAATCTGAGAAGAGACTGCAAAAAGGGGAGAGAATGGACAGATAAGTCAGGTGGAGAAGCTGGGAAAAAAGGGACGTGGGAGTGAGGTGTTTTAAACCTTCCAATAAAGGAAGAATAAACCACTGGGACAAGGGAACATTGCAGTTGTCTGAGGTACTGAGTTCTTCCATTTAGAACCTTTAGTTTAAGGCCAAGAAGTACTGGAGTTATTATTGGAGGGATTGCATTTGTGTGTTGTTACATACTTAGGGCTTTTATGGATTATTGGCTATGTGTCAATTTTGAAGAGTTTCATTTTTGGTTTCTCTTTGAGCTTAAGTGTGTTTTCTCTTGCAGCTCTCCACAGCACACCTTATTATTTGCCCCTCATGACTCTATGGTGCCTGACCCATGTTCTCACAAACACAGCAATGATGAAAGTGCAGTGATTGTAATGAGGTCAGCCAGGTTTATCTCATAGAATATGAGTTCCCTGACTGTGGCTGTAAACCTGGTCCAATCAGGGTGCCCGGGCTGACAGATATAAATAGGAGTGTCAGGGATTCTGCTTAGTCTAGGAGCTGGCTCTGAGCTGGCTGTGTCAGCATCAGGTACATATAAATAAAGGGTGACTTGGTGACAGAATACCGGCCTTGGTGAAATTATTTCAGAAAGTACTCACTATGCCTGGGATTCCCAGCTCTGGCACCATTTTGAAGTCTAGTCATGCACCAGGTCACATGCTGCCTGCCAGGTGCTACCCTTCTCAACGACAGGGGAATATTAAAAACCACTGAAGAGTACAAAATTGGCATGGCTGACATTTTACTGCAAATAGCAGTCCGCATGAATGAATGGATTGCTGTCTCACATCACCAGCTTCCTGATCAATTGTTATTCTCCCTGCATCTATAAGAACCATGCTATCCAGGTTACTTGCCCCGTAGTGCTGGTACCCAGTCTAAGATGACACTATACTTTCCAAATGCCCAGTGTAGCATAACACCTTCAAATTGCTCAATGGGGGAGTATCATATGCTGGAAAGCCTTCAAACAGTTGAAAACATTAATTTTTGTTCAACAGCAGAAAAAGCAAAGAGAACAAAATGAACAAGCTGCCATTGCTTCTGGGAACAGATAGGAACCACTCATCTTTCAAGCAACATAAAAATTAACAATTAGTGAATGACATTGCACCATGCCCACTGTGATGATGACCCCTGCTGTGCCCGGATCCATTGGATCACAGTTCCAATGACCCTGTGTTGGGAATATCAGAAACAGAACAGGTCTGGAGTGATGTGAGCAGTCAGCATTCACATCACTCACAAATTGGGGTTTTAGCAGAGTTCTCCATCCAGTGGGACATGGGGGTGCCATGGAATGCCTTTCCATGGACCTTTGACATAGGGACCTTATTCCAATGAATACTGCATAAACCATAATCATACAAATACAGTCAGAAATTGCAAGTGCTGTATGATTACTGAGACCCTGTCTACCCAACCACTGCACCACACATGGTGACACCCAGGTTAAACCACCATCAGGGTCATCTTTCTATAATGGGAGAGTAGTTCTGTGGTCCTCTGGGACTGTGCTAAATTGACTAACATTATCCTATCTCACCATAAGACCAAAGAAAGGCAGAGTTGCATATTAGCTCATGTTGGTGAACACTTAGAATTAAAGCTGTGAGGAAATTGGCTCAATGTCTCTATGCAGCCTAGGAGATCTTAGTTAAAAATCACACAACACCAGGTTATAGTCCAACAGGTTTAATTGGAAGCACACTAGCTTTCGGAGCGTGTGCTTCCAATTAAACCTGTTGGACTATAACCTGGTGTTGTGTGATTTTTAACTTGGTACACCCCAGTCCAACACCAGCATCTCCAAATTAGGAGATCTTGGATTGTCTTTGTGAGTAGTGATATTTTTAAGGTCACTTGTGATTACTTCTGTCTCATAAAGAAGACAATGATCAGTCTATAATGACCAATAACACGGTGAAGATTGTTTGTGACCACGATTTGAATCCTACACGGTTCGACACCATGTGAATTTCATATGCAGGGTACTATGATTACAGCTGTCTTCAACACATCCAGCAAGTGCCTGATAACTGCAATTGCCACTTGAAGGGGTTCACATTAAAAAAACCCTTACAGCCTGTGTGCTCAGGCAGAGACAAACACTGTAGGTGTGCTCACAGCCAGTTTTGATTTTCATTGTGCATTTACGATTCAGTTGAATGTGAAAAGTAAGGTTGTACTCGGTGTAGTGAATCCTAGGTTCAACCTTGTCATCAAAGGGACCTCCCACACTTTCATGGTCCTTTCTTCCTGTCAGTCCCTGTTGAGGCCCTCATTACTGAGCATCCACACAATCCCCTACACCTCTTTCATTGATGATATCTTCTCCCAACATTACTGTCTAAGCGCTAGCCCTGTAGATAATCATTCGATCATTATGCTGCACTGTTCCCTGTAGATTCTAGGCTGGTTGTGACCATCAATGAGTAGACAGTGCAAAAATCGGTGCAGTTGTGGATAGTCTAGGGGTTGTCAAAGGACCCTGTGAGAAATAGATCAGTTGCACATATGAGCGGAGAAATGGCAATGGAGTTTAATCCAGATAAGTGCGAGGTACTGCACTTTGTGAGATCAAACGTTAAGGAAAAGTATATCATTAATGGCAGGACCCTGAACCGCATTGATATACAGTGGGATCTTGGGGTTCAAGTCCATAGCTCCCTGCAAGTGACCACACAAGCAGTTAGGGTGGTAAAGAAGGCATTTGGCATGCTTGCCTTTATTGGTCACGAATTGAATACAAGAGTCAGCATGTCATGTTGCAGCTCTATAAGACTTTGATCAGGCCACACTTAGACTATTGCATTCAATTCTGGTTGCCACATTGCAGGAAGGATGTGGAGGCGATAGAGAGGGTGCAGAATAGGTTTACCAGAATGCTGCCTGGATTAGAGGGTATTCGCTATAAGGAGAGGCTAGAAAATGTCAGGTTGTTTTCTCTGGAGCAGTGGGGCATGAGGGAAGAGTTGATAAAAGTCTATAAAATTATGAGTTGCATACATAGAGTTGATGGTCAGAATCTTTTTCTCAGAGTTGAATTGTCTAATACTAAGTGGCATATATTTAAGGGAAGGGGGCAACTTCAAAGGACATGTGGGGGGAAGTTTTCTATACAGACAGTGGTACTTGTCTGGGATGTGTAGCCAGGGTGGTGGAGGAAGCAGATATGATGAGAGTGTTTGAATATGCAAAGAATGGAGGGATATGCAGGAAGAAGGGATTAGATTAATTTGACACCATGTTCAGCACAATATCGTGAACCAAAGGGCCCATTCCTGTATTGTATTATTCTATGTTCTATATGCTCCCATAGATTATCATCTCCCACCTTTGTAAATTGAGTTGACTTCTTTCACAGTAATTGTTCCCTTGGCATCCCAACTGCCTCCAATCCTGCAATTTACTTTCCCAGCTCCCACACCACAGCTTATGCCCCTAATAACCACTCTCACTCCTCCCCCGTCCTTGTTTTTCAGTGAGCAGATCCCCCGGTTCCTGACCAACTGGGAAGGACAGCCTGACTGATGAGTGACAAAGCCCTTAACTAATCTCAGTGCAGGTCATTGACTGACTGTGAATCCAGGGACTGATTGCATTGGGCCCATAGAGCTGACCTATAGCCTACTACATGGACTGCCATACTGAAGCCCTGACCCTAACTGCCCCAAATGGCTGACTGACTGTGTGCAGTCTCCTGGACTAGGATCAGATGCTACGCATGATTGACAGTGGTGAGATTCCTTGACTGATGATGTTCCATCTTGGCATAAACAAAGACTTGGAGAAATGGCCATTTGGTTGAAGCGTATGCCATGTGTTTGCAATGAAAGCAGCTGATACATGCTGTGGGTGTGATAGTGATGCAGCATGGTACTGTGAGGCAACATTGCATCCCTTGACTGATCCCTGCTGACAATCCTGCCTCACTTTATGCCTGTGCTAAATGGCAAAACTTGCCAGAATAATTGTGAACCTTTACCTTCTGAATAAGATGGCTAAGCACTAAGTAGAGAGTCTGATCTTCCACGTGGATGCAAGGCAAGTGAGCATTCAGTGGGTGAACAAGGGAGCCCTGAGGGTTTGCTTCGGTCCCATCCATGAGCTGGTTGCTTGTCCCTGTGCATAAAGTGTCCTGGCAGCAGCATTCTAGTGAAAGGTGCCAGTGCATTCCAAAGTGCAGCATTGAAGTGTGGTGTCAGTGGGTTGGAGTTATGCCATGACATGGTAAACTTAATACTTGTTGATGCCAAGCTCCAAGGCTGCTGACCAGGCAGTATGCCCAGAGATGTTGGTGATTGCTATCTAAGATTTGGCCCCACAGGAGCGTGCAATGAGCTGGAGTTGCCAGATACCCACTCTGTCGCCATCAAGTTTCTACCCATTGCTTGGAAGAATGGGAAATATAATATCAGATGAGATTAGTTACTCGTAACATGCAAATACGCCTCTCATTACTCACTAGTTCGATTCCTCAGTTGCAAAATTAAACGTATTTTTCTCGATATTGGGAACTTCATTTTTCCAATCTTATTTTTTTAACTGTCCATTGCTTTCTTTCCACAGATGCTGCCAGACCACCTGAGTTCCGCCAGCAATTTATATTTTTGTCTCCGTTGTCTATGTTAATCAGGGGCTGGGAAGATACTGCCCTATGAATTATGTGAGGTAATTGTTAGAGACCAACATGCAATTGCTATGCTGTGACCTCACCAGTCCACAGAAAACATGTTCAGGATGAAAGCTTTTAGTGTATAGTAATGTCTACATAACTTATTCTTTGAAAAATGCAGTTGTCGTTAACTTCTGCATTTTTTCTTTAAGTGTCATGGTGTCTAGTAAATTAATGTTTTCCTTGTGTGGCTTTACATTGAATGGAACAATGATAGATGATTGCGAGCATTAACAAATTCTTCTGATTCTGCTTCTACGTGAGTCCCAATACCCAATACGTTAACTCAAGTACTGTTAGTATGTGAGTGCATCACCTGATAAAGGGCTTAGTGAGAAAGGAGCCCCTTTATTGCTGGATGAAATTCAGAGATCCAGGTAGTGTTCAGGAGACTTGGGTTCAATAATAAAAGAAGTCTCTATTAAAAGTCTACGATGACAATGATTGCATTGTCAATTGTCTGAAAAACCCATCTGGTCCACAAATGTCCTTTAGGGAAGGAAACTGCCAGCCTTACCCGGTCTGGACATTGCTGATGAAGGGCTTATGCCCGAAACGTTAACTCGCCTTCTTCTCCTGTGCTTTTCCAGCACCACACATTTCTACTTTGATCTCCAGGATCTGTTGTCCTCGTTTTCTCCTGGATTACATGTGACTCCAGGTATACAGCAATGTGATTGAATCTCTTAACTCAGGTTTGGGCAATAAATGCTGGCTGAGCCAGTGATGCTCTCCCCCCGTGAATGAAAAAAATGAAATCTCAAAAACCACTCTTTGAAAATAACATCTGTTTTGACCTCGGCTGTGATGCCTCTCACAGTGAAATATTGCCAATTGGTATCCAGTGAGGTACCTGAATTAAACTTTTCAGGGGATCCACTGTATCTAGAGTAGAATTATATTTTTGTTAGGGGAAATGGTGTGAATTGTCCAATAAACAGGAACTAAATAAATATGAGTTAAATTTATAAGAGCAGAAATAATAGGATTTACTGTGAAGATTGTATCGGGTGATGATATCTTCTAAAGATTCACATTTTTGAAAAATCCAAGCCTGATGCTCCAGGGGAGAATAAAGCCGTAACAGATGAGCCCTTTTATCGACTTGATAACTTTATCACTGGAAAATTGACCTTTTGAATTCTGAGGCCAAAGTTCAGAAGGCTTTTGTGCCTTCTGCTTTGGGTCTTGATGCTTTTCAACTTTTGCTTCCTGCACAACAGTGGCACCATTTAACATTGTACGGGGAAGCAGTGATACGGTTTCACCTTTTCTAAGCTAAATCTTGACTATCAGATATCTGTTGGCAGAGGTTCGGGCAGTTCCTGACCCCTGTCTCTGAAGCACTTGTCTGTGTGCCTTATGCCTTTTATTTAGAAAAAAATGAATGATCATACTGATACAGACATCTGTTTCCAAGGGAGAAATTCATTGGAAGCTAAGTTGTCCCAGGCTAAAGAGGTGAATATGTGATGACCTTGCTTCTTTGTGGGTCAGGGGGTAGGAATGTTTACCCTAAGGCAGCACAACCTGAAAAGATCAACTGTTGGGTTTTCATTTCGTTTAATCCTGCTCTACAAATATATTAGACTGTTACCCAAGTGAAAAATGTGCATTTCTTCAGAGGTTTAAATGTGCACTTCAATGTGCTTCACTTTTCAAACATTTCTTTCTGTACTTATTAAGTCATAGAGATGTACAGGATGGAAACAGACCCCTTGGTCCAACTCGTGCTGAGCAGATATCCTAAATTAATCTAAGTTTCATGTGCCAGCATTTGACCCATATCCCTCGAAACCCTTCCTATTCATGTATCTGTCCAGATGCCTTTTTAAATGTTGTAATTGTACCAAGCTCCTCTGGCAGTTCATTCCATACATGCACCATCCTCAGTATAAAATAATTGTTCCTTAGGTCCCTTTTAAATATTTCCCCTCTCATCTTAAACCTATTCCCTCCAGTTTTGGACTCCCCCCATCACAGGAAAAAGACCTTATCTATGTAGGACAAAGTGTGGACTGCAGATGCTGGAGATCAGAGTTGAGAGTGGAGTGCTGGGAAAGCACAGCAGATCAGGCAGCATCCGAGGAGCAGGACACTTGGCGTTTCAGACATAAGCCCTTCATCAAGAATCTGAGGAGCAGGAGAATCGATGTTCGTGGCACGCGGAGCAGGAGAATTAATGTTTAGGGCAATATTCCTGATGAAGGGCTCTTCAGAAATGACGATATTCCTGCTCCTCAGATGCTGTCTGACCTGCAGTGTTTTTCCAGCGCCCCAGTCTCGACCTTGTCTACGTACCCTAAACACACCATTCCTGATTCTATAAGGTCACTTGTCAACCTAGTTGCCTTGTTGATATAAAAAGTTATCAAAGCAAAGTGGAATCATTGTTTTAATTGTGATTGATCTCATTTCAGGAACTCTCAAGGAGGTCAAAACAGGAAAAGTGGTATAGAGTGAAAAATAGAGGATTTATTTGACAATTCTGATCTTGCAGCTCCAACTTGCAACTCAGACTATATGCCTATATTGCTATTATGAGGCAGTGAAAGGGTTAGTATGCACAACAGTGTCAATAACATCTCCTATTGTGATAATGCAAGGCAGAGTTGAGTTGAACAATAGAGTTTGATCGTAACTTCAGAGTTTGACATTCTTTCATAAAGCAAGTTTTAGTATGTTAAGATGTAATAAACAAGTTACTATTTCAGTATACAGAAGGCTCACTCACTCTTCCTCAGTTAAATTACAATACTTCTACCTTACCCCACAAAAATAGGTAGAAACGCAACTTGGGAGAGGGAGACAAACAGCTTACAGAAATATTGATGGGCTCAGTATGGAGTCAAAATGTTGCCAAAAGGAGCATTTGTGCGAAAATGTGAAAGGATTCTTTTTAGAAGGGAGAACAAAAAGATCAGAATGTTATTTAAATAGTAAAAACTGCAACACAAAAGGATTCAGGGTTCATATGCAGAAAGCTAGTTCACAGGTGCAGCAGGTAATTAGGAAGTCCGATGGAATATTGGCCCTTATTTCAAGAGGTTTGGAGTCTAAGTCTTACTGCAACTGTATAAGTTATCAATGAGACCACTGGAGTACTGTGAGCAATTTTGGTCCCTTATTTAGGGAAAGATTTCATTGCATTGGAGGTAGTTCACAGAAGATTCACTCGGATTATCCCTGGTCTGGAGGGATTGTCTCATGAGTAAAGATTAAACAGGTTGGGACTCTACTCACTAGAGTTTAAAAAGAATGACAGAATATCTCATTGAAAAATATAGAATTCTTAAGGGGCTTGAACAGCATAAATGCTGAGAGGATGTTTCCCCTCATGGCCCCACCAGAGGCCATAGTCCCAGAATAAAGCGGCACTAATTTTGGATTGAGATGAGAACAAATTTCTTCTCTCAGAGGGTTGTGAGGCTTTGGAACTCCTTGCTACAGAGAGAGGCAGAGTCCTTTATGTTTATTGAAGGCTGATATAAATATAGTAGTGGGGAAATCAAGGGTTATGGGAAAAAGGGAGGAAAGTGGATGTGAGGAATGTCAGATCAGTCATGACCATCTTGAATGGCAGAACAGACTCGAGGGGTGGAATGGTCTATTCCTGTTCCTTTTCCTCATGGTCTTAGAGTTACCTTGTTAAAAGTCTGCCTTCATTCGATGCTAAGAAAATGGATCATTATATGATCTCTGTGCAATTCAAAGCAACACACCAACAGGGCATCGACCCAGTTAGTTGTTTTTCTGCGAATGCAGTTTAGTCCTTTTGCCATGCCATCCAAACTTCTCTTGTCCCCTCAATCTTATTTCATGCATTTACCTGATTAACTTGTGATCTTCTGTGAATTTGTCAGTCTGTGTTACAGGACTCTGGAAAATGGATTTCGCAGTCTCTTTGTACATTTTGATTTTTCTACTTCACAACGGTAATTGCTGGCAGCATCTGGCGAGAGAGGGAAACAGGGTTAACATTTTGAATCAAATATGAATCTTCTTCAGAACTTTCTCTTTCCACAGAAGCTGCCAGATCGACTGAGTATTTCCAACATTTTCTTTCTAAATCATGTTAAAAGCACATTCTAAATGAATAGTTTGAAGATTGAAGTAAGCAATTGGTTTATGGAGTGATTGTAGCCTGAGCCTGGTACATTTCTGCAACACACCTTTTGTTTACACAATTATACATGCTCATGTAAGAAATAGTTTATCTCTGTCATGTAGAGACTGAGAGAGCCTGAAAATTTCTCTGCTTGGATTTGAATACATGACTGTAAATGATATCTTTGCAGCATCATGTAGAACATTAGCTCATTATTCTGCACTGGCTAAATTTAAATAGGTGAGGGAGCATGGTTCTGGACGTCTGAATGGTGTTCTGCTGTTCTCTGCTGGTCTGCTCAGAATTGAATCATAAAATCTCTTCTCTGATATGTGAATGAACTGGTGAAATTAAAATACATTATTGGGAAAAAAATTTGAGTAATGACCATAAGGGCATATGAGTTAGGAGCAGAAGTAGTGGGCGGCATGGTGGCACAGTGGTTAGCACTGCTGCCTCACAGCGCCAGAGACCCGGGTTCAATTCCCACCTCAGGCGACTCTCTGTGTGGAGTTTGCACATTCTCCCCGTGTCTGCATGGGTTTCCTCCGGGTGCTCTGGTTTCCTCCCACAGTCCAAAGATGTGCTGGTCAGGTGAATTGGCCGTGCTAAATTGCCCGTAGTGTTAGGTAAAGGGGTAGATGTAGGGGTATGGGTGGGTTGCGCTTCGGCGGGGCGGTGTGGACTTGTTGGGCCGAAGGGCCTGTTTCCACACTGTAAGTAATCTAATCTAAAGTAAAACTTTTGGTTTGCTCCCTAGAGTCATAGAATCCGTACAGTGTGGAAATAGGTCATTTGTCCCAACAAGTCCACACTGACCTTCTGAACAGTAACCCACCCAGGCCCTATTACTCTATATTTCCCCTGACTGAGACACCTAGCCCACACATCCTTGAAAACTATGGGCAATTCACCTGGACCTGCACATCTTTGGACCGTGGGAGGAAACCCACGCAGACAGTCAGCCGAGCATGGAATCGAACCCGGGTCCCTCGTTCTATGAGGCAGCAGTGCTAACCACTGAGTCACCATGCCGCCCTATCTTCAATAAGGTCACAGCTGATCTATTTATGTTCTAAATTTTACATTCCCATCTACCCCAATCATCTTAGATTCCAAATAAAAGACAGAAATTGCTGGAAAAACTCAGCAGGTCTGGCCGCATCAGTGCAGAGAAATTCTGGATTAGTGGTGCTGGAAGAGCACAGCAGTTCAGGCAGCATCCAACGAGCAGCGAAATCGACGTTTCGGGCAAGAGCCCTTCATCAGGAATAAAGGCAGTGAGCCTGAAGGGTGGAGAGATAAGCTAGAGGAGGGTGGGGGTGACCCATTGTCTCAGCATGCTCCTGCCCCACTGAACTCATCTCTACCTACCTCAACACTGTCCTATCCCCCCTAGTCCAGAAACTCCCCACATACGTTCAAGACACCACCCACACCCTCCACCTCCTCCACGACTTCCGTTTCCCCGGCCCCCAACGCCTCATCTTCACCATGGATATCCAATCCCTCTACACCTCGATCCGCCATGACCAGGGCCTCCAAGCCCTCCGTTTTTTCCTCTCCAGACGTCCCCAACAGTACCCTTCCACTGACACTCTCATTCATTTGGCCGAACTGGTCCTCACCCTTAACAATTTCTCTTTTGAATCCTCCCACTTCCTCCAGACCAAAGGGGTAGCCATGGGCACATGTATGGGCCCCAGCTATGCCTGTCTCTTTGTTTGCCAAGTAGAACAGTTGATCTTCCGTAATTACACCAACACCACTCCCCACCTCTTCCTCCGCTACATTGATGACTGCATTGGCACCACCTCGTGCTCCCACGAGGAGGTTGAGCAATTCATCAACTTCACCAACACATTCCACCCTGACCTTAAACTTACCTGGACCATCTTTGACACCTCCCTCCACTTCCTGGACCTCTCCATCTCCATTCGTGACGACCGACTTGACACTGACATTTTTTACAACCCACCGACTCCCACAGCTACCTGGATTCCACCTCTTCCCACCCTATCTCTTGCAAAAATGCCATCCCGTATTCCCAATTTCTCCGCCTCCGCCGTATCTCCTTCCAGAAGGACCAGTTCCACCACAGAACACACCAGATGGCCTCCTTCTTTAGAGACTGCAATTTTCCTTCCCATGTGGTTAAAGACGCCCCCCAACATATCTTGTCCACATCCCGCACCTCCGCCTTCAGACCCCACCCCTCCAACCGTAACAAGGACAGAACGCCTCTGGTGCTCACCTTCCACCCTACAAACCTTCGCATAAACCAAATCATCCACCGACATTTCCGCCACCTCCAAAAAGACCCCACCACCAGGGATATATTTCCCTCCCCACCCCTTTCCGCCTTCCGCAAAGACCGTTCCCTCCGTGACTACCTGGTCAGGTCCACACCCCCCTACGACCCACCCTCCCATTCTGGCACTTTCCCCTGCCACCGCAGGAACTGTAAAACCTGTGCCCACACCTCCTCCCTCACCTCTATCCAAGGCCCTAAAGGAGCCTTCCACATCCATCAAAGTTTTACCTGCACATCCACTAATATCATTTATTGTCTCCATTGCTCCCGATGTGGTCTCCTCTACATTGGGGAGGGAACATCTCCGAGACACCCGCACCAATCAACCAAACTGCCCCGTGGCCCAACATTTCAACTCCCCCTCCCACTCTGCTGAGGACATGGAGGTCCTGGGCCTCCTTCACCGCTGCTCCCTCACCACCAGATGCCTGGAGGAAGACCGCCTCATCTTCCGCCTCGGAACACTTCAACCCCAGCGCATCAATGTGGACTTCAACAGTTTCCTCATTTCCCCTTCCCCCACCTCACCCTAGTTCTAAACTTCCAGCTCAGTAACAGTCCCCATAACTTGTCCAGACTTGTCCTACCTGCCTATCTTCTTTTCCACCTATCCACTCCACCCTCTCCTCCTTAACCTATCACCTTCCTCCCCTCCCCCACTCACCCATTGTACTCTATGCTACTCTCTCCCCACCCCCACCCTCCTCCAGCTTATCTCTCCATGCTTCAGGCTCACTGCCTTTATTCCTGATGAAGGGCTGTTGCCTGAAACGTCGATTTTGCTGCTCGTTGGATGCTGCCTGAACTGCTGTGCTCTTCTAGCACCACTAATCCAGAATTTGGTTTCCAGCATCTGCAGTTATTGTTTTTACCTCAGTGGAGAGAAATCAGAGTTTATGTTTCAGGTCCCTTCTTCAGAATGATGTCCTCTGAGACAATAGACAATAGACAGTAGACAATAGATGCAGGAGTAGGCCATTCTGCCCTTCGAGCCTGCACCGCCATTCAATATGATCATGGCTGATCATTCCTAATCAGTATCCTGTTCCAGCCTTATCTCCATACCCCTTGACTCCACTATCTTTAAGAGCTCTATCCAATAAAGACAAAGCATTCCAAAGTTGCAAAAACCTTTGAGCGGAATAAAAACCCTCATCTCTGTCTTAAAAGAGTGGTCCCTAATTTTAAAACCATGTCCCTTAGTTCTGGATTCACCAACAAGAGAGAATGTCCTTTCTGTATCCATCTGTTATGTGGCACCTTGTCAAATATCTCCTGGAAATCTAAGTACAATTAATCAACAGGTACTCCTTTATCCATAGTGCATGTTATTCCTTAAAAGAATTCCAATAAACTGTTTAAGTATAACTTCCCTTATGTAGAATGATACTGATTCTTCTGGGCTACCCTGAATTTTTCCAAGTGCTCAGTTAACTTTCTTAATAATCAATTCTAATATCTTTCCCATGACAGACATCAAACTAATTGGCCTATGGTTTCCTGTTTCCTTCCTCTCTCCCTTCCTGAGTAGAAGGGTTATAGTTGATATTTTCAAAAATCTAAGGAATTTTGGAAAGTTAACACTAGCAGAATTAACTACTACAATATCCACCTCTGAAAATGTAAGGATGAACTCTATCAGGACCTGGACATTTATCAAACTGTAGCTTCATCAGTATGCTCAGTATGCTCAGTTTGATTCTTTAGTGATTATAATTTTACAAAGTTAATAGAGTCATAGAAATGTACAGCATGGAAACAGACCCTTCAGTTCAACCTGTCCATGCCGACCAGATATCCCAACCCAATTTAGTCCCACCTGCCAGCACCCGGCCCATATCCCTCCAAACCCTTCCTATTTATATACCCATCCAAATGCCTCGTAAATGTTGCAATTGTGCCAGCCTCCACCACATCCTCTGGCAGCTCATTCCATACATGTACCACCCTCTGCGTGAAAAAGTTGCCCCGTAGGTCTCTTTTATATTTTTTGGCCTCTCAACCTAAACCTATGCCCTCTAGTTCTGGACTCCTCGACCCCAGGGAAAAGACTTTGCCTATTTACCTTATCCATGCCCTTCATAATTTTGTAAACCTCTATAAGGTCACCCCTCAGCCTCCGACGCTCCAGGGAAAACAGCCCCAGCCTGTTCAGCCTCTCCCTATAGCTCAAATCCTCCAATCCTGACAACATCCTTGTAAATCTTTTCTGAACCCTTTCAAGTTTCACGACAGCTTTCCGATAGGAAGACCAGAATTGCACACAATATTCCAACAGTGGCCTAAACAATGTCCTATACAGCCGCAACATGACCTCCCAACTCCTGTACTCAATACTCTGACCAATAAAGGAAAGCATACCAAACGCCTTCTTCACTATCCTATCTACCTGTGACTCCACTTTCAAGGAGCTATGAACCTGCACTCCAACGTCTCTTTGTTCAGCAACACTGCCTAGGACCTTACCATTAAGTGTATAAGTCCTGCTAAGATTTGCTTTCACAAAATGCAGCAACTTGCATTTATCTGCCACTTCTCAGCCCATTGGCCCATCTGGCCAAGATCCCGTTGTAATCTGAGGTAACCCTCTTCGCTGTCCACTGCACCTCCAATGTTGGTGTCATCTGCAAACTTACTAACTGTACCTCTTATGCTCTCATCCAAATCATTTATGTAAATGACAAAAAGTCGAGGACCCAGCACCTTTGAATCAGTTCTGTATCCAAATTGCTAATTGTCCCTGTATTCCATGAGATCTAACCTTGCTAATCAGTCTCCCATGGGGAATCTTGTCGAACGCCTTACTGAAGTTCATATAGATCACATCTACTACTCTGCCCTCATCAATCCTCTTTGTTACTTCTTTAAAAAACTCAATCATGTTTGTGAGACATGATTTCCCACGCAAAAAGCCATGTTGACTATCCCTAATCAGTCCTTGCCTTTCCAAATACAAGTTTTCCTATCCCTCACGATTCCCTCCAACAACTTGCCCACCACCGAGGTCAGGCTCACTGGTCTATAGTTCCCTAGCTTGTTCTTACCATCCTTCTTAAACAGTGGCACCACCTTTGCCAGTCTTCCGGCACCTCACCTGTGACTATAGATGATACAAATATCTCAGCAAGAGGCCCAACAATCACTTCTCTAGCTTCCCATAGAGGTCTAGGGTACATCTGATCAGGTCCTGGGGATTTATCCACCTTTACCCATTTCAAAACATCCAGCACTTGCTCCTCTGTAACCTGGACATTTTGCAAGATGTCACCAGCTATATCCCTATAGCCTATATGTTCCATATCCTTTTCCACAGAAAATGCTGATGCAAAATACTCATTTAGTACCCCCCCCATTTTCTGCAGCTCCACACAAAAGCTGCCTTGCTGATCTTTGAGGGACCCTATTCTCTCCCTAGTTACCCTTTTGTCCTTAATGTATTTGTAAAATCCCTTTGGATTCTCCTTAATTCTATTTGCCAAAGCTATCTCATGTCCCCTTTTTGCCCTCTTGATTTCCCTCTTAAGTATACTCCTACTTCCTTTATACTCTTCTAAGGATTCACTCGATCTATCCTGTTTATACCTTACATATACTTCCTTTTTCTTAACCAAGCCCTCAATTTCTTTAGTCATGCAGCATTCCCTATACCTACCAGCCTTTCCTTTCACCCTGACAGGAATATACTTTTTCTGGATTCTCGTTATCTCATTTCTGAAGGCTTCCCATTTTCCAGCCATCCCTCAGCAAGAGGCCCAGCAATCACTTCTCTAGTTTCCCACAGAGTTCTAGGGTACATCTGATCAGGTCCTGGGATTTATCCACCTTTACCCATTTTAAGACATCCAGCTCTTGCTCCTCTATAACCTGGATATTTTGCAAGATGTGCCCCCAATCAGCTTTCAAAAGTTCTTGCCTAATACCATCAAAATTGGCCTTTCTCCAGTTTAGAACTTCAACTTTTAGATCTGGTCTATCCTTTTCCTTCACTATTTTAAATCTAATAGAATTATGGTCGCTGGCCCCAAAGTGCTCCCCCACTGTCACCTCAGTCACCTGCCCTGCCTTATTTCCCAAGAGTAAATCAAGTTTTGCACCTTCTCTAGTAGTTACATCCACATCTGAATCAGAAAATTGTCTTGTACCCACTTAACAAATTCCTCTCCATCTAAACGTTTAACATTATGGCAGTCCCAGTCGATGTTTGGAAAGTTAAAATTCCCTATCATAGCCACCCTATTATTCTTACAGATAGCTGAGATCTCCTTACAGGTTTCTCAATTTCCCTCTGACTATTAGGAGGTCTATAATACAATCCCAATAAGGTTATCATCCCTTTTTTATTTCTCAGTTCCACCCAAATAACTTCCCTGGATGTATTTCTGGGAATATCCTCCCTCAGCACAGCTGTAATGCTATTCCTTATCAAAAATGCCACTCTCCCTCCTCTTTTGCCTCCCTTTCTATCCTTCCTGTAGCATTTGTATCCTGGAACATTAAACTGCCAGTCCTGCCCATCCCTGAGCCATGTTTCCGTAATTGCTATGATATCCCAGTCCCATGTTCCTAACCATGCCCTGAGTTCATCTGCCTTCCCTGTTAGGCTCCTTGCATTGAAATAAATGCAGTTTAATTTATTAGTCCTACCTTGTCCCTGCCTGCCCTGATCTTTTGACTCACTTCTGTTTTCAACTGTACCAGTCTCAGATTGATCTCTTTCCTCACTATCTCCCTGGGTCCCACCTCACCCAATTCCCCCCCCCCACCCCCCACTCCACCTTACTAGAGTAAATCCTCTCAAGCAGCTCTAGCAAATTTCCCTGCCTGTATATTAGTCCCCTGCCCAATTTAGGTGCAATCCATCCTTCTTATACAGGTCACTTCTATCCCAAAAGACATTCCAATGATTCAAAAATGTGAATCCTTCTCCCATACACCAGCTCCTCAGCCATGCATTCATCTGCTCTATCCTCCTATTCCTGCCCTCACTAGCTCGTAGCACTGGGAGTAATCCAGATATTACTACTCTCAAGGACCTCCTTTTTCGATTTCTACCTAACTCTCTGTAATCTTCCTTCAGAATTTCAACCTTATCCCTTCCTACGTCGTTAGTTTCAATGTGTACAATGGCCTCCTGTTGGCCCCTCTCCCCCTTGAGGACATTCTGCACCCTCTCTGAGACATCCTTGATCCTGGCACCAGGGAAACAACACACCATTCTGCTTTATCGCTGCTGGCCACAGAAACGTCTGTCTGTACCTCGGACTACAGAATACTCTAACACAATTGACCTCTTGGAAGCCGATTTACCCCTCATTGCATTAGAGCCAGTCTCAATACCAGAAACATGGCTGTTCGTGCTCCGTTCCCCTGAGAATCCATCACCCCTTACCTTTTCCAAAACAGCTTACCTGTTTGAAATTGGTATATCCACAAAAGTCTCCTGCACTAGCTGCCTACCTCTCTTACCCTTCCTGGAGTTAACCCATCTATGTGACTGTATCTAAGACTTTCCCCCCTTCCTACAACTGCCACCTATCACATACTGTTGCTGTTGTAAATTCCTCATTGCTTCTATCTGTCTCTCCAACTAATCCATTCAATCTGATAAGATTCGCATCCAACAGCATTTATGGCAGATATAATCTTCAGTAATCCTTAAACTCTCTTTAAACTCCCACATCTGACAAGAAATACATATCACTCTACTAAAGGCCATTTTTGCTCCTTCACAATCTATAGACCCAGAAAATAACACTGTCTTATTCCTCTACAAAACACTGCCCCAGGTTAAATTAATAGTTATGGCTTATATTTTAAGTTTAATCAAGAGACATGTCTCCAAAAACATATAATCAAGAAAGAATCCACTCTACTCACTACTGCAGCCTTTCTGTTGGACACACTTAAAATGACTAACTTATCTGATTCTGTGCTGTGAACTTCACCCAAACAGGTTCCTCCAAGATTAGTTGTGAATTTCACTGTTTGTTAATTTTCCCAGACGTGCTCCGATGTCCTGCGATACATGAATTCGAAACAGCAAAGGCAATAACTATGCAAGTTCTTTCTCTCTCTCTCTCTCTCTCTCTCTCTCTCTCATTTCAACTTGCCAATTTTCAGGTGTCACTAGGATTTTTTCCTCTATCCTCTACAATGCAGGCAGCAGCAAAATATTTATTTATTCCATCTGTCATTTCCTTATTATCCATTATGAGCTTCATATTTTCACCGCCTTGAAGATCAACAGTTACTTGACCCATACTTTTGCTTTAGATAACTGGAGAATATCTTGTTTTCTTTAACTTCTGTAGTTAATCATGGTGGGTCCTCCCGTTGGACACTGTCTTTATAGTAGGCATGTACTTATTCTGAAGATCCTTTTCAATGTCTTCCACTACTTCTTTATCTCCCAACCAAATCCCAACTAATTTCATCTGACTCAGCTTTTTTGCCCATATAGTTGGCCTCACTTAATCTTAAAGTATCTTGACTGGATTCACCCTTCTCCCTTTCAAAATATCTTTACTCTGATGTGATTAATTAACCTTGTCACAAAATATAACAACAAGTTTAGCATCACTTGTTATTCCCCCTACTATTCCTCATCTTCAGATAAATTGATTCTATAGCCTGATTTCCTGAACACAGGTTATGTCTAACTTTGGAAGCAATAACATCTTTGATTAAGAGTGCTACTCCTCTATCTCTACTTAGCTTCGTGTTCTTCTTGAATATATATATCCTGCAATCCTTGCCTTCCAGTAATGATTATCCATTTATATTTATTTCCTTCAACTTGTGTTATCAACTATTTTATTCATTCATGGGTGTCATTGAATGGCCATCATTTATTGTCAATTCTTATTGTTTAGAGGCAGTCCATATATCAACCACATTGCTTGGAGTCATATGTAGGTTAGAGCAGGAAAGGAGGGCAGATGGGAAAACTTAGGAGGAGAGAAGTATGAAAAAGGGAATCATGCCTTTACCCTGGATGTAGTTATTGGGCATGTGCAAAGCAAGCAATGTCACAATGATATCAGATAAGGTGATAACTGGAACCCAGCTCTGTAAGGGTCCAGATGAGATGTTGTCCCTTACTTTTCTCAGGACTTATAAGACAATTAGTGCCTGAAAGAGTTAGCTAGCAACACAAAGGACAGCACGGTGGCTCAGTGGTCAGCACTGCTGCCTCACGGCACCAGGGATCTAGGTTCGATTCCAGCCTCGGGTGACTGTCTGTGTGGAGTTTGCAGGTTCTCCCCGTGTCTGCGTGGGTTTCCTCTGGGTTCTCTGGTTTCCTCCCACAATCCAAAGATGTGCATGGCCATGCTCAATTGTCCATCATGTTCAGGGATGTGTAGATTAGATGCAGTAGTCAGGGGTAAATGTAGAATAATAGGGTAGGGGAATGCATCTGGGTGGGATTTCCTTTGGAGGGTCAGTGTGGACTTGTTGGGCCAAATGGCCTGTTTCTGTGCTGTAGGGATTCAAAGGCTCTCTATCAGATTATCAAGGGCTGTTCCTCAGAGGCGCAAACCAGAGATGTGTAGCATTCTACAAATTCTCCATATGTTTACCAGAATTACAGAGCTCCTAAGTCCCTGTTCTTAATGTTAGTAGCATGTAGTAAAGTTAATAATAGAATAGCAATTTATTGTTACGTAACTTTTATGAGAGAGAAATGTAAGCCCCCACACCACGATGCCTGTATGAATGAAAGAAGTCATAGATAAGACGAAAAAAGTAAAAATTATGAAAGAGTTCACCTCAGATCAATTTCAGTTCTGGGAAACTCGATTATGAAAACAAATACTGGAAAAATCTTGATGCCACCCCCAAAGTAGGCATCCACACTGACGAGAGCTCCACGCTGAGACAGGACTGCCAAATCCCAAGACCACCAGGCCAAAAGAGATCTACATTCTGCGACACTGCTGCTCCAGGCCAGAATACAAATCCTTCATACGGGAACGAGACCTCAGTGCCACATGCTGGAACAAGGCTTCTATGCCGGGACTGGACGAGAGGATCACACCAGGCTGCTGGAATGCCCAGAAGCCACTGCTAAAGAAGACCTCCACACTGAGACAAATAATGTCTCAGTAAATACAGTTAAGTTGAACCTAATCTCTCACAGTAAGAAGTCACACAACACCAAGTTATATTCCAACAGATTTATTTGAATCACAAGCTCTCTTCACCTAACAAAGGGACTACACTCTGAAAGCTTGCGATCTCAAATAAATCTTAGAACTTAGAATCCCTGCAGTGTGGAAACAGGACATTTGGCCCATTAAGTCCACACTGACCTTCCGATGAGTAATCCACTCAGACCCATCCCCCTAACCTCTCCCTCTACATTTACCTCTAACCTTCATATCCCTGACCACTAGGGGCAATTTGGCATGGCCAATTCACCTAACCTGCACATCTTTGGATTGTGGGAAGAAACCGGACCATCCGAAGGAAACCCATGCAAACATGGGGAGAATGTGAAAACTTCACTCAAACCATCGCCTGAGGCTGGAATCGCACCTGGGTCCCTGCTGCTGTGAGGCAGAAGTACTAACCACTGAGCGATCATGCTGCCCTTATCTGTTGGACTATAACCTGGTGACGTGTGACTTCTGACTTTGTCCACCCCCCCCACCCCCCGTATCCTGATGTCTCACAGGAGAGAATCATGAATTTTTGAAATAATGAAGCAGTTAAATAATATGTAATAAGCATAGACAGCTTCTCCTGCCTGTGATATCATCTGAGCATCCTTCCTCATAAGGCATCAATAGCTTGATCGATACTAGAAAGATGTTTTGGTGTTGGCCGTGGCACATCTATTCAGATAATTCCAGCAGAAACCAACATTTACAAAATGCTGGTAGCATCAGCTTCAACTTAGCAATCGTGTAAAACTCACATTAGAACAGTGAATACAGAAATTGTGAGAGAAAATGCAGGATAGAGAACAGAATGAGCTCACTACATATTAGTAGTCTGCTTTAATTTGGAAAAAGTCATGCTGAAGGCAGTGATTCATTTGGAATTTAGTTCTGTAAATATCATCGAATACTTTAAGTCAAAACAGCATTTTTTAATATAACCTTATGGTGCCCCAAGTGCCAATAACAAACTTCAAAATACAGGGTGTAACTTATAGGAAACACAAGTAAGCTCTCACTAGCACCAAAGAAAAGTAATCTGTTGACGTTGCTGGAAGAATAAATACTGGTCAGAACACCATGAAAACTCCTTGTCCTTTGGAACCCACTCTCGAGACGTATCCTTGAACTCACGACCTCTTGACTCTTTTCCAATTGGCTGCTCTTCCCGTATGAATCTAAATAGCAACTAGCAACTATCTGCCTGTGGAGCATCCCATATGACTCTGAGCTTGTTCTCAGTAATGTCAACCAGGGTCACCGAATGAAAGATAGTGGCTCTAGCCGATTAATTTCAACAGTCTGGATTCCAGCAGTATCCTATCAGCATTCTGGAGGGGAACTAATTCAATACGGACCAGTGGTCTGGCCTAGGATATTTGTGGCATGTTTAGACCAGTGCTACACTCAGCGTTCCTCAGCATTTAGCAACTGATGTCTTGGGCAACTGTCATTGTCAGTAGTTTCGATGTTGCAGTCACAAATCCTTGCCCAATATGTTCTCAAAAATTCAGATTTATGAAAAGTTGATTTTTATCTGGAATGTGGAGGAACCTCGAGTGTAGAAATGATTGTTTATACTATATGTTTTTCCAGTTGGGAATTGCATGCTGCTAATCGTACAACTCCTTGGAACAGCTATAGATATGAAAACTCTGGGCTGCTTCAAATAATCCTCTGTTCCAGTGGTTTATCTTCTGTTTTATTTGCAAGTAGAATTGAGCACCAATGTTAAATGAACTTCCTTTGTCTGTTGCTAAAAGGTCTTTTGATGCTCTTCTGAACTCCACATGTTGATCCATCTTGATTAACATGGTTGTCATGCCAAAAAGGAAAGAGAACGGACAGAATGATTATTGCAAATTTTATGCTTCATGATTTATTAGTAGTTGAGTATTTGGCATCTTAGTTGATCCTTTGGTGCTGCAACACATTCATTTTTTTTCCCTAAATCAAATACAAGTCTGTAATAAGTGAGGTAGTTTTCTCTACTGGGAATACCAGCTGTCGAAAAACATGTACACTTATCCTGAGGCCTTGATTTTATAGGCCTACTTTTGTCACTGGCATTTTGAGATAAAAGCGAGGCTTTGATCTTGAGGTGCTTGGGCCTCATAAATATTTAAGCTGGGTGAGTTAGGCCCAAACTGACTTTTTCTGAGTTTGGATGAAGTTTTGTTTTTCCTTGAAAACAGGACTTGCCTATGCTGTACAAATGAGGCAAACACAGCAAATTTGATCAGAACAAAAATTGACTTCCAACCCTTTGCATTCCAACGTCCTTGTGTCACAAGCCAACATTCTAGTTGTTGTAGCCTTTGTCTGTACCTGCAACTGTCGTGAATAGTAGTTTCTTTTTAACCGTGCTTGATTAAGCTTGTTCGTTCACAGATCCTCATACAGTGCTTGATTACTCTAATGTCGGGCTGGGGAATAATGAGTCAGGCACAACTGAGAGTGCTGAAGGGCTGGAGGATCCAGCAGCAATAAATGTAGATTGTAAATTTCTGAGTTTTAAGATGCTTAAAGCTCAGGAACCAACCACTTGGATTTGGAACCGCATTGGTGTGAGATAAATCAGATAGATAAGACATACAGCAACTGCATTCAAACCGAACATGTGGCAGTGAGTAAGCGTAACAGCAATTATCTTTTACTGATTATGTACTTGGATTCCCAGATCTCTTTGGTTTTCCACAGTTCCTGATATCTCAATATCAACACAACCTATTGAAAACAGCTGTTGAATGAAAGCCTGTTTGGTCCCTAACCAGCAAGAACAGTGCCATGTGCCACAGGCTGATTTGGAGACAATGCCAAAGACTGGAATTGTTCTTGATATAAAGATTATAATGCCACTCCAGGCTGTGGCAGACCGCAAAGTCAATCTCACCCTGAGTCCTACATAAGGCCAATGTTTGCCAGGGATTCGCATTTGAGAGGACCCACATAACAGGTTTCCATATTTTTACAGAAACGTCTTAATTACCTCTAGGGCTCATTGCAACAATAGCTTTTAAACATTGGAATAGTTGTCATGCCCATTAACGTATATTTGGTTTCACACCATAGCAAGTGCGTCCTAATGGTTATCCAAGGGAGGACCCACAGTACCTTCTAAGCAAATGACCAGATATTACTTTAAGGATGCATGCACGCATCTCTCCTGGGTCTAGCCTACACATGACTCCAGTGCCACAACACTGTTATTGACTCTAATCTGCCCTGTGAAATGGTCTAGGTAACCAATCAGATCAAGGGCATCAAATACCAGTCTTGCTATTGAGTCTATACAAGAATATGTAACTACTAAGTTAGCCAATAAATGCACCCAAACTGACAGCTTTCTAGATATGCACAATGTAGCGCACATTTATTATCACCATCTACTCCATCATGTAATGCATTATGTCTGAAATTATCCATCTTCTTTACTTTCATATTTGCTTCTGGCAATGTTCTTTCATTGTCTAACTTTGGTTTGTGGTATAATACTGTTTGAGCATCACCATCAATTCTCTCCTAAAACAAATCTGCCGCCTTCCACCAAACATCTCCTACTTTCTACAGTTTACCCTCTATCTTCTTGGTATTATTCAAACCCTAGTGAAAACGCCTGAGGCATACTCATGAAAGGATTATAGGAATTGAGTTGCAGTTTTGATCATTTATTTAATGCAAATGGCGAGGAAAGACCTTTCAGCACCTTTTTAATTGCTACAGAAGGAATGATCCTATGATTCCTGTTTAGATAACTATGAATCCTAGATTTTTGGCAAACTTCAACCCTGTTTGCTGTGTTGATTACTCTGCCTGAAGTTAGTGCTAATTGTCTTTTGTGAGATTCGAGCAATGTTCACTTTGGTATTTCACATTTTCACGCTGTTAGTTTTCAGGTATTTATTTGGAGGACCAAAGGAAACAAAAGTTAAAAGACAGTAATACTGCAAAATGAATAGACTGGTTGTACGGGGCCTCCATTTTTAAGCTGTAAAGACCTTTTTATTTCCCTCATTTTTAGGCTGTAGACTAATAAGGGGCGATACTGCTTTAAACTAAGGAAACTGTGCAAAGTGATGGCTGCAGTTTTAGAAAATCATGTTTACTGAAGCACATTCTATACAAGTCACAGTGTTGCACTGTTCCTAGAGCAGTAGGGGAAAAAAAACGACACCATGGAGCTGGAGCGTTCTGAACTAAAGGTCAATTGCTTGGCAATGTTTCGATTGGCTCCTGACCAGGTGACAATGGTTTGTCTAGGGCTAGTCGAGCAAAGTGTCACCCAGCCTCCAAAAAGAAAACAACAAAAAAAAATCCAACTATCCAACCACCTACTAACCCACCCCAAGAAAATTCTCTGTTTGAAGAGGAACAAAATTTCTTTAAAGAGTGAAAGAATAAAGTTTCAATTAATGAATGAAAGAGCATTGATGTGCAAACAACCTTTCGTCTGCAGCAAACAAGTAACAGGAATTTTAAAAAAAGAAGCAATTCATCAAAACCAGTGGTCCAGATTGATGCTATTGAACAGGGTTTATTTATCTGTCTTTGTGTCTATCTGTCTTTGTGCCTATCTGTTTCTGAAGGGGGGTTGTTGACAAAAGGGTACAGTTTAAGTTGTGGAGTTAAAAGTTAGCAATTCATATTTCCTAATTGCCATTGATTTCTTCATAATAAACAGTTATTTCTTGTTAAATACAGAAACCAGGTGCGTGCTTTCATTTCACCTGAGTTTATCAGTGAGATGTGTTGGGAATATTGGATAGTTTAACTAAATCTTTTCACATTTGTGACTATTCTGGGAATAACAATGTGTTTTTACCCCAGCGCATTGTCCTTGCGAGTTGTTATGATGTGCAGGTGCTGGTGTTGGACTGGGATGGACAAAGTTAAAAATCACACAACACCAGGTTATAGTCCAACAGGTTTATTTGGAAGTACTAACGTTCAGAACGCTGCTAAACTTGTTGGACTATAACCTGGTGTTGTGTGATTTTTAACATAGTGGGTTGTGACAAAGTATACAAGATACTTTGGACTAGTACGTCTCATTTACAACCTTTACTGTTTTACTTTTTCATGTTGGGGTGGAATACCTGATTCCCTCTCAGTATTTTCTTTGTGATGTTGACTACCCAATAGATGTTGTGTTACTTGTGAACTACGTTGAAAAGAAGGGTAAGAAAAGATTACGTTTGGCTCAAATGTGCTTAATTTATGCAACATTGCAATATACTATCCTTTCCAATTTCTAGTTAGAATGTTTGCTTTGGAAGACGAGAAGATGTACTGGGCAGAGCAGGGAAATGGCAGAAACTGGTAAGTATAACAAACAATTCTATAGTCATTCCCTACAGCAATCTTCCATGGAGTATTGCTACTCCTATCAATGTCTTTCAACAACAGTCCACCCCCACTACCTTCCTGTTGGTGAAGGATTATAAACTGTTGGTTTTTCTGGCAATTGACTAAAATCATATTCATGAGGGGAAGGTGACTATATACATTGTTGAGGCTAAAGGTCCAGTGCTACTGATTGGTGCCACAGAAGGCAACAATTTATATGAAATATATGAATGCTGTTTTGTCCTTGCCAACCAAATCTGGAAAGTGGCAGATTTAAAAAAAATGTCTAAAGTTCAAACTGCAACAATGTTTTCCAGGTTTTGAGAAAAAGCTTCAAATTTAGATTTTTTTCTGCAAAGTTGAACAATGTTACTAAGTCATCACCATTTATAATATTTTGTATGACTATTTGTTTTTTTTTTAATATTGAGAATCCCTGAATACAAGAGAATATTAAGTTTAAAAAGAGATGCAGTTAAGAAATGTACTATGTTACATGGTCAGTATGCCTTTAAGAGACATGCTTATGATATAATTTCTGCATCATATTATTTTACTGGAGGGTATAAAGATCTCATTCTCCATCTTACCTCTGTTCATTTGAAGTAAATCATGCCACCAGAAGTATGCATATCTGTTCTAAACAACAGGATAACAGGGTGGCTCAGTGGTTAGCACTGCTGCCTCACAGCACTAGGGTCCCAGGTTCAATTCTAGCCTTGGGTGACTGTTTGTGTGGAGTTTGCATACTCTCCCCGTGTCTGTGTGGGTTTCCTCTGGGTGCTCCGGTTTCCTCCCGCAGTCCAAAGATGTGCAAGCCAGGTGAATTAGCCAAGCTAAATTGCCTGCAGTGTTAGGTGCATTAGTCAGAGGGGAATGGGTCTGGTTACTTGTTGGGCTGAAAGGCCTGTTTCCACAATGTAGGGAATCTAAACTAGCTTACAGTTAGCAGCACTTATGTATCTGAGCAATGTCATGTTTGTCCATAGTGGCTGCTTGTAATAATTATCTATTAGATTCTTCAGTGTAATGATACCCACACCCATTTTTTTATGTGAAGTGCATCATCTGGTAAACACCCTGTTGGAGACAAATTCACACTGTTAGCTTTGGTGGTCATTGAGAAAGGACTGCAAAGTCCGAGTAATACGTATTTAGAAAACTGGAGCAATGGCTGAACAGCTTTGATCATTCGATAATCTGGACAAAGCAAGAGCTTCTCATCCTTCAACAGCATCAATTTGCATGAGATACTTAACAAACACTTGTTATTTTGTTTTTATGTATAAATCTGTCGCTACAGCATTAACCACCAAATAGAACTAACTTATTTTTGGTTAATTTAACTAACTAATTTATTTCAGGGCAAAATAATGTATATAATTGCTTTAATAATGAGAATGGTAGACAATTAAAAAGCTTGCAATACCCTTTTGGAACGGATCACAAAGCTGGTGCAGTTCAGTACAGAAGTTCAAAATGAGTGTATTCTGTTCCTGCAGTCAATACACAAGTAGCAGTTTATCAGAACTACAGCTGCAAAATCTGTTCTTTAGAAAAAAAAGCAGTTTATTTAATTTGAACTGACATGAAGTCAGGGAACCATATCTTATAGTAGACAGGGGGTTAACTAGGCATTTAGCATGCTTGCCTTCATTGCTCAGATCTTTGAGTATAGGAGTTAGGACATCATTTTGTACAGACCGTTGGTGAGACCTCTTCTGGAGTACTGTGTCCTGTTCTGGTTACCCTGTTATAGGAAGAATATTATTAAATAGGAGAGGCTCAGAAAAGATTTACCAGGATGTTGCTAGGAATGGAGGGTTTGAGATATAAAAATAGACTGGAAAGACTGGGACTATTTTCCACTGGAAGGCGGGAGGTTGAGAGGGTGATCTGACTGAGGTTTATGAAATCATGAGGGGCATAGAAAGATTTGACAAGAGGGTCATTAAATCATGTGTGGAATGAACTGTCAGAGAAAGTGGTGGATGCAGGTAGAGTTACAATGCTTAAAATACATTTGGATAAGTTCATAGATAAGAAATGTTTGGAGGGATATGGATCAAGCACAGGCAGCTGGAACTAGTTTAGTTGGGGAACATGGTCGGTGTGGACTGGTTGGACCAAAGGGTCTGTTTCTGTGCCATGTGACTCTATGACCCAATTATTTTAAGGCAGAATTGTGGATAACAAAAAGCCCTTTGGCAGTATCCAAATGAATTGCAACTATTCAAACAATGTCAACAGTTCTATTTTACAGATGACTCGATAGGATGGTCTCAAGAAAAGAAGCCTAACAATTTTCCTTGTCAGTGGCATCACATCATCACCCACTATCTACGAATAAATGGTCCAGTATAACAAATAGTGCATATGAGCTAATCAATAATCATTAGATGTCGAGCAGTACATTGCTTTGTTACATTTATGTGATACACCGATGGTGAAAAGATTCCCATTAGCAACGCAGCTTATGCTTAGAAGGCAAAAATGAATGACCTTGCCCAGAAACTAATTGTCTAACAATTGATGTCAGGAATTCTTCTATAAAGGAATTAAAAAAGATGTATTATGAGCAAACAGGTAGAGAACTGTACTGGGCACAGAGAATGAGTTAGAAATACAAATCCATAGGGTATCAGTAAAAATTTCTATAATATGCAACCAGCCCAGATCATACAAAGTCATTACTGATCATGGTTTTACATTGTAAAGGAGCAGAAGGAACCAATGCATGACCAAACCCTCATATATGAAGAGAATGAGGAAGAACACTCTGACAAGGATGATTGGTGGTGATGTTGAGTGACAGCAACCAGCAGCAAGATGACTATGTTGTTAAACAAGAGCATCAAAAAAGTGTATCACTCAAGTGGGTCTACAATCACCAGATTAGAACGAGAAGTCAAACTTCCCAAGCATTGCATTGAAGTTTGAGATGTTAGTTTTGAAAACTTTGTTTTACTTGTTTGTACATTTGTCAAATTGGCAGCATGTGCCTCAATGCAATTTGATGTTTGCATCAAACTTTCATTGTATCAACGACTATTTGCAAAGTTTACAGATGACGTAAAGGTAAGTGAAGGGCCACATAGTGTTGAGGAATGGGGGTGGCTGCAGTAGGACTTGGGACAGGTGAGGAGAATGGGCAAAGAGGTAGCAGATGGAATGCAATGTAGAAAAGTGAGAGGTTTGGTAGGAAGAAGAGATGTAAATTATTTTCTAAATGGGGAAAGGTTTCAGAAATCTGAAGCACAAATGGACTTAAGAACCCTCGTTCAGGATTCTCTTAAGGTTAACATGCAGGTTCAATTGGCGATTAGGAAGGCAAATGCAATGTCAGCATTCATTTTGAGAGTGTTGAAATACAACCACTGTAATGTACTGTTGAGGCTGTATTTGTAGTATTGGGAGCAGCTTTGGGTTCCGTATCCAAGGAAAGATGTGATGGTATTGCAGGCAGTCTAGAGGAGGTTTACAGGAATGATCCTGGAGATGAAGGGCTTGTCTTATGATGAGTGTTTGAGGACTTTGGGTCTTTCCTGGATGGAGTTTAGATGGTTGGATAGGATCTCATTGAAATTCACAAAATACTGAAAGGCCTGGATAGAATGGAGAAGATATTTCCCCCAATAGGAGAGACTACCACCAAAGTTACAGTCTCAGAGTGAAAGGATGACACTTTAGAATTGAGATGAAGAATTTCTTTAGCCTGAGGGTCGTGAAACTGAACACAGTTCCGCAGACCATTGTAGAGGCCAAGTCAGTGAGTATATTTAAAGCAGAAATAGAAAGAATTTTAATGAGTAAGGGGATCAAAAATTAGGAGGAGAAGGCAGGAGAATGGGATTGAGAAACATATCAGTCATGGTTGAATGGCATGGCAGACTTGATGGGCTATTTGGCCTAATTCTGTTTCTATATCTCATGCTTTTAAGGCTTATTGGTATAAAGCCATAACTGCATACTACATTTGACCTTGGATCACTTGAAGCAGGACACTCAATTGGAAGCATGCTCTTTCTTTTTAAACTTCTAGCTTAATGTTAGGCTGGGCATTTCTGTATCTGAGGAATACAATCCTTGAATATAATAGTTATTGGTAATAAAGGTCTGTTAGATTCTTCAGTATCACAATATCCATATCCAGTTTCAAATCTGAGGGATGATAACAGAGGCATAGCTGCATCAGACAACAGTCCCTACTCAAGGCAAGCTCACAACAGGAAGTGGTTGTTAAGTGCCATCAAAGGTTAAAAAGTGATTTAGATTGTAGGGTGATGGGATATAACATGGAATTCCATAAATCTTGGATAGATTTGAAGCTGCTGAGCTCTCTATTTTGTCTCCTATCCCAGAATAATCAAGGTGCCAGAGAAACCTTCTCACAGAAGGGTTGTGTGGTGGATCAGTGGCTAAACTGATGCCTCACCGCGCCAGGGACCCAGGTTTGATTCCAGCTTCAGGCAACTACCTGTGTGGAGTTTGCACATTCTTCCCACATCTGCATGGGTTTCTTCCTGGTGCTATGGTTTCCTTCCACAGTCCAAAAAAGTGCAGTTAGATGGATTGGCCATGCTAAATTGCCCATAGTGTTTGGGGATGTGTTGATTAGATGGATTAGCCATGGGAAATGTGGGTTACAGGAGTAGAGTCGGGGGTGTGTCTGGGTGGGATACTCTTTGGAGGGTTGGTGTGGACTTGATCGAATTGCCTATTTCTACAACTGGGGGATTTCTAGGATTTGATGCAATTTAGATTCAAGTACTGAACAGATTTGAATAATACACAAATAGTTCAGTTATTGAGATAGAAGTAAATCATTGGAATGAAAGAGCAAAAAAACTTCTTGGACTGAAGTTTTTCTCAATAAAGGATCAGTATGCTATTAGCACATATGGGTAAAAAGTGTGTCAATTCGTGGAAAGATAAGCTGATACTTCATTTCAGATCAGAAGAATCCTTACTTGATTCATCAGTGTAGATCTGTACCTGCCGTGTCCAATCAGCTCAATTTATGCCATTCCAAATACCAAGCTTTGTAACTGTTTTTGTATTGTACAAGCGTTGTCTTCAAGGAGAGTCCTATATGTACAGATCTCCATCCAGAGGTCGCTTCACTGAAATTAAGTGGGAATAGCCACACTTTTATTTCAGGTGGTGCTGGGGTGAGAGGGAACTGGATTGGTAGGACAGGTGCTCATATTTAGCAACAATGGAGAGAAGTAGGCCATTTGACCCTTAAAGGCAAAGATGCTGGAGATTAAAGTCAAGATTAGAGTGGTGCTGGAAGTGCACAGCAGGTCAGGCAGCATCTGAGGAGCAGGAAAATCGACATTTTGGGAAAAAGCCCTTCATCAGGGCTTTTGACCCTTAAGTCTGCTCCACCATGCAGCTAAATCATGGCTGATCTTCTATACCTCAAATCTGTTTTCCCACCAAACCACCATATTCATTGACATCTTTAAAAGTTGGAAATCTATCGATGACTTCATTCAAGTTAGAAAATGTAGCTTCCAGAGATCCCTGGGGTGGAGAATTCCAAAGTTTCACCATGTTCTGAGTGAAGACCATATTGAGCAAAGATTTTTATCGGATTCAGACTTTAACTGAAATGGATGTCAACTTGGGATAATACTGACTAGGGAATAAATGTCTGAGGAAGATTTCAACAAGCTGAGCCACATCTTTCTTTCTTTTGAATATTAGCATGTTGATAGAGCTGGCATTCGATAACTGAGGTGCACACAAACACAAATACAGTTCAGCAATCTTTTTTAATCTTGTGCACTGAGGGGAGCACTGATTTCTCAGCAGTCTCCACCTCCCCTCCTTCACATTCCCTGCTGCTACCCCCTGCTGTCTGACTTCCTCCCTCAGGTGGTGCTGTGCAAATCTGTCTCTTCCATGCCTTTCTCTGGGGAAGTATCGACCTGCTGCTTTATATCACACTGTTTGTGAGAAGCTAATAGATTCCACAGGCCAAGCTCCAGTCAAAGATTGGAAGTGGTTTTGGATATCAGTCTCAACTCAGATGTTAATTGGAAAGGAATGCTGTTTCAGAGTCTGAGGAGAATTATGGCATTGGTCCCATTGCATCTTAATTAACACTGAGACCTCATGATGTAATCTGGCTCCGGAATGAATTGAGCGCAGCCTCATGGCAACTCCATCAATATCGTTGTGGCCGCAGATGTTGAAATGTTTTTCTTTTTACAGCCAGATCAAAATGTAGATCAAACTCTCCATGGATATTCTACTGATTCTAAATACTTGATACAGAAAATATTCTCCTTGGGTAGTCCTTTGGGATCAAGGATGACTTGCCTGCATGCCAGTTCAGTTTGGTTCTAACGGTAGACCCTGCCTGTCACAAACAGCAGGTTTTTGAAGAGTTACATTGATGAGGTGATGAAGGTAATGATGATCGCGCTCAGCCCCAACTCTATGTAATCCTGATGAAACTCTTGATGTATTCAGTGCCTTCCCAAAATAGACCTTCTCTAATTTGGTCACCAGGGGGTCCCATGAGTGAGTGGGATATTTGACTACTTCAGGCAATGGTTTGAGGACACTCCTAACCCAATTATTTTGCCCTCCTGGAATCTCCTGCCCTGATGGGGTTCCACCCTCTGTGTAAAGAACTTTCCATGCATATCACCCTTAAGCTTTTCCCCTCTCACCTTGAACTCGTGACCCTTAGTTATTGAGTCCCTCACTCTGGGAAAAAGCTTCCTGCTATCCACCCTGTCTCCTCTCATGATTTTGTAGACCTCATTCAGGTCCTCCCTCAACCTCTGTCATTCTAATGAAAATAATACTAATCTACTCAACCCCTCATCATAGCCAGTGCCTTCCATACCAGGCAACAACCTTGTGAACCTGCTCTGCATCCTCTCCAAAGCATCTACATCCTTTTGGTAATATGATGACCAGAACTGTACACAGTATTCCAAATGTGGCCAAACCAAAGTCCTATACAACTGTAACATGACCTGCCAACTCTTGTACTCAATACTCCATCCAATGAAGGAAAGAATGCTGTATGCTTTCTTGACCACTCTATTGACCTGCATTGCCACCTTCAGGGAACAATGGACCTGAACACCCAGATCTCCCTGTACATCAATTTTCCCTAGGGCTTTTCCATTTACCGTATAGTTCACTCTTTCAATTGGATCTTCCAAAATGCATCACCTCGCATTTGCATGGATTGAACTCCATCTGCCATTTCTCCAACCAATTCTCCAATTTAGCTGTATTCTACTGTATTCTCTGACAGTTCCCTTCAGTATCTGCTACTCCACCTATGTTAGTGTCATCTGCAAACTTGCTAATCAGACCTCCTATACCTTCCTCCAGATCATTTATGTATATCACAAACAACAGTGGCCCCAACACAGATCTCTGTAGAATACCACTGGTCAGAGTTCTCCATTTTGAGAAACACCCTTCCACTACTGCACTCTGTCTCCTGTTGCCCAGCCAGTTCTTCATCGATCTAGCTAGTACACCCTGGACTCCATGTGACTTCACTTTCTCCATCAGGCTGCCAAGGGAATCTTATCAAATGCCTTACTGAAGTCCATGTATATGACATCTACAGTCCTTCCCTCATCAATCAACTTTGTCACTTCCTCAAAGAATTCTATTAAGTTGGTAAGACATGACCTTCTCTGCACAAACCATGCTGCCTATCACTGATAAGCCCATTTTCTTCCAAATGGGAATAGATCCTATCCCTCAGTATCTTCTCCAGCAGCTTGCGTATCCCAGACATCACGCTCACTATTTTATAATTAGCTGGATTGTCCCTGCTACCCTTCTTAAAGAAGGGGACAACATTAGTCATTCTCCAGTCCTCCATGACCTCATCTATGTTCAAGGATACCTGTTAATGCCCCAGCGATTTACTCTCTTGCTTCCCTCGGTAACCTGGCATAGATCCCATCCTGGGGACTTGTACACTTTAAGGCCTTTTAGAATACCCAACACGTCCTCCTTCCTTATGCCGACTTGACCTACAGTAATAAACATCTATCCCAAACCTCAACATCCATGATGTCCCTCTCCTCGGTGAATACTGATGCAAAGTACTCATTGAGAATCTCACCCATTTTCTCTGATTCCAATCATAACTTTCCTCCTTTGTCCTTGAGGGGACCAATCCTTTTCTAGGTACCCTCTTGCTCCTTATATACGAATAAAAAGTTTTGGGATTTTCCTTAACCCTGTTTGCCAAAGATATTTCATGACCCTTTTTAGCCCTCTTAATTAGTCACTGCAGATTGGTCCTACATTCCTCATATTCTTCCAAAGCTTCATCAGTATTCAGTCACTTCGACCTTATGGATGCTTCCTTTTTCCTCTTAGCTAGTTTCACAATTTCACCTGTCAACCATGGTTCCCTAATCTTGCCATTTCTATCCCTCATTTTCAGAGGGACATGTCTATCCTGCACCCTAATCAACATCTCTTTAAAAACCTCCCACATCTCAAATGTGGATTTACCCTCAAACAGCTGCCCCCAGTCCACATTCCCTAGCTCCTGCCAAATTTTGGTACAGTTAGCCTTCTGCCAATTTAGCACTCTTCCTTTAGTATGTTGGAGCTGATGATGAATTTTGTGATATACGTTAGTCTTCTTTGAAAGCAGGCTCTCAAGATTTGTAAATATAGCCCACCTCTTCCAGGATCTGAATTGTGGAAGCTGGTTGGGAGGAGGACTTTTCCAGGTTATTAGTGAAAGACTCATTTTCACATGTGCTTTGCAGAAAGAGTGGACAATAACATGGAGCTCAGTGTCCATGTAGAATCTGTACTCAATATCTCAAGGAGCACATGCATACATCAATGGTGACAAGCTAATTCCTCCACAGGCTGACCTGGACAGTCATGAGGAACCAGCTAATCCTACAGGGAACCACTGAGGCACCTGATCAGCTTCATGGTGAAACCCACCCATGATGGCTGTTCCTCAGTCATCTTATTCCTGTATTTGGCTTTTTCCTGCTCCTTGTGTCTCATGCTTGGAGCAGCAACATTGTTGATGAGCTGCCTGCGGCCTATGAGTTACAATGCCAGTGCATCTGCTTCTGTTAACCTGATTGAGTTAGGTTAATAATACTTCCTTACTCAAGGCCTGACCTTAACCCATTCAAAACACCCTACCCACATGCACAGTGTGACAATAGGGTACTGAGTGCCTGCAGTAACCATTTGGGTATTTGTGACCACTCTGACTTAGGAAGACTTTGATAGTTAGAATCCATATGGTGTGGAAACTGGCTATTTGGCCGATCAAGTGCACCCGACCATCGGAAGAGCATCCCATCCAGGCCCACCCCAGTCACCGTGCATTTCCAATGGCGAATCCACTTATCCTTCACATCCCTGGGTACCTTGGGCAACTTAGTATGGCCATCTTTGGACTGTGGGAGGAAGCCAGAACACCCAGAGGGAACCCACAGGAACACGAGGAGAATGTGCAAACTCCACGCAGACTGTTGCCCAAGGCTGGAATCGGACCCAGTCCCTGGCACTGAGAGGTAGCAGTGTTAACCACAGAGCCACCATGCTGCCCCATGGTGTGGGTAGGGAGATTTCTTATAGAGAAGATTTCCCAGTACTTTGCCATTTTTCCTTAAAATGGGCAAGGAATTAGGTGGATTTTGAAATATTAATAAAGCAAAGGGCATTTTGTGTGCAATCTGTCCTCAAAATACCTGATCTTCCACATTGCCTCAGTGTCTATGGACACATTCTTGCATTGAGGAATAACTTAGACAGGAATCTGTAAATTTTACTTAAAATATAAATTGACATGTGATTCGTGTGATTCATAGCCATGAGCCACTGGCAAAGAATGAAAGCTGATCTTTTTTTTTGACTTTGACTTTCACTCTGCAATTCCATAATGTGTCCATATTAACAGTAAAATGGAATAGACTGACTTGGGCTCAGACAGAGCTCCAACAATAATGAAGTGATTTATTGCTCATGTAATAAAAGATCACATCAAATAAATCTGGCTTTACTGCATATGAGAGCAATATCATAAAAGATTGTTATTGAGGCTGATTTATTAAAAAAATCTTTTGGTTTAGAGTGGTATTCGATGAATCATTGGGAAGCGCAGACTTCAAATGTTCTAACATTTAATTTCTGGCTTGTGTTAAATTATTTGATATGAGCTGTTCTGTTTTGGAGGCTCTGTTTCACCTCATTGACTTGGATTTAACAAAGGATAGTCCGACCAGGTCCCCACTCTTGATGACTATTCAGTGAACATTGTTGGAGCCAAACCTTTGTGGACATTGTGAACATGATTTGGCTTGGCCATGATACCACCATGTGTTAAATAGCCTGCGTTTCACGTGTGGTACAGGACAGGAATCAAGACCATTTGGAAATGGGGTACTGGGCGAAATTTGTTGGAGAGAAACAAAACAGTTTTGGGCTCTAGAGAGATATTGTAAATTGAAGGGCTGCCCAGTGGGGTGGAGACAGCAGTTCAAAGCAGTAACTTGTTTTGAGTCAGTTTTCACTTGTCAGAGTAATTTTGATCTAACCCAGCTGGAGGAAACTGACTCTGATGGAAAGCAAAACCGAGTGGCGCGTAAAAACGGTGACAAATTCACCCTGTTCAGTTTTCCTGCTATATTAGAGTTACCTCCCTTTAAACAGAACTAGATCTAATTGTTCTGCCTGAAACACAATGCATCCAGTAACTTTTCATTCATGTTACCTTTATAAACCGAACAAGCCATTCAATTTGTAACTTCCTCATTTTGTTTTCGATTGATATTCTCTTGTGCTGATTTGTTAACCAGTGAATGTGTCTTATTTGCCCTCTCAAAATCTCTCACTATTTTGAAAACCACTATTAAATCTCTCCTACCCTTCGTTGGCAGATCTTAGTCCTAATCGCCAGTGCAAAGAAGAAAATGCAATGGTACAGCCTGGTCCTGATTAAATGGACAGAATATCAAGGCAGATCTTCTACCAACAAGTATTCTGGAGTTGACTTCCTGCCCTGAACTAAACTACATTTATGGTTTAATTAAGTCATAACAAAGATAACCTTCTCCCTTTTCACCTGTTCAACTGGTTTTCAGATTTCAGAGGAGAAACTGAGGAATGCAGATGCTGGAGATAAGATTCGAGAGTGTAGCGCTGGAAAAGCACAGCAGGTCAGGCAGCATCCGAGGAGCAGGAGAATCCACATTTTGGGCATAAGCCTTTCATCAGGAATGAAGCTTGTGGGTAGGGGTTGAGAGATAAATGGGAGGGGGTGGGGTTTGGAGAAAGGTAGCTGAGAAAGCAATAGGTGAGGGAGAAGGTGATAGGTCAGAGGGGGGAGTGATGGACAGGTCTGGAAGACTTTCCTTTGCCGATCTGGGAAAGTGAGGCTTTGAGCTGGGGAAGGACTGACTGCAGGTAGAGTAGGTGGCAGCGCACGGCTAATAGCGTGGAGCGGAAGATCCGGAAAGAGAATCATTGTTGAAAGTTTCAGATTTGTAGTGTGGGAAACCGCCCTCCAGACCTGTCCATCACTCCCCCCATTGATCTATCACCTTCTCCCTCACCTTCATCCACCTATCGCTTTCTCAGCTACCTTTCCCCAAACCCCACCCCCCTCCCATTTATCTCTCAGCCCCAACCTACGAGCCTCATTCCTGATGAAGGGCTTTTGCTTGAAACATCAATTCTCCTGCTCCTTGGATGCTGCATGACAGGCTGTGCTTTTCCAGCACCACACTCTCGACTTCAGGTTTTCATAACCATGACCTTTCATTCCTGGCATCATTTCATTGTTGATGGTACGATAATATCATGGAATCCCTACAGTGTGGAAGCAGACCTTTTAGCCCATCAAGTCCACAGCAACCTTCTGAAAAGCATCTTACCCAATCCCTGTAACCCTGCATTTCCCACGGCCAATCCCATAGCCTGCACATTATTGAACACTATGGGTAATTTAGCACGGCCAATCCACCTAAGCTGCACATCTTTGGACTGTGGGAGGAAACTGGAGCACCCGGAGGAAACCCACGCAAGCATGGAGAGAATGTGCAAACTCCACACAGACAGTTGCCCAAGGCTGGATCAGAACCGGGGCTCCTAGTGTTGTGAGGCATCAGTGCTAACCACCGAGCCACTGTGCTACCTATTCACAGGAATCTGAGAACTACCTGTAAACACTGTATGTAAAAAAACACACATATTCAACCTCACCCTTACTTTGGTATCTTAAGGGCTTTGCATCATCACCATGATATCAGTAGTCTGTGGGTGGGTGCGTGGGTGGGTAGGGGGGTTTTAATTTTGGAAAGGACGTGGCTGTTATAGTTGGTTCTCTATCCTGCATCTTGTTGGTCTTCCAAAAGTATACACAAGCTTACCAGCAGGTTCATTTCAGACTGACTAATGCTAGGCAGAGCTCCACCAATTACTGCCCTGAAATGGCAATTGCTGACCTACATGTGTTACACAAATTGCACCACTTGATTTGTGTTGCAGTTACCCTCTGGTAGGACCTGGGGAAATATTGCCATGATTACAATGGGATGAGGAGCATTGTGATGCTACTTGGCCATATTCACAGGGACCACCATCCTATTTACCTGCAATAGGTAATCTCAACGTTCCACATCCTATTTGCAACATTCGGTTTCTTCTTACACTACCAAATGTTTTAAGGGTCTACGCATTTGTCTCCCAATCTATCTTTTTCTTGTTGTGGAACAACCCATAGCATTTAGGGTATACAGGATGCAATTGTGATTACAGTCTTTCGCATCTTTCAAAGGTACCATTTGTTCTACCAGTGGAAAATATGCAAACAGCATTCCAGGGAGTAGTACTGGGATTTCCCATCTTTGCCATAAACTGGTGTTCATTGTCCCCTGGAATGTCTGAGATAGCGCTTTCCAAGTACCAGCTAAAATCAGCATTCCATGGCCAGATTTACAATTTAAAGGAAAAATACTTTTCTCACTGTTCATTCAGGAAGTGAGTACATCTCTCAAATTATTTTCATACAATTCACTTACAGAAAGTCACACAGTCTCGGATCAGTTTATTAATGTGTGTATTATTGACAGCACAGGTTTAAAAGGATGAATGGCCTACTCCTGCTCCTGATTCCTATGCTTTAATCAAACAGAACATTGAGCTCAACAAGTCCATGCCAGCATTTGTGCTCCGCATGTGCCAACTGAAAATGAGAATCTTGGAAACTGCAATGGAAAATCAATATTCAACGAGTTAGCCACTGATCTTTACACAGGCACACATCCAACTCCACTGGTGCCATATGTTTCTAAACTTGGATCATTTTTGAATTCATACCACAGTGGTTTATTGAGTGTTCTCCAGTGCTCCAGGGTAAAGGTACTACCCAGCAGTGTACTGACCATTATAATGTCCTTGGGCTCAGTTCTTTTTGTGAAATAAGTTAGCTTATTTCTACTGGGGAGTAATGTTGGCAGCTACATGTGCCCCCTGTTCCCTGCATTAGGGAAGGGCAGGAAAGGGAGGAGGGTAAACACTGAAAGTGAATTCCTGTCGTTCTCATAAGCTGATGTATCAGAACTGCATAGCTCCAAGATATAAAATAGAGGGCAGTTTCTTCTGTCAAGATCCTGCCCACTGTGTCTTCATTGCCTTCTGAGTCAGTAGGTCGTGAGTTCAAATTCCAATTTATACTCAAGGTTGCACTGTCTGAGGCGGTGTCTCATAAATGAAATAAATAAATATGAAATATTTTGTGGCAATTTTTCATAGAGTAATAACTAACATCACTAAAAAGTCACGATGAGTGTCACATTAGTTTTTCTGGGATCTTGCTGTTCATTGTGTTTCCTATATTACGACAGAGATTACAGTTCAAAATGTATTCCTTTGGCTGTAATATCTTTGTGTACGTCCCACAGTCACAATGATGCTATATAAATGCAAATCCTTTTTATTGCAAACATCTGACTGGAGCTCTTATATTAAGATCTCCACCCGGATGAGATGCAGTCAATACATACCAGCCTAAAGGTCGCAGTCAACATCCTCAGCAGAGGATTGGAAATCGGGACTCAGCAACTGAGTGAAATTCACAGTATTCTGCTGCACTTTTAAGATAATTTTTCCGCCCTCTAGCCCTGGCAGTAAAGGTGAGAACATTTCTAGAATGCCAGAACTAGGCAGAGTCACTGTACAGCCGCACATTTTTTTTAACATCAACTGAATGAGCAAGTTGCAATCCTCTTGTGTTACCTCCCGATATGATTTTCTGTCGCCCTTTGTGGGCCCCAGCAGAAACAGTGTGGGGCGAACCCAACCGGTGCCTTTTGTTCGTGACGGCACTGATTCTGAATTCGCCTGTGAGGACAGTGCCTTTTCTGTTGCAGTCAGTTTTGTTTTCCTGCATTAATAGGAGCTGCTGGGCTCAGTCGATTTTTTTTTTGTTCGGCCCCCAAACAGGGAAAAAAACCCCAATAAAACTTTAAATAGAAGTACACTCAAAGAGTCATTCCGTATTTTTGAGTAGGGAACTGTGCAGGCAACACCATTCCCCTTACTTTTCATTATTCCAATGAAGTACTTTTTGAGGTGTTCAGCATGATATTCTGAACGGGACACTTCTGTGTTTTGGAAAGAAAATGTGAACACGATTGCAATCTGACAACTACTTCACAACTTCCTCCTCTACCCTCACCACCCTTTGTAAACATTTTTTTTCTATATTCCCAATGCCCCCCTCTTCCATTCTGGCTGGCAACACTCCCTCCATTTCAAAAGCAATCCATTGTTTATGGATGCTGCTGAAATATGTGACAAGGCGCTTTCTTCAATAGACATTCCACTCTCTTCAGTGTGTACTACAGCTGTCTGCTACTCCCTGTTGTCAGACAGCCACATTCAAAAACACAGTGAGGGCAAGGTGATCCACATACTACTGCACTGCAGCCTCGTACTGTGTGCTCTCAGTTCATAGAATGTATTGATAAACTGGTTCAAGGGTTTGAGCAGCTTACTGTAGAACCTCACTGTTCTCAATATTTTCCAGTGTCAGATTCTTTGTCCCCCTCTCCTTTTCTGAATTTGGTGGCCTCTAGTGAGCTATGTTACCATGGCGACTGACAGCCCTCTGGAACCGCATCAAAATGGCCGTCCTTGGTGATTGAGCCTAAACAGTGAGTGTGGGTCCAATCTTTGAAGTCATCATGACAAAACAAAATGCTAAGATCCACACCGTCATCCCAATGGGGGTTGCTAGGCAGTCATCAGAAGTAAAAGCCCTGACTAATTTAATTTCTGCATTTCTCCAATCTTGGAGCATTGAAACCAATTGCAGCGATCCTTTAATGCCAATAACAGAGGTCAAATAAATCAACATGGGCCAGAGATTGAACCTATTGATTACTGACTTTATCAGGAATTAGTTTTTTAAAATTATTCTTTCATGGGAGGAGGGTTTAATGATCAGTCCATAAGTGAATATGGTTCTAGAGAGATTGCCGATTTGTTAAGCTCTTGGGACTGAGGAAGGATGAACTGGCTTTCTTTCTTTATTCATCCATCTTCACTTTTGATCACTAGAAGGTTTCCTTCCTTGTTGACAAATGAATAGATGCTTTAAAAGGAGAACATTTAATCAGATTTTCTTGAATTAACAAAAGAGTGAGTTTGTTAGTCAAAGAACACAAAATGCAATAACAGTGCAACATGCATGCACACAGATTAAGAATAAGGAGTGAGTCAAAATAAAATATTAAAGACACGCAGATCAGTCTCCCTGGGTGGCACATCAAAAGTCTATTGTACAGCTTCGCTAACTGAACAATTTCAGGATTTCTGACATGCAAGTCAGTTTAAATTCTTTTGTCCAATTTCAGGACTGAAAGGGTTAATGCTGAAGTGTGCACTAAACATGTGATGGTGCCATTTAGACCATGTGCTAAGGATGTCAGAGGAATAAGGCCCATAATTTGGTTTTCCTCCTAATTTATGTAACAACATTTATGCGTTCGGTGTAACTTGTACCTAGTTGCTATCCTGCAACAAAACATATCTTGGTTCAGACCATAGTCTCTTGTTGATAGACAACCAGGGTTTGGTTTCGATTACCTCAATAGATCAAGAAGATCCTGTAGACCTCTATGAGGAAAGAGGCAGCAGATTCCCCTAAACAACATGATGAGCAATAGTGAGGATTCATCTTCCAGTATTTACTTTTGTATTAAAATCTATTGGTGAGACACAGATAGTAGTCTGTGAAACTGACACATCCAAAGTTGAATGCTCTCCCTGTGTAACACTGGAATGTAGCATTGAGGACCCATCTTTTTGTTAGATCCCTGCTCTAGAGTGATGTAGCGGATCTCTGCCGGAACATGAGCTAACTGCAGATCTCATCATAACCAGTGGGATTGAGAGAAAAGGGGACATGCATTCGACTTGACTCTGATACCTACCCTGATGGAATTGCCCGCCAACAGTCATTATTTAGCTTCATGCAAAACAGCAAGAGGTTTAATAGCCAGAGGACAAAGATTTGAGATTATCTGGCCAAAAAAACACCAAGAGGAATGGAAGGAGATCATTTTTAAACAATTAGTTATGATCTGGAATACGCGACTTGGATGTGTAATGGAAGCAAATTCAGTCGTGACTTACATAAAAGAAAATAGATATTTTAAAAAATTCATTCATGGGATGAGGGCATCATTGGATGGCCAGCACTTAATGCCCATTCCTAATGGCATATGCAGCGTAATGGGGTAAAAGCAGGGTATTGGGGCTAATCAAACAGCTCTTACAAAGAGCTGACTGAGATATAATGGGCTCCCTGACTTCTTCCTATAATTCATTGTCAGCTACTGTCTTCAGTGGAAGAAAGGAGGAAATAAGACTGAGGTTGCTCCGAACCTGTGGGCCTACTGATGAAATAAGGGTTAATAAGAACGACACGACCAAATCGATTGTTTGGTTTTCACACTTCATAGCAGTAAGCTGGCAGCTGGATTCCACTGAAATTTAAACCCGAAAAGACTGATGATGAGACAAGATTCACAATATAAATATCTGCAGTTTGATTAACTGGAGTGCCCGATGGAATGAGTTGTTTGCACAGCTACTTTGCTGTAAGAGAGAATTAAAACTCCACCCCCCCCCCGCCCCCTCCACCACCACCACCCCCACCCTCAACCTGGACACTGAGCTTAATCAACTTCAAACTGCAAATTAACCCTTTGAATGGTCAGAACAAGAAAATGTCTTTGCCAGTTGCCACAGCACAAAGGATCTCAAATCACTGCTATGAGCTTAAAAAGCCATGACTTTCTTGCAAACACATAACCTCAAGAAAAGACCTAGTGTGCAAATACATTGTGCATGATAAAACCACATGCCCAGCAGAAGAGTTTAGATATCCATTGTTGATCTGTGATGGGTTAACTAGGAGGCAGTTGCACGCCTGTATTAGATCTCTGTAGCAGAGGGCTAGGGAGAGTGAAATAAGAAGGATAATGTCTGTCCACTGTTACTTGGTGCAATGACCACACTTCACGCATATTTACAACTTGCGTTATATTAGATTTAGATTTTACTGACGTGTGCACTCAAGTACAGGAAACATGTACAATATCGCCACATACGGCACCATCTTAGGTAAATAGTCACAAAAAACTTATGTACAAAGTAGTAACAGAGAGAAACACAGTTAAAACGTTAACTCATGCAATAAGTAGAAAAATAAAGAAATAAGGTAATAGTTAACATTAAAGTCATTCTTACAATAAACTAGAAACTTTTTGAAAAGATTCAACTTACATACTTATAAACTAGAAAAATAAAGAAATAAAGTTAAACGTTCAAAAGTCTTTTTAGAGTGCTTAGCCGTGCTAGGGTCCCATTCTCCTCTGCTTAGCTCACACTCCCTCAGCTGCCTGTTCTCAATGCCACCACTGCAGATAGTAGGGGACCTCCATAGAGCTTTTAAAACATTTTGAGGTCCTTCCCAGGAACATCAGCGGAGCAAATATAATATGATTATGAGGAAAAGTGAACAGGTGAAAGGTAAAAGAGGAAGGATCTAAGAAGCACCTTAAAAGAGGGAAAAACATATGAAGAAATGTATTAATATGTGCATAGAGTACAGGCACAAGCAGGTGATATTGAACTTTTACAAGGCACTTGTTATACCTCAGTTGGAGCATTGTCACACTTCTAGGAGCCACAGTATAGGCAAGATGTGAGGGACTAGATTGGGTTGGGATATCTGGTCGTCATGGACAGGTTGGACCGAAGGGTCTGTTTCCATGCTCTACACCTCTATGACTCTAAGACATTAGAGAGAGTGCAGATACAGATTTACAAGCATGGTTCCAGGAAGGAGAAACTTCAGTTATGAGGATAGATGAAAGAAGGCTGTGCTCTTTGGTGAAAAGAGTCCTGACAAGAGATTTGTTGGAGGTTTTTAAAATCATGAGTGGATTGGAAAGTTGTAGATAGAAAGAAGTTGTTTCAGCTTGTAAACGGAACAAAAATGATAGGACACCAAAATGACTTTTGAAGTGATGCATAAAAGAAGCAAGAGTGATATGAGAAAAAGTCATTTGGGTCTGGAATACAGTGCCTTGAAATGTGTTCGAGGCAGGTTCAAGAAGGCATTGGATGGTTGTTTGAATAGAAACAGTGTGCTAGAATAAAGAGAAAATGCAGGAGATTAGCAAAGAGATTGGCTGTAAGTGGTTCAGTGGTTAGCACTACCGCCTTACAGCCTTCAATTCCAGCCTTGGATGACTGTTTGGGTGGAGTTTGCACAGTCTCCCCATGTGAGCATGGGTTTCTTCCGGGTGCTCTAGTTTCCTCCCACACTCCAATGATGTGCAGATTAGGTAAATTGGCCGTGCGAAATTGCCCATAGTGTCCAGGGATGTGCAGGTTAGGTTTAGTCACATGAAATGTGGGGTTATGGAGATAGGGGGTTGGGTTTGGGTGGGATCCTCTTCAGAAGGATAGTGCAGACATGATGGGCCAAATATCCTCCTTCAGCATCATAACATTTCTTTGATTTAGGGAGGAAATAGCAAAGGTTGGGTTTGCCTATGAAAGAAAGCTGAAGACGTTTACGAGGCCAGATGTGTAGATCACTCCAAAGATGGTAGGGTTGGATGGGGCTTAACAGGTGGGAAAAATTAGTCATACAGAGGTTTGAACACATATCTATGAAGTATGCCATGTTATTATTTAACTTTCAGTGCGAGCAGTCAGGGAGCTTCACAAGGACATGCGGGCTGAAGGGAATTCAAGGCTTATTTCAGCCAGTGTCCCCTCCCTAGGAAAAGTGATACAGGGATCAGAGGCTGATTTGAAAGTAAATGATAGTGGAACACAGGTCAGACTGGCCTGGGTTGGAGTGGTGCAAGAATTAGAATTAGTTTTATTGTCACATGTACTCAAGTACAAGGACACAGGAGTACAGGGAAAATTGTACAAGTCACCATTTCTGGCCCCATCTTAGGTACAAAAATACCTTGGTACAAAATCATAGGTACAATTTAGAAAAGTAAATAAATAGAGGGATAGGTGGAGAGGACAGAGGGTATGGAACACAAAGCCTAAACGTTCTCTTTGGTTTACTGTACCTCAAAACACTGTGATGTGTAACACACTCGCCCAGCTGTTAATAATGAAATTTGTTTGATAGCCTAGTATATCATTTATTAAAGCTTTTTGCAAAGAACGCATCTGCATTGATCTAACTTCCAAGAGAGGTGGGGGTATTGGCAAGGACGGGAAACACAATTCTCTAATTCCTCCGACAGAACTGATTTATCCCTATAATGTCCAGAACCTCGGGAATAAAGAAATAGGACTGCCTACCTAAATGCCTAACTTTCTTGGATAAATTTGGTTTGTGACCGGAAAAAGATAATTTGTTACAAACGGGCCGCTCTTTCCTTCAGAGGCACAACTGAGGATGAAACAAAATAACAAAAGTATGTACTTGTGAAGGAAAGTTAAAGAGACTTTGAATGAATCTGTTGTTAGCAAGTTTGGGAATATGCAAAGAATTGCTAATTATGAGTAAATGAGTGCCTTTTGTAAAGCCTGCTGGCAGGCAAGGCTTTAGCTGTCAACAGCTGTGACGAGGATTGAATTGGGGCCTGTCCCTTGTCAGGCCAAAGGATGGGCCCACTTCAGATGTAAAGCAGCTGCTGAAAAGATAGTTGTATTCAGAGCAGTCTCTGTCGGGGTGTGTTGGGGGGGGTGGGGGTGGGGGTACCGGGACCAAGTGCACAATTTGCATAGCCTTTCTGCCAAAGAGGACTTCGCAAAGACAAGGAGCTTTCCCTGTTGTCAAGGCGTGATTTGAAAAAAAAGGAGACCTTCCACCTTTCAATAAGTGACTAGCTACCCCCTCGGCCTAATTGAAGTTGCCTGCATTTATTTGGGGCACCAACAGTCCCATTCCCTTGGCCTGAAAGCTCAGCCCCTTCAAAAGAACCCAGGCAGCTTTATGCCGTCAGTTCTTGCCAGCATTTTAATTAAGGCTGTTGAAATGCAAGTAGAATCTCTGGTGTTTTCCCCACCCTCCCCCTCCTTCCACTATCAAAAAAAAGGAATCCTTCCAATCCAACTGCCTTTAATCCATCTCACACAGCAGGAAGCACTAAGCTCCCCTTTCAGCTCCTTTCCTGAGCATGTCCGAGTTTTAGCAACTAAATATGTTTGCCTGTCGTGAAACTTGTCAGACAAGGTGGCGGGCTCTCTTCCTCAGCAGGAAGGTCAGAAGTGTGGTCAAACCTGGTTTCCCTTCTATTTTTTTCCCTCCATTTCAGTCGCACAGTATTAAAGTATAAGCCTATATCAAAGCACTGTGTAGCTCGTTCCCCCTTCAGTACAACCACTGAACCATAACATTTTGGCTTTCAGTGCCAGGCCTGAAATATATACATCTGGGAAGTGACTGAGAGTCGATTTTGTGAATATTAAGTATTTGGGATCACTTTGGTTGGCCCCTTTATGTCTTGAGAAATGCAGCATAAGCTCAATACTTTGAAAATGCGCAATTCCTTTCTGTCTGAATTACAGACAAGACACACAAAAAAACTCAGGGTTCTAGAGGAATCAGTCCTCAAGGATTTTTAAACAATGATATTAGGATTCTTTGAGGGAAGTGTCCATTTAATCAGTTGTAGAGAATCATCTACAATGGCTGTTCCTTCCAGCACTGCAGTTACTTCTGGTGTTCTGAAAGGATCTGTCTTTGGCCTGCTCATTTATTCCCTGCATACAGTCCCTTGGTGACAAAGACAAATTTGCATGAGTAAAAGCATAAAACTGTAGGTGCTAGAAATCCAAAATAAAATTAGGAAGTGTTAAAATTCCTCTGCATATCTGTGGAGAGAGAAACAGTTAATATTTCGAGTTGATCGGGACTTTTCATCCAATGTATGCTGACACTACCTTACACTTTGCTACTACCTCTCTTTATACTTCTTCAGTCTCTAAATGATAAAATGGTTTGTCTGACACAGAGTCATACAGCACAGAAACAGACCCTTCCATCTAACCACTCCATGCCAAACATAATTCAATTTAGTAACTAGGATGTACCACAAAGATCTGTTTTGAAGCCACTGCTGTTTGTCATTTTTATAAATGACCTGGGTGAGGGCATAGAAGGATGGGTTAGAAAATTTGCAGATGACACGAAGGTCGGTGGAGTCATGGATAGTGCTGAAGGATGCTGCAGGTTACAGAAGGACATAGATAAGCTGCAGAGCTGGGCTGAGCTGTGGCAAATGGAGTTTAATGCAGAAAAATGTGAGGTGATTCACTGTGAAACGAGCAATAGGAATACAGAGTACTGGGCTAATGGTAAGATTCTTGGTAGTGTGGATGAGCAGAGAAATCTCGGTGTCCAGGTACATCGATCCCTGAAAATTGTCACCCAGGTTGATACGGTTGTTAAGAAGATGTAGGCTGTGTTAGCTTTTATTGGTAGAAGGATTGAGTTTCAGAGCCATGCGGCCGCACTTGGAGTATTGCATACAGTTCTGGTCACTGCATTATCGGAAGGACGTGGAAGCTTTGGAAAGGGTTCAGAAAGATTTACCAGGATGTTGCCTGGTATGGAGGGAAGGTCTTATGAGGAACGAATGAGGGACTTGAGGCTGTTTTCATTAGAGGGAAGAAGGTTGAGAGGTGACTTAATTGAGACATATAAGATAACCAGAGGGTTATGGAGTATAGACAGTGAGAGCCTTTTTCCTCTGATGGAGATAGCTAGCACAAGGGGACATAGCTTTAAGTTGAAGGGTGATAGATATAGGACAAATGTCTGAAGTAGTTTCTTTACTCAGAGAGTAGTTGGGGCGTGGAATGCACTGCCTACAACAGTAGTAGACTCGCCAACTTTAAGGACATTTAAATAGCCATTGTATAGTCATATGAATGAAAATGGAATAATGTTGGATAGATGGACTTCAGATTGGTTTAACAGGTCCGCCCAACATTGAGGGCCGAAGGACCTGTACTGTGCTGTAATATTCTATGTTCTGTATGTTCAAAGTATACTAGTCTCACCTACCCGCTCCTGATCCATATACCCCCAAATCTTTCCTTTTTATGTACTTATTCAAATGTCTTTTAAATGTTGTAATTGTACCTGCATCCACCACTTCCTGAGGAAGTTCATTTCACATGTGAACCACCCTCTGTGTAAAACATTTCCTCTGATTTTTTTTAAAATCTCTCTCCTCTCACCTTAAAAATATACCCTAGTCTTCAAATCCCTGATCCTAGGGAAAAGACAATTACCATTAACCCTATCTATATCCCTCATTATTTTATAAGCTTCTATAAGGTTGCCTCTCAATCTCCTACACTCCAGTGAAAAATATCCCAGCCTTTCTTTGTGACTCAAATCTTCTATACCCGCAACATTCTGGTAAATCTCTTCTGAACCCTATCCAGTTTAATAATGTATTGCCTATAACTCCAGTACTAGATTTGTGGAAATTTGCTCCAAGTAAATATTGGTAAGACCAAAGTCATTGTTTTCGATTCCTCCCACTCACTCAATTCCTGAAGTACCAAAGATCTTTTCTCTCCCATCGCAGAACCGTGTCTGCAGCTGAATCAGATTATTTGTGAACCTGATGTCATCAACAGCCCTGAAATGAACCTTTCACCACATACCCACACCATCATTAACCCTGTCCATTTCCATCTCTATAACTTCACCTGATTTTGCCTTGTCACAATCCATTCGCCTGCAAAATCCACAAACATGCCTTCCTTACTCCTTCAACTTGATTATTTCAATGTACACATTGCCAATGTCTGACATTTGATCTTGTATAAACTTGAGCTTATCCAAAATCCTGTGCCCCATTTCCTTAGTCAAACCAATTCCTGTTTACCCATCATACCTGTTCATTGACCTATGTTGGATATCAGCCGCATGGTACATGAAGATGACTTTTCAGATCTTGACCACTTATTGTAAGGTTGTTAAACTTCTTGCAGCACTGTTCTCTTGCCCTTGGGTTACTCTTCCTACAGCTGTGATGGCTATTTGTTTCCTTTACCTTCTCTGAGGACCTCCTGGTTTCCTATGGAAGAAGAACCATTTTGCCCCAGCCAAGCCCTTGCAGCAAGCCCTTCAAGTTCAGTGTTTGAGAATCTAAGAGCATGGTTCTACCTAGTTAGTATTAAGATTGTGAGAAAAATTCGTAAAATCCCAACAGTGTGGATGCCGGCAGCCATTCAGTGCATATCAACCCTCCAAAGAGCATTTCATCTAGACCTCCCCCCTTACTCTATTCTTGCATTTCCTATGGCTAGCTCCACTGTGGGAAATTTAGCGTGGCTAATCCACCACATTTTTGGACAGTGGGAGAAAACCAGAGCACCCAGAGAAAACCCACAGGGACAAAGGGAGAATGTGCAAACTCAACACAGACAGTTGTCCAAAGCTGGGATCGAGCCCAGGTCTCTGGCGCTGTGAGGTAGCCATATTAACCACTGAGCCATGGCACCATCCTTGCAAGAGTAAGACCATTTGACTCCTCTAAGCTTTTCTGCCATTTAATATAAGCAAAGTTAACCTTTCACCTCAACCTTCATCCTTGCGGACTTTGTTCTTCCTGCTCAGAATCTCTGCCCCGGAGTTTTCCAGTACCTGCTCCTATACTGACAACTTTTTTTTTAGATTCCCTACAGTGTGGAAACAGGCCCTTTGGCCCAACAACTCCACACCAACCCTCCAAAGAGTAACCCACCCAGACCCATCTCCCTCTGACTAATGAACCTAACACTATGGGCAATTTAGCTTGGCCAATTCACCTGACCTGCACACCTTTGTGACTGTGGGAGGAAACCGGAGAACCCAGACACAGGGAGAATGTGCGAACTCCACACAGTCACCCAAGGCTGGGATCGAACTGGGACCCTGGTGCTGTGAGACAGCAGTGCTAACCACTGAGCCACCCTTTGGCTTACCAAAGCATCCAGTGAAGGAAGTTATAGCTTGCAAATCAGAAATTCTCATGGAAAAGCAAGCAAAATATCTGTGAATGTTGTAGTCAACTTAAAATACCCTGGCATGTTTCAGCACCCTCTTGACACTGAAGGCATCAGCTGGTTTGCAATAAAGTCATATGAACTCGCAATGGTGTGTACAATGCTCCTTCTGGTCATCAGCAACCAGGCAGGAAGCTGAGGAAACTCAGCAAAGGGATTCCATCTGCTGTGAGAAGATTCCTGTTCCTATTACGTAGATAATCCTTTCTGCCAAACCTAAATGGGGGTCTGTTCACTTATTGAAATCCACCTCCCCCACCGTTGCTTCAAATATTTGTAAGTGCAGTGTTACACAAGTAAGGAATGCCTTTGTTTGGTTTGTTGGATAGAGTCAACCTCCAATGTTTGTTTAGTTTCTTCCTAGTTGATAAAGTGTGGATCTGGAAAAAGCACAGCAGGCCAAGCAGCACCAAAGGAGCAGGCCAGATCAGGATCCTTCATCAGGACAGTTGTTTCGTATACTATTGTACAGAACTCTTACTATTTTTATTTCAGATTTCTAGCATCTACGGTTTTATGCTTTGACACATGCATACTTGTCTTTGTTGCCAAGGGATTCTTTGCGGGGATTAAATGAGCATAGAGTCGTAGGGATGTACAGTAAGGAAACAGACTCTTCAGTCCAACTTGTCCATGCCAACCAGATATCCGAACTTGATTTAGTCCCATTGCTAGCATTTGGTCCATATCCCTCTAAACCCTTCCTATTCATATACAAGTTCAGATGCCTTTTAAATGCTGCAATGGTACCAGCCTCCACCACTTCCTCTAGCATCTCATTCCATACACATACCACCTTTTCTGTGAAAATGTTGCCTTTTAGCTCCCTTTTATATCTTTCCCCTCTCACCCTAAACCCATGCCCTCTGATTCTGGACTCCCCCACCCCAGGGAAAAGATTTTGTCTATTTATCTTATCCATGCCCCTCATGATTTTATAAACCTTTATAAGGTCACCCCTCAGCCTCCAATGGTCCAGGGAAAACAGCCCCAGACTCTCCCTAAAGCTCAAACACTCCAACCCTGGCAACATCCTTGTAAATCTTTTCTGAACCCTTTCAAGTTTCACAACATTGGAAGGAGACCAGACTTGCACACAATATTCCATACCAGGTCAAAGGCAGATCCTTTCAGAACACCAGAAGTAACTGTTAGTCCTGTTAGGGACTATGTACGTACAAAGATATTGTTACGAATAACATAAATTTTTGAAATACAAAAATGTCTTTGGTTTGAAAAATTACTGAATTCCATGAAAGCCTGTAACACTTGTAACTGAAAGTGATTCTACTATGAAAACATGTCTGAATACATTGTGCATTCTCCCTCAGTGCACTTGATCAGTTTTAAGATTTTAAACAGAAATACATTCAAGTGCCCAGGGATCATGACTTGAAATTGTGTTGAGGAGTTCTGCAGTCCACCTTTGCTCTCCTGCAGAAGGTTTTCACAATTAGGTACATTGACTCACTCACAAGCGTGAAAACATTTTTGAATTGAGGTGAAAACTGAAAGAACTGCAGATGCTGGAAATCAGAAACAAAAACAGAAATTGCTGGAAAAGCTCAGCAGGTCTGGCAGCATCTGTGGAGAGAAATCTGAGGAAGGGTCACTGCACTTGAAACATTAACTCTGATTTCTCTTCACAGATGCTGCAAGATCTGCTGAGCTTTTCCAGCAATTTCTGCTTTTTGTGTTTGAAATAAGGTGCCTCACTGAGTGATAAAAATAAATCTAACATAATAGCTGATGGTATTTTGTAGGCTGTGAAGACTAATAATATATTTGTATGAAGTATTCTTGCAATTTTCTGTTAATTTCCTAACTTAATTCTCCACACCAAAGAAGATTCAGCCCACTTGGAACATGAACACAGCCAGTTGAACAGTAGTTTTGCGGTCTGATGACTTGGTTCAACTCCAAAACAGTAGTCTCTTACACTTTGGTTTTCTGATTCTAAGAAACGGGCTCTTGTGATGTAGTAGTGTGTCTCTCCCTCTGGGACAGGAAGCCATTTTCCAGGCGCATCTGCTCCAAAGGTGTGTTGTACCATCTCTGAATAGGTTGATTAGAAAATATACAGGGGCAGTATTTAATACCTTTGCCGCCATGCCTCCCAGCGAGGATGCTATTTAATGGTTCAGGAGAGTGTCAGTGGGGACACTGCTATCTTACCGTCTCTGCACTGATCACTTCCACAAATTCTCATAAATACTCTTTCTACACCAGCGCCAACTGAAGTTTCTAATTAATGTCCACTTAATGGGGACTCACTATGTGCTTCTTATTAAGAGACACTCTGCATCCTGCAGGCTGGGGTCTGCTGACAGCCACACCTCTGACTTTTGGCTGATTTTGCTGCACCTCCTCCCGCTCCTTCACATATCCTTAGACTCACTTTCCAGCAACTAGACTAAACACCCATCGCCAAATTAAATAGTTTCCAAGATTTCCACAGAGTAAGGGTTAAGAGCTGAATTGAATAACTGTCTCATTAATAACTGATCACTGTCCTCTTTGTTTGGGTGGCGGGGTGCATTTGGAATGTGTCAGCTTTTATAAGAGGTGAGATCTCTTTGGAATTGAGCTGAGATACTTGATGATGAAAAGTTGGAACTAAGTCAGGCCTTCATTTCAAACCTAAGAATTCAACAACTGATGACAGTGAGCCAGCACACTGCACTGAGCTGTTTGACCAGATGCTAAGGAAACAGCCAATAAACCAAAATCAAAAGAAATTAAATTTACTGAAGGCTTTCCTTCTCCAAACATTTCAGCGGCAGGTCTTATCGGAGATGAAATTAGCTGTGGACAATCAGGCACAATGGATGTTATTGTCTCACCTGCTATATTCCTGTCCTGGCATTCAATTCCTCTCTAATTTAACTACTTGCACTCGCTATCAGAGTCACTAGGTGAGAAGTTGGCTGATACGCTCAGACTAATGCAAAAGATGAAAACCAAGTTTGATCAGCAGTGTGCTGCTTGACAGCTTATGGGCAAAAGTGATGAAGGGCTTTTGCCCGAAACGTCGATTTTCCTGCTCCTCGGATGCTGCCTGACCTGCTGTGCTTTTCCCGCACCAATCTGACCTAAACACTGCTTGTCAGCTTATTACAAGGATATTATTCTGAATGTAGTCAAGGCCAACACACTTTAGATTCCTGATGCTCCTGATTGCTACAGGAAGGCTTTAGTCTTCAAATTCTAATCCTCTCCAAAAAAAGGCTGAAACTCGTCAATCAATGGTGGAAAACTAGCCTGAGGCATAACCACAATGCAGAAAAAACACAAATCATTTTTCATGACCACTGGATATACTCAAAGTACTTTACAGCCAATGAAATCCTTTTGAATAGTGGCCCTTTTTGTTTTGTAGGAAACACAGTATCCAATTTGCAGACAGCAAGATTCCCCCAGACAGCAATGGGACAATGAGCAGGAAATCTGCTGAAGTTTGTGGTATTAATCAAGGAATAACTATTTAGCCAGGACACTCCCTGTTCTTCTTCAAGATTATGCCATGTGATCTTTCACATACATCCAAACAGCCGATGGGGTCTAGGTTTACTGTCCCTGAAAAAAAATATGCTCTTTCAGGAGTGGATCCGAAGACCCAGGTTCAAACCTGCTCCAGAAGTGTGTCATGACATGACTCAGCAAATTGATTAAAAATCATCTTGCATCTTCGTGTGTCAAAGCATGTCAGTATACCACAAGACATGCTTTGGAAGAACTAAGACTTGCACAAGTGATCTAAATTAACAATCCCATGGGTCAGAGATGAGGAGCTTAAAAAGAAGTCACACATGGTATGATCTGAAGGAGATCACTAGTAAACAGGAGAAAACATGTTCCACTAAAAGTCAATACTATGCTGGACCAGTCTGATCAATGTTTACAATGATGTTACAATTGACATTTTTAAAGTTGCTTTTCCTAAACATCCCTATTTTGTTCCCTAACGGTCAAATGCTTTGGACTATTTTTCTATGTTAAAGGTGCATTGCAAGTTCAGTGGATAGGTTTCTAACAGACGATCTAAAGAATGGAGTCGGCATTATCACCAGGGATAGTCAACATAGCTTTGTGCATGGGAAATCGTGTCTCACTAATTCACTTAAAAAAGTATCTCACGACAAAAACTCACTTGATTGAGTTTTTTGAAGAAGTGACAAAGAAAATTGATGAAGGCAGAATGGTAGACATTGTCTATATGGACGTCAGGAAAGTGTTTGACAAGGATCCGTATGGTAGACTGGTTAGTAAGGTCAGATCACATGGGATCTGGGGAAACTAGCCAATCGGATATAAAACTGGCTTAAAGGTAGGAGACAGTGGGTGGTGGGAGACAGTTGTGTTTTTGGACTGGAGGTGTGCCACACGGATCAGTCCTGGGTCCACTGCTTTCCGTCATTTATATAAATGAGTTGGATGTGGATAAATGATGTATGATCCTGGCAACATCCTTGTAAACTTCTTCTGCACCCTCTCAAGTATAACAACATCCTTCCTAGAGAGAGGTGATCAGAATTGTACATAGTATTTTAAAAGTGGCCTCACCAATGTCCTGTACAGTCACAACACACATTAATCTTCTATACTTAATGTTCTGATTAATGAAGGCAAGCGTGTCAAACACTTTCTTCACCATCTTGTCTACATGAGACTTTCGAGGAACTATGCACCTGCACCCCTAGGTGTCTTTGTTTGGCCAGACTCCTCAGGGGTCTGCCATTAAGTATATAAGTCCTGGCCTGGTTTGCCTTACTAAAATGCAATGCCTCACATTTATCTAAATTAAACTCCATCTGCCACTCCTTGGCCCTTTGGCCCAATTGATCAAAGTCCCATTGCATTCCAACTTAATTTTCTTCCACTACACTACCTAGTTTGGTATCACCTGCAAATATCTTCCTTCTCTGCCAGGATGTCATTTCCCTTCAAATCCATCCATGATCGCCTGAGGAAAAAGTACATTGCAATTTAACAGAAAATTAGGGCAAGATTAGGAAATCATACCATCAACAAGGGATCCAAATCCACTTAAATTTGTTCACAACACTCTATTTCTAGTAATATATGGAAGGATTTATTTTCTCCTTCAGTTTTCACCTCCAGGCAGACAGGTGACATCTTCCCCGGCTATTCTCATTTGCTGTTGTTTAAGGAACAACACGATTTAAAAGTACGACAAGCATAGAAACATATGCCTCTGTCTAACTAATCAAAACCGAAGTTTATGGACATCCATCTTCCGTTATGTCATTGCATCAACATGTCCTTTCATTCTTTTCTCCCCTTAATCACTAACTGAATTTCAGCCTAACTGGAGCTATTGTTTATTTCTGAACTATTCCTTATGACAGCACATTTCAACCTCTTGTCGCTCTCTGGGCAAATGGCTGAGGAAATAATTCTTTGAAAGATAGTGTGGCTTTGTCACAATCTTACTTACTTCATAGCAACATAAGTCCCAGCCAGTGTGAACACTCATCAGTGCCTCATTGTGTGTGTATTTCATAAATATCTAAAAGCCTATAGCCACTATTAAAAATCAAAGGCAGAAAGGACATCACTTTGTAACCACTTGGTACCATTTGTCAAGTAATAAACTGAAAACAGAGTGAAAGACCCTTAATGTAACTGCAATGATTCACATGCTGAGTAACTTCCAACATTGAACATTACAATTTGAAGTATGCTACCTGCTGACAGGAATGGAGTAACATGAAAGGATCTTTTGCATATCTCATACACCCCCCAGCATACAACTCAGGGGTTAGAAATTAGATCTCATTGTGCCTGATTTCTTGGTGAATGGGATGGCCTTGGATCATAACGTCTGAACTCTATAGAAACATTGGACATTTAGTTATCACTTGTTTTATTAAGACAGGGCATGTAGCCAGAGAAACCATAACAGATGTAAACTCAGAGCCTGCCTGGAGAGGGAAAGAGAGAGAGAGAGAGAGATTCGGGAATGTCACACCAGATGAAGTATCAAATAAATTTCAAAGCGATGGATTAAAAAGGGGGAAATACACTGCAAACTATACTGTCGTCTCCTGGGTGATATCTCAGACAGTGAACATGATGGGAGAACAGTAGGCAGTCAAAAGGAGAAACATGCTTTATGTCTTGCCGTTTCAAAAATACAGTTGAAAATCCATCCATTAATCACGTCTGTGTAGCTGGTAAAGCAAAATCCTGCTCTGGGTGCTGCATTAAAAGGAAATCAGACAAAAAGATTTCAACTAACCTGCAAAGCCAAGAATCCCAAAATTGACTGTCAATAATCAATATTCTGCGACTGATACTTCACAAACTGCCCAGAGAGACTGAATCATATATCTTTAAACATGTAGCTAGTTTTGGACTCACCTCTCATATCTAATCTGTGATTATGTGTGCTGTATATTTATTTTTTCTGATCTTTAGATGCGGGACCACACCAGGATGAGTCTCCAAACCACACCAGGCCAAGTCTCACGACCACACCGGACCTAGACTTCAGTCCACACTGCGCTGAGACTCCAGACCATACCAGGCCACGTCTCTAGACCACACTGGGTCGAGTGTCCAGACCACACCAAGCTGAAAGTCCAGACCACACCAGGCTGAGACTGCAGATCACACCGGGCTTCAAAACTCAAGGGCACACCTTCAGTCCGCAGACAGCCTCATCTCTCTGCTACAGCCTCTAGTCTGGGACTCACCCCCCTCCCACTACAGCCTCTAGTCTGGGACTCACCCCCTCCCACTACAGCCTCCAGTCTGGGACTCACCCCTCCCGCTACAGCCTCTAGTCTGGGACTCACCCCTCGCGCTACAGCCTCTAGTCTGGGACTCACCCCCTCCCACTACAGCCTCCAGTCTGGGACTCACCCCCTCCCACTACAGCCTCCAGTCTGGGACTCACCCATCGCGCTACAGCCTCTAGTCTGGGACTCACCCCCTCCCACTACAGCCTCCAGTCTGGGACTCACCCCCTCCCACTACAGCCTCCAGTCTGGGACTCACCCATCGCGCTACAGCCTCTAGTCTGGGACTCACCCCCTCCCACTACAGCCTCTAGTCTGGGACTCACCCCCTCCCACTACAGCCTCCAGTCTGGGACTCATCCCCTCCCACTACAGCCTCCAGTCTGGGACTCACCCCCTCCCACTACAGCCTCTAGTCTGGGTTCACCCCCCTCCCACTACAGCCTCCAGTCTGGGACTCACCCCCTCCCACTACAGCCTCCAGTCTGGGACTCACCCCCTCCCGCTACAGCCTCCAGTCTGGGACTCACCCCCTCCCACTACAGCCTCCGGTCTGGGGCTCACCCCCTCCCACTACAGCCTCCAGTCTGGGACTCACCCCCTTCCACTACAGCCTCCAGTCTGGGACTCACCCCCTCCCACTACAGCCTCTAGTCTGGGGCTCACCCCCTCCCACTACAGCCTCCAGTCTGGGACTCACCCCCTCCCATTACAGCCTCTAGTCTGGGACTCACCCCCTCCCATACAGCCTCCAGATGGGGACTCACCCCCTCTCACTACAGCCTCCAGTCTGGGACTCACCCCCTCCCACTACAGCCTCTAGTCTGGGACTCACCCCCTCCCACTACAGCCTCCAGTCTGGGACTCACCCCCTCCCACTACAGCCTCCAGTCTGGGACTCACCTCCCTCCCACTACAGCCTCTAAGTCTGGGACTCACCTCCCTCCCACTACAGCCTCTAAGTCTGGGACTCACCCCCTCCCATACAGCCTCCAGATGGGGACTCACCCCTCCCACTACAACCTCCAGCCTGGAACGCACCCACTCCCTGCCCCTGCTACAGTCTACAGTGCAGGACGCCCCACCCCATGGAGGAAGGGTATCCCATCTAAATGTATCCTGGCACAGCCATCCAGTGGGTGGGTGAATGAAGAAAGGGGAGCCAGGTCATCCCTCCTCAGCTGAGAGTTTGAAAAGTTGCAGGATTCTGTTTGGAACTGTCATAATTCAGGGTACCTGCCCAGAATCTGGTCACAGCTTTCAAAATAGAAAATTGTGCAATGATAGCAGACTGCAAAATGTCCTGCACAATCTGCTGCTGCTGTATAGACCTGATTTTGTGGATTTCCCAGGTGCCTGCCTTAAATGGGTATTATGCCTGGATGCCTATCTGAAAAATGGCAAGTCTCTGTTTTGTTGTTGCCTGATGCACCTTAGTCATTGGTCATTAACGGGATCATTGGAGGCTACCATCAAAACAGTATTTTTTTTAAATTGTAAACGTATGTGGAGTCTTGATACTAATTCTCCTGTTTATCTTTATGCTCCCTCCCTGACCTGCAGGCTACTGCCATTGAGACCATGCATCCAAATTGGCCCCTGTCAAACTGCCCAGCTGACTGCATGCAAAAATCTCACCAGCAATGTGAATTGGAAGGTCTGTCCTAGGTCTAGATCTGGCATGGGCAGTACGGTGGCTCAGTGGTTAGCACTGCTGCCTCACAGCACTAGGGACCTGGGTTTGATTCCAGCCTCGGATTACTGTCTGTGTGGAGTTTGTAAGTTTGTCCCATGTCTGTGCAGGTTGGCTCCGGTTTCCTCCCACAGTCCAAAGATGGGCAGGGTAGGTGAAATGGCCATGCTAAATTGCTCATAGTGTTAAGGGATGTGTAGGTTAGGTGCACTAATCAGGGGTAAATGTACACTAATAGGGTAGGGGTTTGGGTCTGGGTGGGATACTCTCCAGAGGGTCGGTGTAGATTTGTTGGGCTAAATGGCCTATTTCCACACTGTAGGGATTCTATAAGTCCGTTGAACTTTATGTCAGAGAGTCTGGCATCTTTGTGGCTGCTTTTGTGTTTGAGAATTGCAGTACAACAGAAAGTAAAAGTGGAAAACAAAATGAAGTGATCTAATTTGTACAGAAAAAGGTTCATTTCTCTGACTTTTAAAAAAACTCTTTCACTTTGTAGGGGATTGTCTTGAGATTACTGTTGGAAGTGAATTAAGTTAAGGATTACCTTTTCCATCAGTCCTCTAGAGCACTTGTTTTGGTTTCAAATTGATTTTCAAAAACAGGAAATGTGAGACACACAAACTAGCAGCTTGACTATTGTTGCATTGGCTACACATAAGGAGTGCCAGATGGATCTGAAGTGACAGTTATGAATTATACGTTCTAATTAGCTTTGAGTCAATCCAGCCAAATCAGTAGGCAGACATTTTTGGGCCAGCTAAGCCTGCTGTGTGACTATAGACACAAGTCTTTGTCTCTTGAAGCCTTGCAAAACTAGCTCCAGGTTATGCTTTGCTTTACTTTCAGGTTAAGTAGATTATAAAGAAAATCGTTTGATACCCAGCTGTGGGTTCAGACGCATGCACTCTGATATCTGAACTGAGCATGTAATGAGGGGGAAGCCTCAAGGAAAATGTCCTTTATTCATACTTGAACAGATTTGTTACTTCAATATCTTTTCCCGCCTCTCTCTGTGCCAGCTGTGAGGTTGGGCAGCTGACCAAGATCTACATGAAGCTGCTCCATAGCCATCTGTACCCATGAAGGTACCCAGGAGAACCCTGTGGCATCATGCTTGCCTATGGATGAGCCCTTTGACCTCCCATTCTATTGGGCACTCACAAGCTACATTCTGAGCAGCACACATTGCCACATTGATCAAAGTGGAAAGGCTGCACACGTGTAGTGAGATAAATTAAAGTCTGAAATTGTTGAACATAACATTGAGGGCTTTCAAGTGCCTGATTGAAAGATAAAGTGCTCTCCCTTGAACTTATATTGAACTTTATCGGGACAGTGAAGAAACTGAACAGAGAGGCCACTATGAGAGTAAAGTGGAGAATCATACTGAGAGGTGGTCGGAAGCTTGCAGCTATATTTTTGTACTGAATGTTCCACAAAGTGATTCATATAGCATGTTCCAGACAGGTGTAAGATGTAGGAGCTTTCAGCCCAAAGGGCACGCTGCACCATTTGCAGGATGTCTCAAAGCACCTTACAGTCCATGAAGGTTTGTGAAATATAGGGACTAAATTGGCCACAGCAAAATCCCACCCACAACATGATGAAGAACAGATAGCCAGAATTTGGCTTGTGATGCATCATAATTGCTGGAGGGATAAATATTGGCCAGAACTTTGAAAATACCTCCCCAGCCCTTATTCGATATAGTGGTGTGGAACTTCTTGCATCCAAGTGTGAGAGAAGATAGGGCCTCAACTTCTGAAAAGTGGCATCTTAGTGCAGCACTATCTGCAGTCCCCCAGTCTTAAGTTTTTTATGCTGTAGTCCTGGTGGGAGACTCGAGCCAAAAACAATCTGCTTCAGAGATGAGATTTCTAACAACCAAGCTATTGCCAATTCTTCAGAGATGCTGATGATCCACATTGAGTATATATATTTTTTTGACCCACTTCTTGTGTCTTTCTAGTTGCCTTACAAAGACATGGTAGTAATTGTGCCATGCGTTATCTTGACCTTGAATAGCCCCAAACTGAGCCAACTTAAGTCAATTTGTCACTGGAAATGATTTTGTCCAGACCAGTAATCTTTTAATGTAAGTTTGCCGGAACAATTTATTCTCCTGAGGACTTCTGTTTACTCTAAACCAACAACAAATAAAAAAGTGAGACAAGTATTGATGAGTGGAATGCAACAGAGCATCTCGGACTTAGGTGAATAACAGAATGTGCAATATTTCTGCTAAACAAATGAGAATTACAGGCTGAGACGGAAATGACAGGGTTATAAGAAGAAACAGAGAATTAGATTCAAATCTGGTACAGAGATAGAAATAAAGAGAAAGAAAATTTGGATTAATAAAGTCAGAAAGAAGAGACTTTAGGGAAAAGTAAAAAAGAAAAGCTGTATTTAAAAAAAATCTCCAACAGCAATTTGTTACCTGCAGGAATGAACAGGGTCAATTGCTTTTGGAAAAACACCACAGAGACCGGTGACCATTGATGTAACATCCCAGTTGGTTCACTAATGTCATTTAGGGAAGGAAATTGGCCAACATGTGACTCCAGATCAACCATGAAATAACTCCACAAATCACCCTTTATTTACACACAGAGTCCTTGACAGCTCCCTCAGAGCCAGCTCTCTGAGTGAGCAAAACCTCTGACACTCTTCTTTATATCTGTCAGCCAGGGTTCCCCGATTGGACCAGATGAATGGCCCCAATCAGGGAACTCATATTCTATGAAGTCCACCTGGTTAACCTCATTACATTCACTATAGTTTCTATACTGCGCTTGAAAGAATGAGTGGCATTGTAGAAACACACATCTTTTCAGTGAAATATTTTTGCACTGTGAGGGAACCTCCCTACTGTTCAGCAGTGAGTGAAATCAGTAATTGATGAGCAAATTGGGCAATTTCATGAAATATACAAGAGAGTTGAGCATAAATTGTTGTCTTGTTTTGGAAGATCAATGATGGCACCACACAAAGAAGGAAACAATTTCCTGCTGATTCACAATTTCCAGTGTACTGCTACCTCACTACCAGTTACTGGAAAGCTTACACATTGACATTAAATGAGTTGTTAGTCAAGAACAAATTGTGAATCAGCATCCATTTATTTTTTCTGAAAATGCCATCCACTCCTATAACATCAAATTTTTGTTTTGCCTCCCAAAGATATGAATTATCCAAAAATCAAAATTATTCAAAAATCCAAAACCTAAATCTCATCTTTTACTTCACAGGTCCAGACTGTACTGTCATTTCTCAACTGCAGTGATACAGGGTGTCTGTGTATTAAACCAGGAACACGATGATCTAGACTGTGCATCCATCCTTTGCTCTACACAGTCGTTTGGGTGTCTCCGCTGAGATCCTTGGCACATAGCTTAAACATGGCACCGTGCCCCTATCAATGTTAGGGAGAAAAAACAATCAGTAGGCATTCATTTCAGCATTGCCTACTGTGCAGTCAGTCTTTAATCGAATTATAACACAATAAAATCTGCACAAAAAAGGAAGAGGTCACTTCATCCATCAGGCCAGCACTGCCTCTTTGAAAGATCTACTTAATTAGCCCCACACAAACGCACTTACCCCATTGTCCGATTAATTCTTTCATTCCAAGTAAATATTCGATTCCATTTAAAAATTACTTCAACCATCCTTTCTCAAGCCACGCTTTCAGGCAGGTCATAATAATATGCTCGGGAAAAAAAAATTCCTCTCATCTCCCTCAAGCCCTTTCACCAATTACCTTTTTTATTGCTCTGCCCAGGACTAAAAGAAACTACAGAGAGTTGTGAACACAGCCCAGTCCGTCATGCAAGCCAACCTTGCATCTACAATTCTCCCTATCTTGGGAAGTCAGCTAACATAATAATCAAAGACCCTTCCCAACCTGGTTATAATCTCTTCCAACCTCTTCTGTCAGGCAGAAGTTATGAAAGCTTAAACACACGTGTCAACAGATTCAAGAACAGCTTCTTCTCCGCTGTTATGAGATTTCTGAATGGACATTTCAAATTTTAAATTTAATGTTGATCTCACTCTTTGTGATCTTCTTTGCATCTTTAACACTCTTATCCTCGCTCTGTCCTATTACCCTAATGCACTTTGTATGGTATGATCTGCCTGTTCTGCACGAAAAACAAAATTTTTCACTGTACTTAGGTACATGTGACAATAATAAATCAAATCAAATAGTTTTGAAACTATAATTTTGCCAATAAAGTTATCTTTGAAGCACACTTTAACTTAGAAAACATAAAAAAAAACTGCAAACCAATTTTTGGCTTTGGATTCTTGAGATAAAAGCCAAGATTTCAATAGCCCATTAAGAATAATTTCACATCTCAGTTAAGATGGAAATAATAGTGGTTGCAACTATAAAACTTTTCCTCATTCCAAAAACAATATTTGTGGTGCATCTATACCACTTGAAGTGGATTATTTAGAATTTTTCTCCCATGGTGACAATTAATCATAACCATAAAGTGCAGCAAATTGGTTAAACTTTATCACCATGATTAAAACTCAGCTCTTACATTTTTTTTAATTTAATCTATTCGAATGCTTTTCTCATGTTAGCACAATCGAACTGTAAATGAGATTTTAAACAGCCACAGATAAGAGAATAAAGATGCCAACTTCTATCCCTAAACTTTACTGTCGACCATGGAACAACTATTATTAATAGACAAAACAAAATAAAAATAAAAGAACTGGGGATGCTGGAAATCAGAAACAAAAACAGAAATTTCTGGAAAAGCTCAACAGGTCTGGCAGCATTTGTAGAGAGAAACCAGTTACTATTTTGTGTCCAGTACCCTTTCTGTAGAACATTGGAAACACTTGTTCTAAGGGAGGTTCACTGGACACAAAACATTAACTTTGATTTCTCTCCAAAAATGCTGCTAGACCTGCTGAGCTTTTCCAACAATTTCTGTTTTTGTTGCTATTAATAGACTTTGTGCCGAACCTTACCAGAAATTAACAAGTTTTATGGCAGATTTCTGACCGTGAGGCCTAGCAGGTTTTTTTGCACTATTTTCCCAAACTCACCTCATTAGCCATGAACTATATCCTTAGGTGCCATACTTGTCTGAACCTCCCAATCATCATAGGGGACAGTGTCACCACTGCTGAGTGATACTAAGTTCTCTGTGGCCAATGCCTTCTATGTATCCTACTCGTGTACCCAGTTGAACGTTGCCAATCTGGAGTTGCTTATGCCTGAAACATTGATTCTCTTGCTCCTCAGATGCTGCCTGACCTGCTGTCCTTTTCTTGAGTCACGCTTTTTGACTTAGTCATGTCCCATCTTATATCCCTGTCTGAGTCACTCTATTCTATCACCAAAGCCTGTTGTAGCACAGCACCTCATCACTCTCCAATGTAGGACTATCACATACAGGTAATCCTTCAGTTTTATCCACAACGGTGAAAGCTAACTGAGAACAAACAGATAGAGGCTGCACTTAATTCTCAGAATAGTAATGGACTGCATGCCTTTTAAGCAATAATAATTATACATTCAATGAGTGATCGCTGAGTGCAGCTCTCATCTACTACAACTGGGCGTCAATCAGCTCCTGCCTGACCTGTTGAACTTAATGTTGCTATACCCTATCATACAGAAAGTGATTATTTCCTGCTCGATATCTTGTCTTCCTCTTTCGAAAACTCCGGCTGCTCTCCCAGCAGTTCCGAGTCCACTGAGGATGCTTTTGCCTGATCCGGTCGTGCACAGTGTGCTCGGATTATGCAGCACACCCTGTACTGCATGGCCCCACAGACCTGACTGACTTCTTCCCCATCAGGTCTATCATTTGCTCCATGAAGGCTCTGAACGAAGAATGGGCTACTTTGTATTTACATATGGCCTCAGTCAGGGAGGTGTGTAGTGGAATTATGTTTGTCCAGAGTGTTATGGACCGGGCCAGACCCCTTAAAACATTTCAAGAAGGTAGCCCCGACCCTAACAGTTTTAGTTGTTTTTTGCAGGTGCAAAGTGGATATTGAGGGAGTGAGGCAGCTTGTCAAATCACTCAGTTATAAACTAAACAGAATTTATTTACAGACTACAGAATGAAATACAAACCATAGAGGACAGGACATAGAATAACTTAACCTATCTGAAAACTCAACTACTTAATTACAATTTAATGATGCTGTTCCAATTTCCTGCAACATCCCCATAAATATATCATTTGACAAAAAAGGTAAATTTAAACCCAGGTTCTCACAGTAGAGACATTTGAGAGAGAGAGAAGATCAGCCAGGGATTATTTGCTGAAGCATAGGACCTCTTTTCACTGTAGCTGCTTCTCTCACCCCAGCAGTCTCTAACTACTAAAACTAAACCAAGCTAGAATAATCACTGAGCTGGGAGAACTGGCCACTCCCCTTTCAGTGTACAACTGTTTTCAAAAAACCCTAAAGGCCTCCCCTGATTGTTGACTTCGGCAGACTCTGTCAGCCGTGTCAGCACCTCTGCCTTTTACAACCCCTTTTGAAAAACACCAAGGACAATCTAACCTTGTTAAAGGAACATCATCACAAGAGTAGCTGTTCTCCTCCCAGTAACCATCGTTATAAGGCATTTGGCCCCTCAGATGTAACAGGCACCTAAAAGATTTCAAAAATTTAAGCATCAGCACAGTTCCTAGATTATCTGGCACAGACCTCTCAGGTGTGGTGCCAAAGTTGCAGGTGACTATACTAGTTCTGAAGGTGGTCTCTGGACTGAAACATTAACTGTTTTCTCTCTCCACAGATGCTGCCACACCTACTGAGTTTCTCTAGCAATGTCTGTTTTTGTTATCACAGATGACTTAAACATTAATGGAATGGATCACTTTTCTATTGATGAACTCAGCTACATGACAATGTGATGCTCTCAACACAATAGTTATACAGTCTATAGAGCCCTGCACCTGGGGGGAGACAGCAATGTTGGCAAAGCTTACTGCCTGGCTGCAGCACTGACCCTGTCACAGGGAAATGAGGTAGAGCAGAAAGATCTGGCACAAATGGTATTGTGAACAGTACTGATACATTCGTAGGTCAAGGATTGAGCTACATTGAGCTACATTGATCTTCTACGGATCCTCAGAAACCACAAACGTTCAATGCAGCTGTCACTTTGATGGGTACCAGAATAGAATGGTCACTGAGTCCTTCAGGTCACAGGTCCTAGCTTAACAGTTGACATGGTTCTGTGACAGTGTTCCACATTGGTCGCAGCAAGGCAAGACAAAAGTCAGCCTTTAAGGTATGCAAAGGGGCCAAAGTGCCACAAGTTAAGGCAATGCAGGGATGCTGTGAACTTCACAGAAGGCTCAAAGTGAGTGTGCACTAATAGAGGAAATAGAGCAGCCCTGAGTTGCAGCCTGGTTCCAATTTATGTCTCTCCTGTGTGCAAAGTGGCCTTGCAGCAGTATTGCAATGAGTGTTGCCAGTGTGCTCCAAAGTTCAGCAGTGAATTGCGTAACCAGCCGGTAAGTGGATTGGAGATGTGCCCTGATGATGTGGTGAGGATCGTAGGCATTGATTGCCAATGGCACCTGTACATTGAACATACCTTGAAGGTTTTCTGGTGTCTCAGATGGAGGTCTGGAGGAGAAAGCTGCAAACTGGAGTTGCTGGGTTACCACAAACTCTCTGTGTCAAGTTTCTATCTGGCAACTGGGTGAACGTGGGAAGCTTCATATTAATTAGGTGAGATTAAGTAATAACGCATGGGAATATATTACCATTCCTTCATTGCCACTGGGTCAAAATCCTGGAATTCCCTCCCTAACAGCACTTTGGGTCGACCTTCAGCACACAGACTCCAGTGGTTCAAGAAGGCAGCTCACCCTCACCTTCTCGAGGGCAATTAGAAATGGGCAATAAATGCTGTGATGCCCATGTCCCACAAATGAATAAAACAAAATTAGGCCTCTCACTGGTAAGAATCGCACCTCATCATTCAACACTTGGTTGGGAAATGGAACTTCTTGCCGTCAATATTGAGAAGCTCATGACTGGCTATCTCACCCAATTTGTCAACTTTCTGACAATGACCCACATCTTTTAAAGGCTACCCTCTGTATTACTGCATCAGGGAAGGAGATAACAGCCACAGCCCCTTTCACTGAGGACTCATGCTGAAATCGATTTCTGCTCACAGATGTCCAGTACCCTTGGAATCTACCTCAGCACAGACACCTGGTGCCAGTAAAGAAAAGGGGGAAAAAAATGGAAAGAAGGAAGGGCAGTCATTGGTTATTTTGGTCAGTGTTCATTGTTGAACAGAGGAAAAAAAACCTGAGACTTTCAGAAGATACAAAGCTGTTCACTAGTTGGACACAAAACCAGCCTGTACCAAACCAGCAACACATTTCATGGTACAAACACAGGAATTGCAGGTATGATTGAGACTTGAATAGTGAGTAATGTTTCACAAAACCTCATACATTCCTACTTGATTCTTCCAACAGTGATTACATTTCAACTGTACTTAATTGCCTATAAAGTTCTTTCTCCACAATCCCTTCACTGTATGGCTAATACAGTGATGTTAAATATAGGGTGTGTGTGCTTAGGGTTGTGGTGACTGTACATTTTGGATCTTTCATTGGCTTTCGAGAGACTCCTAAATCATGAATGCCATAGCACGAAAGTGTCTGTATCTGAAGTGAGCAAACCATAACTCCATTAACTCCTGGCCTGACTAGTCAACTTGTTCTCTACTTATTAAATTGAGATCCGTATTTCAAGTGATAGTTATGCACATTTGTGTCATATCATTTTAACATTTAACAAGACCTCCAGTTTCTGTGCACATACTGCCAAAACTCAGATTGAATACAGATTAACATTTCATGGTAGGTTTTGGAAGTTCATGGAATTAGTGTAGCCCCCCCCTATCATTCCTGAGCAGCAAAAATTCTGTTCTGAACTGGAATCTCCATTGATTATTACCAAATTATATGTCATTCTGTTAGTGATGTATCTCTTAGCATTATAATTATGAAATGAAAGCTGCAAAATATTCAAGTAGTTTAAAAAAAACTTTTCTTTCTCATTTTCTCATCTCCAAGCCTCCTCGATTCAAGATGCTCATTTATCTTGTTGCTCTCCAGCTCCACAGTAGTCACCACAGCCTTTGACTGGGGTTGCTATGGGATTATTTGTCCCATAGCATCTCTCCCAACATCTCCATCAACTTCATTAAAGGAGTGATTGATAATAGGAGAAAGATCCAAGGTTGCTCATTTTGCAATATTAACGTCAAAGTGACACCCAATGACCATATATTCGTTGATTCAGTTTGCAGAATCCCATGACAGAAATTTATATCAATAGTCCAAACGAATTTCTCACTGCAGACATACCAATACCGCTGTCTCATAAATCAAGAAATAATGTGCTTGACATTGGTGCGTCCTGTTTCTTGAGTATGGGAGTCACAAAGTGCAACCTCCCTGAACTGGTTCTATTGGCGATGGGCAGCAAGTCAATTTGATGCTTGTAACTCATTGCTATGATTGCTGTGAATGGTTGAGAAGTTATTGAACTGTCAAATTTACATAGAGCACTGTTGTTCTGAGATCACGTGGTGTAGAGCGCATTCTCTCCTAAGGGCAGATCCTTCTTAAAGAGAATTGGCTATTCCATCAACTGCCATGGTAGGAATATTAGCCGAGCCTCTGGATTAATAGTTTAGTGATAATTTCACTAGGCCATCACCTCACCTGACTGCAACTGTTACAATATATATTAATGACTTGGAGGAAGGATGTGAATGGACTGTAGCCAAATTTGCAGATGACAGAAAAATAGGTAGAAAGGAAAGTTGCAAGAGGGCTACAAATATTGACAGCGGGACTTCGAAAGGTTAAATAATTGGGCAAAAAAATTGGCAAATGGAGTATAATGCGAAAACATGAAAATGTGAAGTTGTTCATTTTGGCAGGGAGAACAAAGCAACAGAATATAGTTCAAATGGAGAAACAGTTTAGCCACGGCAAGAACCTCATCCAAACAAACTGAATACAGAATCACTTAAACATTGGTCTCTCTCCTAGGTCTGTCAAACAATGTAACAGGGGATAAGGACAACAGTACCTCTTGAATACTATGGTGCATCATAGAACTGGTTGCACTGGAGACCATGGCATCCGAAGTTGCTGTGAACATTCAACATTGTTTTATTTCCCTTCTCAACTTCCAGCTTACCCGTATCCTGGTATGATGAGCATTTGCTGATGGTGTGACCATGCACCTCTTGCATACCACTGCATTGCCCTTTCCTCACTCTGCTCCCTCTGATTTCAGATACCCATGAAATGTCATCTGCCCACAAAAAGCAGTGACAGATGAAGAAAAGAGACTATGAGCACAAGGCTAATGAAGAGGTCTCATGACTTAATCTGACCCTCACAGGCATCAGCATTGATACTGACACTGCATCTTTAAGGTTTCGAGCCTAGAGTTGAGATCAGTGCATGATGAGCCATCCTGGCATAAGTAGAGAATTAGTATCGTTCATGTGCCGGCACACTAGATGGCAAGATCGGAGAGGTGTTCAGCTGCAGAGAGCTCAGAGGAGAACCTCGAGGAAGCAGCCTACAAGAGAGCATGAATGGGCTTGCACATAATATGCTGGATAGAATGGCTGGCCTCCCAGGCAGTAGAGAAGCACATGGTGGCCTGATTCCAATTTGGCTAAGAGTATGGTGGACACTTTCCCCTCTTTCCAGCCTCCTTAGATCCAGAGGCACTGACTTCCCCAATATATATTGCAGGCTTTGTGTAGCCAGGTCACCCACTCCTCTAGCCCTCCCTATCCAACCCAGGAACTCAACGTAACATCTTCATTTTAGCACACCCTGGAGTGCTTCTAAACATGTTACAATTGCAGAAGGTCTGAGGGGTTACCTTACCTGTAAACGGAGTTCTTGGTCCTTTAACTAGCATTATGCAGCACCGAGCTGACACCATGCAGACCATCAGGCAGATTCATTCCCTGGACCTTCATCACACATTCTCAATCAAATCAGCCAGTCAATCAATATGATACAACACAGCATAGAAACAGGCTCTTCGGCCCTCCTGCACCTATCCCTAATCCGTTTTTAGACCCGCTACTTATTGCCCATGCGTAGCTTTTTTATTAGATTACCCACAGTATGGAAACAGGCCATTTGGACCATCAAGTCCTCACCAACCCTCCAAAGAGTAACCCACCAACACCCATTCCCCTACCCTATATTTACCCCAGATACGTGTACCTAAGTCTATGGGTAATTTAACATGGCTAATTCTCCTAACCTGCACATTTTTGTATTGTGGAAGGAAACCAAAGCAATTGGAGGAAACCCACACAGACACAGGGAGAATGTGCAACTCCATACAGTCGCCTGAGGTTGGAATTGAACCTGGGCTTCTGGCACTGTGAGGCAGCAGTGCTAACCATGGAGCCACCGTGCCACCCAATCCATCCCTCTGTTCGCCTCATGTTCATGTGTCTTTTCTTTTTATATTTAAGGCATATCTTGATGGACACATGATCTGTGATTCAGGATGTGAGATGTCAAAGGGAAAACATCCACCAAGGACCCAGTTCACAATTAAGAGCCTGGTGTGGCAGCCTTTTTGAAAGAATGTGCTCCTGATGGTGTCAGAAATAAGTGGTATTGCATTGTGAAGTGCCGGCTGTGTAACTACAGAGTCAAACCCAGTCCCCAAAAGTAAAAAAAAATTGGTCTAAAAGTCATCAGTTACTTTTTTCAAACTTACACAAATTGATTATTTAAAGATAACTTCATATTTAACTTTTAAAAGAGCAAAGTGATTTACAAAACAATATTACTGCTTCTGAAAAGAAACATTTCAGAAGTCCTGTTATAATATACTGAGCTGTTCCTCAACAGCTGAGAGTTCTGTCTGCTAGTACTTTGCAGACTTAGGGAAGGGAGCAGGTTTCTGGGATATCCTATTTTGAATCACAGTGCTGCAGTTAAAAACATCCTGAAATTTGGTACAAACAGCTGACTTTATACAGAGCGGACAGCTTGTCCAGTCTATCCTTTTCTATCAAAGTCTTCTTACAGTCTGTACTTACTGAAGTAACCTAGCTGATTTCAACCAGAATGTGACTGGGGAATGTGGAGGGAGAGAAGTCAAAGTCTGGTGTAATATCAGAATCAATATTTTAAGAGAAAGACATACATACTGAGAGTCGGCAAGAAAGACAGAGAAAGTGAGAGACAAACAGTGATACCAAGAGAGAGATAGCAAAAGACAGACAGAGGGACACAAAACATTACAGTGCAGTAGAGGCCCTTTGGCCCTCGATGATGCGCCGACCTGTGAAACCAATCTGAAGCCCATCTAACGTAAACTATTCCATTCTCATCCATATGTCTATCCAATGACAATTTCAATGCCCTCAAGTTTGGCGAGTCTACTACTGCTGCAGGTAGTGCGTTCCACACCCCTACTACTCTCTGAGTAAGGAAACTACCTCTGACATCCGTCCTATAGCTATCACCCCTCAATTTAAAGCTATGTCCCCTCATGCTAGCCATCACCATCAGAGGAAAAAAGCTCTCACTGTCCAACCTATCTAACCCTCTGATTATCTGATAAGTCTCAATTAGGTCACCTCTCAGCCGCCTTCTCTCTAATGAAAACAGCCCTCATGTCCTTCAGCCTTTCCTCGAAGACTTTCCCTTTATACCAGGCAACATCCTGGTAAATCTCCTCTGAACCCTTTCCAAAGCTTCCACATCCTTCCTATAATGTGGTGACCAGAATTGTACGCAATACTCCAAGTGCAGCCACAGCAGAGTTTTGTACAGCTGCAACATAACCTCATGGTTCCAAAACTAATCCCTCTCCAATAAAAGCTAACACACCATGTGCTTTTTAACACCCTATCAAACTGGGTGGCAACTTTCAAGGATCTATGTACCTGGCCACTGAGATCTGGGACAGAGACTGAGAGAGGCATACACAGAGACACAAGAGGAAACAAGACAATAAACAAGGAAGTGATGCAAAAATGAGTCAAAAAGTGTGGCACTGGAAAAGCACCAGCAGGTCAGGCAGCATCCGAGGAGCAGGAGAATTTTTGCCTGAAACGTCGACATGGATAAAAAAACTTTTCTGACCCACCCTTAACAGACACTGAAAAAGCCGTCTTAGTAAGAGGATTAAATTACAACTGCCAGGATGCGGACAAGAAAGATTTCTTAGTAGCATTAGAAACAACACTAAAAGGCAACCAACTCACAGAAGAAACCCAAAAATCCATCAGACAGGTAGCCGCACCAACATTAAGCAGAAAAAAGGACGGAAACACACTCAATACACAAGAAAGGAAAGCACTGGAAAGACTAAAGATAAAAACATTGTTATCCTACCTGCAGACAAAGGACGCTTGGCAGTCATCCTATATCGAAGAGACTTCATTGAAAAAGCAAATGCCCTACTTAGAGATACCAACACTTACCAACAAGTGGCGATAGACCCGACTCCACAACTGGAGAACTGAATCACAGCCCTACTCAAAAAACTTCAGAAATTGGGGCAAATAAATAAGACTGACTTCCAAAAAATGAAACCAGACGAATCCAACACACCACGCTTCTACGGATTACCCAAAATTCACAAACCAGGAGCCCCCCTCAGACCCATAGTCTCTCTCCCTGGAACATCAACTTACAGGTTGCCCAAGGAGCTACACGAAAGACTAAAGCACTTAGTAGAAGACTCACGCCACTCCATCCACTCTACCCAAGAATTCTTGAAGACTAAAGACACGAAGGTAGAAGAGGATGAAATAATGGTCTCCTTTGATGTAACAGGAGAAAGTGAGGACTACAGATGCTGGAGATCAGAGCTGAAAATGTGTTGCTGGAAAAGCGCAGCTGATCAGGCAGCATCCAAGGAGGGAGGAAGAGAGCTTCTTCAAGGGAGGCACCCAGGAAGAAGAGAGCTTCTTCAAGGGAGGCATCCTGGGAGGAAGAGAGCTTCTTCAAGGATGCTGCCTGACCTGCTGTGCTTTTCCAGCAACACATTTTCAGTTCTGATCTCCAGCATCTGCAGTCCTCACTTTCTCCTAGATGGATTCCTGAAGAAGGGCTCATGCCCGAAACATCAATTCTCCTGCTCCATGGATACTGCCCAACCTGCTGCGCTTTTCCAGCAACACATTTTCAGCTCCTTTGATGAAACAGCCGTGTTTACTTCAATCAACATCAACCTGGCCAAGAAAACACTGACTACACTATTAGAAGGCCCAGAGAGACACATACCAAACAGCACTAACTTCATCAACAAGGAGAATAGCATCAAGTTAGTGGACCTCTGCCTTACCACCCACTTCACCTTCAACAACAAAACCTACAGACAAACCAATGGAACACTCATGGAATCTCTGATATCAGGGTTCTTAGCAGAGGCAGTAATGCAGAGACTTGAGCAAATAGTTCTGCCAACCATCTAACCCAAACTCTGAGTCCGCTACCTGGATGACACCTTTGTCATCACTAAATGAAACAAGTTAGAGGAAACCTTCAACACCATCAATAATACCCTTACTGGTATAAAATTCATAAAAAGGAGGGAAACAACAGCTGCCAACAGAGCAAACAGCTAAAGGAGAATTGCAAACCTGCGTCTACAGGAAAACAACACATATGGACCAAATATTGAACTACAGAAGCAATCACCCCAGCATCCACAAACGAAGCTGCATCAGAACATTATTTCAACAAGCCAACACACACTGCAGCACAGAGGAACTATACAGAGCAGAGGAAAATCCCCTATACAGTGTATTCAAAAAGAATGGCTACCCAATGAAGACAGTCCACCGATTTCTCAGTGACAAACCCAAACAAGCAGACAAAACACGTCCAGAAACCCTAGCCACTCTCCCCTACATCAAAAGATATCTCGGAAATGACTGCCAGACTACTCAGATCCCTTGGCATCATGGTAGCCATGGTAACTCATCAACACACTAAAACAGCAGCTAATGAACTTGGAAGACCCTATACAAACAATGAGCAAAACTAATGTCATTTATAAAATACCGTGCAAGAACTGTAACAAACGCTACATTGGACAAACAGGCAGAAAACTAGCCACCAGGATACATGAACACCAACTAGCCACAAAAAGACATGACCCTCTCTCACGAGTATCCTTACATGTGGATGAGGAAGGACACCTTTTCAACTGGGACAACCCATCCATCCTAGGACAAGCCAAATAAAGGCATGCGCGAGAATTCCTCGAAGCATGGCATTCCAACCGGAACTCTGTCAACAAACACAACAGACCCCATCTACCACCCCCTGAGAAAAGGAACAGGAAGTGACTTCACCACAGGAAATAACATCACCAACCCAAAGAAACCCAAACATATAAATAGAAAGCAGGAAATTTTAGCATTGCTTTGCATGAGGTCCACCTGACCTCCAAAGCTTCTCAAAACTTACTGGTGAAACATCCTGAGAGCCATCTTGTGAAGTTGTCAGCAAAATTTAATTCAATGAGAAATCATATCTCTTATGTCTGGGTGTGGTCCACTGTCAGATGTGCCACCTTTATCAGGAGATACTGAACCACAGACCTGTCTACCCCCACAGGTTGATGTGAAAGATCCTATTGCACCAATTACAAAAGCAGCTAAGCTCTATTATTTAGATTTCAATCATGATTATCAAAAACAGAAGATCTTGTAAATATCACATTGTCACTTCTGGGAATTTAATGAGCATGTGTGCTGCCACATTCCCTACAATACCACAGCAGTGACATTTCAAAATCACTTAATTGACTCTAAGGAACTCTGGGGCAATCTGAAGTTATGAAAAGTATTCTATAAATGGTAGTCTCCCTTTCACTTCACAGTTTCTCAAAGTTAAAAGTTATTCCATGGTGTCAGTTTAGATAATCACTGTAAAATTACACCCAATCGAATTCAATCCACATTTGATATCCATACTCTTCCTCTGACTGATATATAGGCATAGAAAGAAAGAATGATACATGCAGGGATTATAGGGATATGGACTGTGTAGAATTTTAGTTTAGAAAGGCATCATCTGTCAGTAATATCTTGATGAGGCAAAGGGCCTGTTCCTGTGCTGTATTGTTCTTGTTTGTCTTGAGGTACCCTGACCAAGTGTGACGTCTATAGCAATATATTAGTCAAGGATTAAAAGGAATCTACTCAATCTTTTACTTTACAGTTTTATAATCTCTTACATTAATTTCGAGTGACTCAGTGTTTAATAGTTAATTATTATGCTAGTGTGTTGACTAAGAATCATTAATTTACTGTTAATGAGCTCTATACGTCTGCAGTGAATCTTGTACTTATTGGAGCGAAATAACAGCTTCACGATATTCAATACATGTCAATGGTGAAGCAGACAGCAAATGCTGTTTTCTTGATGTAAATGGTGAAGATGTAGAATTTAGTCAACAACTTTGAACATTGGCATTTAACTACATACCTGCTCCTCACCTGAAGTTACAGGTAAGTAGTAGCAAGTGCTCCTACCCTCATTGTTACTTTGACAGTTAATCTGGTCCAATAATAAAGGTCGTGATAGATATAAACTGAGGTAATGAAACAGTTCATTGCACAGATTTGATCTTGTATTATTTGGGAAAAGGAAGATCTCACTGAGAAAATAGCAGGCTTTATCAAGTTGAGGAAACGTTAGGATGGAGAAACATTTTAGATATTTCCTTTGTTTCTTCAGAAGTTCTGGAATAAAGGACAAAATGGGCTAAAAAAACCAATGGCACATTGAACAGTGAGCTTAATTCCAAGCATTTTTTGAAAAAAAAACTTTTACATCCAAAAATCAGGAAGGATTCCAATTCACTTTTCAGCTAAGACTTGGTGAGACTGTCAGAACAGGAGAAAGGAGGGAAAGGAAACTGAGACTCCACTAATTGTCAAGAACATGCTGGAATCTCCTATCAAGGAAGTTGTAACAGCATACTTAGAAAATTGCAGAATGATTCAACATAATTTTATGAAAGGGAAATTAGTTTAACAAATGTATTGAAGTTTTTAGAGGATGTAACGGAGTAGAATAGGTGAAGGTGAATGAGAATCCTTGTATATGCACAAGCTGCCACACATTGCATACATAATGAAAGACTCATTGGACTGAATCTTACAGGTTTTTTTGGTTAAATCCAAGTTGCACCCAGTTTTCTGGATGGAGTTCTGCTGTGAGGCCTAGCAAGGTTCTTCACAATATCTTTACTGATCTCACCTCATTAACTACCCATCCTACCCCTATGGCACCACTCATGTCTGATTCTGCTCCCATCTTGAGGGCGGCACGGTGGCACAGTGGTTAGCACTGCTGCCTCACAGCGCCAGAGACCCGGGTTCAATTCCTGCTTCAGGTGATTGACTGTGTGGAGTTTGCACATTCTCCCCGTGTCTGCGTGGGTTTCCTCCGAGTGCTCCGGTTTCCTCCCACAGTCCAAAGATGTGCAGGTCAGGTGAATTGGCCATGCTAAAGTGCCTGTAGTGTTAGGTAAGGGGTAAATGTAGGGGTATGGGTGGGTTGTGCTTCGGCGGGTCAGTACGGACTTGTTGGGCCGAAGGGCCTGTTTCCACACTGTAAGTAATCTAATCTAATCTTGCCTCACACTATTCCCAGAACAACCTGCCCGCTCAGTGGATATACCAGGATTCACCAGCATCCCTGGCACCTACAATACATTTGAGATAGAAACAGGAGGCCGTTTCTTTTGAGCATGGTAAGTGTTTGTAACTCTCTGAAGGTTGGGTCATTGAATTTATTCAGTGCTGAAGTGCACATATCTTTGCTAAAGGTTGATGGAGGAAGCACAAATATGAACCTTGCATTGAGGCTGCAATCAGATCAGTTACAGACATTTTGATTGATGGAGCAGGCTTGATGGGCCAAATGGTCTGTTCCAATTTTTTAGTGTTTTATAAGTAGGGACCTGAGATAAAAGGCCAGTCCTATGATGAAAGAATGAACTTATTCTGGGCTCTTCTCCTGAGTTATAGCTAAGTGAATACATTCTGGGCTACACTCCTGAGGTTTAGCTGAAGGAGAGGTCATCTAATTGATAAACACCCAATTTTGAAGAGGTTTCACAAGATACAATCTGAAAGTTTGTTTTCCCAGGTCAGGGAATCTAGAAAATGAGCATGGTGTCAACATAAAGTGTTGATCTTTTAGGAATTAGATGAAGAGAAATTTCTTTTTAAAAATAATTTCTAATGAATGTATTCAGAGATATAATTGCATCCCTCAGGAGCAGGTGGGGCTTGAACATAGGTTTTCTTCACTTTAGAAGCCTGTGAATGTTTGTAATTGTCTACCATATAGCATTGTGAATGCTTCATCATTGATGGCATGTACAGCTTTTTGATCTCTGAAGGAATCAAGGATATGAAAATGGACAAGAAAGTCAAGTTGAGTTAGAATAACAACCATGATTTCATTGTTAAAAATCACACAGCACCCGGTTATAGTCCAACAGGTTTGATTGGAAACACACTAGCTTTCGGAGCGACGCTCCTTCATCAGGTGGTTGTCCCGAAAGGACCACAACCACCTGATGAAGGAGCAGCGCTCCGAAAGCTAGTGTGTTTCCAATTAAACCTGTTGGACTATAACGTGATGTTGTGAGAGTTTTAACTTTGTACATCCAAGTCCAACACCGGCATCTCCAAACCATGATTTCATTGAAAGGCAGAAAGGGCTCAAGGGACTGAATGGTCTACTCCTGCTCCTATTTCTTTAGACAGGGAACAGCTCTGTGTTATGTACCTCTGTGTTTATTTGGAACTGGAATAAGAGACTCCAAATCACTTTGTCTTTGGACATTTAGAGCAAGAAGAAAAAGAATATTGTCAGAATTCATTTTTACTTTGAGTTCAATTTAAACCCAGTTCAAAATGGTTAACTATTGATTTCTCCACCGCGGCAGTGTTCTCTATTGATATTGTCCTGTGTCTTTATCACAACTGAGCAGGAGGGATTCTCATACTCAAATGTGATCCACTCACATCATTAATGTATGATCAACATCAATTTTATGCCTATATTTGGGCCTAAAATAAGTTTACAAATTGTGTTCAATAAATTATATCCAATGTTACAATCCAGACCCCAGGTGAGGTTCCCCACCTTAGTAAGGTTCCAGACAGATCCCCAAACTGTGTAGTCCCGATAAGGTGAGATCAACTAACTCTCTTCCCTTATTCACCCAGCCCCTCAGTTATTCACAAGGTCAGTTTGGGCCGTGATGGCTTTTTTCCAGATCAAATAAGTTAATGCTTTACAAGGATCCAATTTAATCAGGCTTTTTTGAATTAACAAAGACTGAGTTTATGAGCTGTTATGACTGGACCCTAGGTGAGGTCCCTCAATACATTACAGTTCCAAACAGGATACTTCCAAACAGGATACTTCCAAACAGGATACTTCCAAACTGTCCCGAGTGAGGAGGGAACAACTGCCTCCCCTTCTATATTCTCCTGTCTCCTCAGCTGATGTTTGAAGATAAGGTTCATCTATCTGTTGTTATTTTTGTTGTCACAGGAGATCACACGTATGATCTGTTTGATGGTTTTGGACCATTTAGGTGATCCATGCCCATCAGTCCCATACCTGCAGCTGATGTCTCTGTAACAATCCACTTTTATAAAACACATTTTAGAATTAAGGGATAAAAAATGCCCACAGTACTTTGTGGTTCTGTCCCAACGTCATGACATATTACTAAATACAAATTATTTAATAATATAACAACTTACTGGCAGATTGGAATAATTGAGTCCATGGAAGATAAAAATTAAAAGGTATTCAATCTCAATGGGTCTTTCAAAAGGGATAAATAATGTGACATTAATAGGTGAACAGTTGGTTTTGAGTTTCGTGACTTTTGCAGTTAGCTGAAATCCTTTTGTCCTGTTTCCCTTTGATGACTGAGGACTGGCTGTACTGAGTTAAAGTCGGTTTGTTATCCTGTTAACTTTTGACTGACTTAAAGCTCGGTGGCATCTCACATTCAGAGTGAGAGACTCCTTTTACCTGAAATGCTAGTGGGTGGCTCTTCAACTGTAATCTTCACAGCACCTGTGCACTTTCTTCAACAAGCACACACACACACACACACACACACCATGGTTGCAATCTGCTTTTAACCCTTTTTTTGTTTATTCTTAGAAATGTACAAAACAAAAAAAGCCTGGAAGAGTTAGTTTTCTGCTGAGAGGGGAAAGACAGTCAGCCAACTCTTTGTTTGGTCCTATTACATCTCTCTCAATGTTTGAAATTTCCCTGACACTTCCGAGGTATTCCCTGGATTCCACACCGGTCTTTGCCAGACAGCACTGAATTTATATCTACAGCCATTTTCTTTGTCTGCAGCAGTCCTCCTAAAAAAAAGACAATTTGGAACCAAAAGTTAAAACATCCATTGTACTTCAGGGTTCTGATCTGTTGTCATGACAGCAGTAGGTTAGTAGAATATGGGTAATGGTGTAAATAAATCAGATAGGTTAACAAGAAACGTCTTCCTTCTGAACGTTATATCGACAGTTTGCTAATTGTAAAATCCCTTAGAAGCTAGTCAAATATGAAGATTTTATAGATTTCTAATATTAATATTTTTAGCACGAAGTGAATTTTATTTTCTCGAGTCAAAACCGCATCACATTGCTGTTTCGAAGCATATGTAAATTTAACATATTGGCTATTTGAAAAAATGTCGTATGTGGTTTTGGTTTTTAATAGCTTCATGAAAGCAAAGAATAGGAAAACATCTCTTTAAAGCTGGGATGTAAAGTAGCATTAATGAAAGTGACCATGTCTGACAAAGGCCCACCAGTTAGCTGCAGCTTGACCCTGTTGAATGGAAGGTCAGTTGACTGTCGGAGCAGCACAGCCATACACATTCAGAGCACTGCTTAACATTAACAACAAGGAGCCCACACTGTTCCTTTCTCGAAGGGGAGGATTTCCATTCATTTACATACTAATGAGGCCGAATTCCAATATGTGCATTATCTCTGTTCAAATTTTAAAAGTCTCTTGCAATTTTTAATGAATGCATTATCTCTTGACAGGTCCTACCATAGGATTAAAATTCTTTCTCGTATTGGTCCTGGAGCTGCCTGAATGAGAGTGGTTTGAACAACAAAAGCTGGCCACAATTCAACAATCCTCTCCTTCAATACATACTGTACCTGTCATGGGACAGAGCAAAACTGCACCAACCTCAAAGCTGAGTGGGATTAAATAGAGATAGTGAAGCAGAAATGTAACATAAGGCAGAAGCAATTTTAATTTAGAAAATGGTTGTTGCATTGAATGGATATTACCTGAGCTTCCTAGAGGTTTTAGAATTTACTTCTCATCAATTAGGAGTATTTTGAAGTTTGCATCCAGACTGCATGTATTTGGTACATCAGACTCCTTGCACTATATCATTTCTGTGCTATGACAGTACGCAATTGCTCACTCACTCACATTGTCATAAACATATGCATGCATGCTAAAAGAGGCAAAAAGAAAAATGCTTACTATCATATGAGCAACAATGTATGGGAAAAGAATCCCTTGGATTATCCACTCGGTCACACATGGAAAATATAACAGTTATGTGAATTCTTGAAATATACCAACTGTGGTAATGTAGGAAATATAGCAGCTAATTTTCAAACAGCAAGACTCCACAGACAGCAATGTTTAACCTATCATAGTAATGTTGATTGAAAGATAAATATTGGTCAAAATAACAAGGGGGCCTTCCTATTGTTCTTTGAAATAACACTGTAGGATTTCTCATGTCTATGTCAAATGGCATGGGGGCGTTGCTTTAACATCTCATTTAAAAATTGGCTGTTCCAACAGTGCTGCATTCTGTCAGCCCTACACTGAAGTCCCTACACTGAAGTCCCAGCCTAAATGATCTGCTCAAGTCTCTAAAGTGGGCCTTGAACTCGTGACCTCCTGATTCATGAGGCTTAAAGTGATACTACAGAGCCAAAACTAAGATCTTTCATCCTTACCAAATCTGGCCTACATGTGATTTCAGTCCAACATTAGTGTGATTGCATCCTAACTGCCGACTAAAGTAGCCAATCAAGCTACTACAGTTATTGATTTTAATAGTTCAGTACCGGGGTCTTCTGGCCCAAAGCGCTCTCCAAGATTATGTGTTGCAGACTGACACATTTGTGGGTCCAGAACTTTGTGCTGAGGGGCTGTCACAAAGATTAAATACAGTTGGACCACAAGCCCACCATGAGGGACTGGGAACTATATGTAAATATAAAATTCAAGTGTCTACACATAAATATAACCTGCAAAAGCAACGTAATGAAGCATCTCATGTCCAGAATTTAAAGACCTTGATCCATATTGCCCTTCATGCAATGCCAAATTTGAACAGCTATGTGAAGAATTTTAAGAACTGAGATTTTGTTTTAAAAAGTGCAGTGTGCAAACCTGCGATAGCAGTTGTCAGTGCCATAGCACCACACTGGGGAAATAATTTCTTGATTGTGAAGCTTTGGGATGTTCTGAGGATCAAATGTCACAAATTCAGAGCCTGTCTTTTGTATATATAGATAACTATGACCATAATTAAACACTGATTATTATCAGGCAGTCATGCATAGTCACAAATCTCTTCCTACATTTCTGGAACCTACGCCAGGATGAGATTAATTGTGTTTGGTGTCAAAAAAGGTCAGCTGCCTATAATTATGGCCTAATCCTGAAATTCTGTACCAGGTGTAGCAGCAGATTGGCAATGGTGAAGATATTTTTAAAAAGGAATATTTTAAAATAACCAATTATTCAGAATAGCCTAATTAGGCCCTACTTAAGATGCTGGTAGCTCAGTATTTCTGGGATGGGGACTCCTGATAATAGAAACCCAAGTTAAGTAGCCACGAATCTTTAATAGAATATTTCTAGCTATACATACGTAATTGCAAATGTGTCCACACTCTTAAAACCATTTTTTCTGTAGCACGATTAACATGTTCCTGTAATAAAACAAATAGCTTGGAAAGAAATTGTAGACGGGCATATATTTAGACAGCTATACTGACCGCATCAAAATTATTTATCAGATTAAGCCGTTCAGCCCTAAAAAAAGCTTTGACTGGGCAACTAATAATGTCAGCTGTTGGTTGGATATCACCCTTCAGCTCAAAAGTATTTTGCCAGCAAAAATGTTTAAAGAGAAGCAAGTCACATCATTGAAGGCAACAGAGCATTCAGGAGCTGAGAGAACAGGGAACAAAGTATACCTTTAATCAAATAAATTTAGGGACTGGGAATAAACAGTGGTCGGACTGAGAAGGAGGGTGAAATAGAGTGGTCTCCATGGCAATAAGGGTCTGGAACAAATGTTAGTCTCATCAGCAATATTAACATGAATTAATTTTTTTACAAAATGCCAAATCAGGTACTTAAAGTGAAATAAAGTGAGGGAAAGGAAGTTTAAGTAATGAAAGCCAAAAACAAAGGGATAGAAAGGTAAGCAAGCCACTCTTTAAATTTGAAATGTAACAAGTTAATCAAAAAATCCCTCCAAAATTCAAACCTCACAAGGATGAGCCTTCTCAATCCGTGCATTGTTGGAAGAACATTTACTGTAGTAATCATTAGCATTCAATATGTGCACAAGGTTTAGTTTGTAAACACTGTTCAAACACAGCAACCTCACACATTCAGTGGCTGCCAATAGTAAGGCAAACATAAAGTGCTCTATCACAAAGCTAATAGTGGAGTCCCACAACTCATACAGCATCGATATCTACATTTAAACACTGCTTTGTGCCTGAAATTGTTGCAACATTTCGGCATAAATAATGGTGAATGTGTTCACCTCATTGTTGTTTTGACTGCAAGTCTTGGCCTTTTTTTAAACTCTACAGCCTATTGGATCTTCTGAAATATTGTTCTGGATATTTGCAGAGAAGGAAATATTGGTGTCGGCTTGTTACATCATGAGATAGCATGGATGATGAATCCATCTGTATGACATGACAAATATTATCCAAATGTTAAATTAGACAGGCAAGCTGTGTGTATGAGGAAGATTGTTACAAAAGTGCTTCATAATTCATAGTTAAGAATCATAGAGTCATGTAGCATGGAACAGACCCTTCTACCCAATCAGTCTGTGCTGATCATAATCCAAAAGTAAACTGGTCCTACCTGCCAGCGCTTGGCCAATATCTCTCCAAACCTTTCCTTTTCACGTACTTACCTAAATGTCTTTTAAACACTATAACTGTACCCCGATCTACCACTTCCTCTAGACGTTCATTCCACACATGAATCACTCTCTATGTAAAAAAGTTGCCCCTCATGTCTTTTATAAATCTTTAAAATGTGCCCCCTAGTCTTGAAATCCCCTACCCTAGGGAAAAGACACCTGCCATTCACCTTAGCTATACCCCTCATGATTTTATAAACTTCAATAAGCTCACCCCTCAACCTCCTACGCTCCAGTGAAAAAAGCTCCAACCTATCCAGTCTTTCCTTTATAACCCAAACACCTGGCAACATCCTGGTAAATCCTTTTTGAACCTTTTCCAGCTTAATAATGTCCTTCCTACAACAGGTCAACCAGAACTGGAACTAGTACTCCAGAAGCGGCCTCATCAACGTCCTGTACAACCTCAACATGGCGTTGCATCTCCTATACTCAGAGTCTGTGTGATGAAGGCAAACGTGTTAAATGTCTTCTTAACTACCTTGTCTACATGTGACATAAACTTCAAAGAATTATGTGCCTGGACCTCTAGGTCTGTCTATTGTACAATACTTTTAATTGTATGAGTCTTGACCTTATTTGTTTCAGCACCTTGTATTTATCCAAGTTAAACTCTGTCTGCAATTCCTCAGCCCATTGACCCAATTGATTAAAATGTCATTGTAATCTTCGATAACCTTCTCCATTGTCCACAATACCACCGATTTTGGTGTCATTTGTAAATTTACTAAACATCCCTCCCATATTCTCATCCAAATCATTTATATAAATGGCAAACAAAAGTAGACCCAGCACTGATCCCTGTGGAACACCACTGGTCACAGGTCTCCAGTCTGAAAAACAACCCTCCACCACCACTCTCTGTCTTCTGCCATTAAGCCAATTTTATATCCAATTGGCAAGCTCATCTTGAATCCCATGTGACCTAACCTTACTAGTTTGTCTACCATGTGGAACCTTATCAAAGGCTTTACTAAAGTCCAAATAAACAATGTCTACCACTCTACCCTTATCTATCTTCTTGGTTACTTCCTCAAAAAACTCAATCAAGTTTGGTGAGACTTGATTTCCCTCACATAAAGCTGTGTTGACTATCCAGAATCATTCTTTGCTTCTCCAAATGCATGTAAATCCTATTTTTCAGAATCATCTTCAACAACTTACCCACCCTGATGTCAGATCTATAGTCCCCAGGTTCCTTCTTGCATCCCTTGTTAAACAAAGCCATTCTCCAGTCATCTGGCACCTCACCCATGGTTATAGATGATACAGGTATTTTTGCAAGAGACATTGCAAATTCCTCCATAACATTCCACAACATTTTGATATACACTGGATCCGGGTCCTAGAGATTTATCCACCTTTATATTTTCTAAGACCTCTGGCACACCCTCTTTTGTAATGTGAACTGTTTTCAAAACATCAATATTTATTTACCTAAGTTCTCTAGCCTCCATTTCTGATGCAAAATATTAATTTAATATCTCTCCCATCTCCTGAGGTTCAACACAATGATGATCTCTTTGATGTGTAAGGGACTCAACTCTCTCTCTAGTTACTTTCTTGCCCTTAATGTACTTGTAGAATCTTTTAGGAATAAAGCTTTGAAGGATTGCAGGAAGATGGATTTATTTCAAGTTCTGTGGAAGCACTTGGAGTGAAAGATCACTGAAAGATGACTGTCAACATGGGAGTTTCTTTTCACAAGGGTTTCTAGAAATCACAAGAGTGTAGCTAATTGCTTGCTTTGCTGTAGGCTGTGGGGCTGTTTGAACAATGGCTGTTTGGATGGAGTGCGCTGTGGTATACGGTCAATAGCTAGAGAAGAAGAGCCTGTGGGATGGGCCTGACCATCTGATCTCTCCCATTTCTGAAACGAAAACTCTGTTGAGTTCAGAATGAGTTCTATTTGCTCTTCTGACAGAGTGATTGGAGGAACTTTTCAACATTGTAATACCTGAGAAAGCTGCCCTGAAGAATTCCACACACAACGCCCATGTGTGATTAGCGTCTTGGCCATACACCTTCAGAATATGCTACGCATTGTCCTATTGCCTTCAAGAACAACTCATTGACCAAAGTGTTTTCGGAAAGCCAATTTATGCAGAAGATAACCTGTCTTAGTTTCCTGAGTGTATTGATTATGTGTGTTAGCAATATGTAGAGGAATAAGCATTTACACTTCTCTATTACTGACTGCACATATTAACTAATTGATGCATCTTAAGTGGGATCATACAATCCTTACAGTGCAGAAAGAGACCATTTGGCCCATCGAGTAGGGACCAACCTGCTGAAGAGCATCCCCATCTCAGTATCACTGCACAGGCTAACCCATCTAACTTGTACATCCCTGGAAACTACAGGGAAATTTAGCATGGCTAATCCATCTAACCTGTACACCTTTAGATTGTGGGAGGAAAGTAGAGCACCCGGCAGAAACCCACACAGATATGGAGAAAATGTGCAAATTCCACACAGTCGCCCAAGGGTGGAATCAAACCCAGGTCCCGTGAGTCAGCAAGTGCTAAACATTGAGCCACTGTGCCACACTTGAAATGTATCTTTGATTTTTGATAATTGTGTTCATGAAGAAACTTGCATTTAAAATCTGACATCGATAATGTATTAATTGGCCATTATAGGAACCAGGAAAAACATGTTGATTTTATTTTGCCACCCATGGAGTAATGGGACTAGAGAGACCGTGCACTCCTCCAAAACTTGGTCAAAATACAATGCCTTTGCAGGAAATCAGGCTCATCTGAGATTTCCGGGATCACATGTAGTGTCTGTTTTAATAATGTAAGAGCGATGGAGAAGAGAACATTACTGCCAAGGCACATATTTAGTGAAGCTATAATAACTGCATTGTTGAGTTCTAGGTTTTGGGTCCTGGAAGGAGGATATGTATCTGTTCTCCAAAGGTGAAAAAGTACAGGTAGACCGTTGATTTTGCTGTTGCTTTTGTGTGGTATCTTCCTGCAGGCCCACTGGCTATAATGCAAAGGAAGAAGCTGTCTACTATTTTAATAGATTGCAGGACACAATGAAATGTTGATTTGATTTATATCAGTTTACGTTTTTTCACACAAAGGTTTGCTGAACCTGAATTTGCTGAATTAAGAATGTTGACTTTAAACCTAAACCTAGAAATTACTATTGATGATTTTAAAGGGTTAAACCCCTCAACTCACAAAACAGGTGAAATAGATATAACTCCAACTGCAATTTCTGGACAATGAGAGAAATTGCTTTATAACGTTGCAAGAAAATTTGGTTGAGCTGATGAATTAGTTCCTTATCTCCCATCTCAAGATCCTGCAATATTATTTGGACTGGTTATCTCCAGTGTGCCGGTCAATATTCATCTGGTCATTCGATAATGCACATGGCTTTCAGTGTTCATCCTGCAATCAATAATAAAATTATATTGCCATTTGTTGCAGCTTGCTATGAGCAGAAGAGCTGCCATAGCCTCACTTTGAAATGATTAGTTCACTTCAAATGTCCATAATTGATTGTAGAGCACTTTGGAATGTTTGGAAGTCAGGAAAAGTGCAATTTTTAAAATCCACTTTTGTTAGGTTCTGCGATAAAAGCAGCCAGCAAGGTCATTCATAAACACCGGGCATGTGTTCTTTCACATGAATGCTCTCTTCTTTCTCTTTCCTATTTCTGTTCCTCTTTTCTGTTCCTCTTTTCTGTTCGGGACCAGAAAGAAGTGATAGAGGCGAGAGCATTTGCGATGGAATAATCAGCAGTGTCTCTTTTCAGTGACAACATGCTCTCAAGGGCTTTGAGGTACGGGCTGGGGGAAGATGAACAATCATGTTAATGTGAAGCTGCCATATCAGTCTGACATGCTCAGAGGGGAACCAGCTATCCAGAATGAAAATGAATTTGTTTGCACAGCGTGTGAAGAATAGGCTCATTCACACAGGTTACCTGGTTATGATTGAGCTGCTCTTTGCCATCTGTTCGATGTGGTTTATTTATATTTCCCTTTAGAAAATTCAAGTTACTTCCACTCTGCGCACAGCAATCTTGATAACTGTACACAGATTCCAATGAGCTAACAATGCTCTTTCTACAGCATTTTGCAGATTTAAAAAGTAAAAAGCAAAGTGGTTTCATTGATTACATGATTCTGCTTCCACCCATTCTGGTCCCTCTTTGGAATTTGCTCTTGAAATTAAACTGTGTCCCTCCATTCTGCCCTTCAGTCCCATAAGCACTTCCATTTCTTTCCACCCAGATTGTGCCCCTGACCCCATCACTAAACATGGCAGCATTTCAAGATAGTACCTGGACCGTTGAATGCAATGTAAGAACGATGACAACTTCATGTTGCCTGTTAATTAAATGTGCGCAGTGACCAGCCAGCATTCTTGGCCATCTGACTGGGAGGCCAATGTTCTCAGTGGCTAGCAGCAGTTAAAGCTAGGCTACATCTTTCTGTAAGGTAGGTAATCTAAGGGGGAAGTGAATTGTAGCTTGACCATGTGCTCATGGACCTGGTGGAGCTCTTTCTGACCTGGGAAGGCAGAAGAATGGCACCGCATGGGAGAAACTGGGCTCCAGGTTTTTCAGATGTGCACTGGAGGCCTCCATGTGGGGGAACTGCAAGTGATGACTTACCATGTAACCAGAGGGCCATAATACCCTGCAGACACAGGCTGAGAAGGCGGTGGGTGCAGATTGTTGAGTTCAACAATCAGCATCAAGCAGCAAGAATAGGATTGCAGTGCAGCACTGATATGTGTGATCAAAATCAGTGTAAATATCTTCAATTGGCATATTTTACCAACAGTCCCACTAGCTTTAGATGCTGCACTATTTATCACATCCCTGTCACTCACCTTAATCAGAACTCCAATGTATCATTCACATATCACACTGCGGGTGCAGATGGTAAATATACCATCATTGCAAGTTAGAGTTAGAGTCAGGGTTAGGAGTAAGCTTAGGGAGTAGGGATAGGGTTAGGGTTAGGATAGGATTAGGGTTAGGGTTTGGATAGCGTTAGGGTTAGAGTTCGGATAGGGTTAGGGTTGGGGTAATGTTAGGAGTAGGGTTAGGGTTAGGGGTAAGATTAGGAATAGAGTAGTTTTAGGGGTAAGGTCAGAGGTAGGGGTAGGGTTGGGGTAGGATTAGGGTTAGGGTTAGGGTTGGTGTAGGAGTAAGGTTAGAGATAGGGTTAAGGTTGGGGTAGTGTTCGTGGTAGGGATAGGGTTAGGATAGGGATAAGGTTAGGGTTGAGGTAGGATTAGGGTTAGGAATAGGGATAGGGTTAGGGTTAGGATAGGATAGGGTTAGTGTTAGGATAGCGTTAGGATTAGGGTTAGGATAGGGTTTGGGTTAGAGTTAGGATAGGGTTAGGGTTGGGTTTGTGTGGGGATGGGATTGGCATTAACGTTAGTTCTTGGTGTAGTATTGTGCTGTTACTCTCTGGTTAAGCCTGTCTTATAAGAGATAATTTTGTATATTACTTCAAGTGCAACTAGTTTTTTTTTAATATGGAAGGAATCTGTTTCCTTTCCAAGCTTCCATTGAGCCCATCTTCTGCTAATAATCTTCTATCAGTATCGTTCCTCACACTATACTAGACTAATGCCAGCAAGAACAATTTGTGGCAGTATATTTGCTAAAGTTGCCCATGCCACATGCTAGCTAGCTGAGGAATAGGGAGAGAGAGGAGTTGAACACATGGCTACAGGATGGTGCAGGAGGGAGAGTTTTGGTTTTGTGGATAATTGGGGCTCTTTCTGGGGGAGGGGGGACCTCTACAAACAGGATGGTCTTCACCTAAACCAGAGGAGTACAAATATTCTGGGAGGGTAACTTGCTAATGCTCTTTGGGTGGGTTTAAACTAATTCAGCAGAGGGATGGGTACGAAAATTGTAGTTCGAGTATACGTGAGGTTGAGAGTAGTGAAGTTAGAACTAAGATTTCAAGATTGCAAGAAGACTCCGGCAAACAAGAAGTTGGTTTGAAGTGTGTCTACTTCAGCGCCAGGAGCATCCGGAATAAAGTGGATGAACTTGCAGCATGGGGGTTGGTACCTTGGATTTCGATGCTGTGGCCATTTTGGAGACATGGGTAGAGCAGGGACAGGAATGATTATTGCAGGTTCTGGGATTTAGATGTTTCAGTAAGAACAGAGGAAATGGTAAAAAGGGGGTTGGGGGAGACGAGGTGTGGCACTGTTAGTGAAGGGCAGAAAGGATGCTTGAGGACTCGTCTACTGAGGCAGTATGGGCTGAAGTTAGAAACAGGAAAGGAGAGGTTACCCTGTTGGGAGTTTTCTCGAGGCCTCCAAATAGTTCCAGAGATGAGGAGGATAGGATAGCAAAGATGATCCTCAATAGGAGCGAGAGTGACAGGGTAATTGTTTTGGGGGACTTTAGCTTTCCAAATATTGACTGGGAATACTATAGTTCAAGTACTTTAGATGGATCAGTTTTTGTCCAACGTGTACAGGAGGATCTCCAGATACAGTATGTAGACAGGCTAACAAGAGGTGAAGCCGCATTAGAATTGGTACCCGGTCAGGCATTAGATTTGGAGGTAGGTGAGCATTTTGGCGATAGTGACCACAATTCGGTTATGTTTACTTTAGCGATGGAAAGGGATAGGTATATACTGCAGGGCAAAAGTTGGGGAAAGCCAATTATGATGCAATTAGGCAAGATTTAGGATATGTAGGATGGGGCGGGAAACTGCAGGAGATGGGCACAACTGAAATGTGGAGCTTATTCAAGGACCAGCTACTGGGGGTCCTTGATAGGTATGCACCGGTCAGGCAGAGAGGAAGTTGTCGAACACGGAAGCTGTGGTTTACTAAGGAAATTGAATCTTTTGTCAAGAGGAAGAAGAAGGCTTATGATAGGATGAGATGTGAAGGCTCAGTTAGGGCGCTTGAGAGTTACAAGTTAGCCAGGAAAGACCTAAAGAGAGAGCTAAGAAGAGCCAGGAGGGTACATGAGAAGTCATTAGCAGAGAGGATCAAGGAAAACCCTAAGGCTTTCTACAGGTGTATCAGGAATAAAAGAATGATTAGAGTAAGATTAGGGCCAATCAAGCATAGTAATAAGAAGTTATATGTGGAGTCAGAGGAGATAGGGGAAGTGCTAAATGAATACTTTTTGTCAGTATTCACCCTAGAAAAATACAATGTGGTCAAGGAGAATACTGAGATACAGGCTACTAGACTAGATGGGATTGAGGGGCATAAGGAAGAGGTGTTAGCAATTCAGGAAAGTAAAAAAATATATATAAATCCGCTGGACTGGATGGGATTTATCCTCGTATTCTCTGGGAAGCCAGTGAGGAGATTGTCAAGCTTTTGGCTTTGATCTTAATGTTGTCATTGTCTACAGGAATAGTGCCAGAAGACTGGAGGATAGCAAATGTTGTTCCCTTGTTCAAGAAGAGGGGTAAAGACAACCCTGGAAATTATAGAACAGTAAGCTTTACTTCAGTTGTGGGTGAAGTGTTGGAAAGATTATAAGAAATAGAATTTATAATCATCTAGAAAGGAATAAGTTGATTAGGGATAGTCAACATGGTTTTGTGAAGGGTAGGTCATGCCTCACAAACCTTATTGAGTTCTTTGAGAATGTGACCAAACAGGTGAATGAGGGTAAAGCGGTTGATGTGGTGTAAATGGATTTCAGTAAGGCATTTGACAAGGTTCTCCACAATAGGCTATTGCACAAAATATGGAGGCATGGGATTGAGGGTGATTTAGCAGTTTGGATCAGAAATTGGATAGCTGAAAGAAGAGATAGGGTGGTGGTTGATGAGAAATGTTCATCCTGGAATTCAGTTACTTGTGGAGTTCTGCAAGGATCTGTTTTGGGTCCACGGTTGTTTGTCATTTTTATAAATGACCTGGATGAGGGCATAGAAGGATCGGTTAGTAAATTTGTGGATAACACTAAGGTCGGTAGAGTTGTGGATAGTAATGAAGGATGTTGCAGGTTACAGAGGGATGTTGATAAGCTGCAGAGCTGGGCTGAGTGGCAAATGGAGTTTAATGCAGAAAAGTGTGAGTAGATTCACTTTGGAAGGAGTAACAGGAATACAGAGTACTGGGCTAATGGTAAGATTCTTGGTAGTGTAGATGAGCAGAGAGATCTCGGTGTCCAAGTATATAGATCCTTAAAAGATGTCACCCAGGTTGATTGGTTTGTTAAGAACACATACAGTGTGTTAGCTTTTACTGGTAGAGGAATTGAGTTTCGGAACCATGAGGTCATGCTGCAGCTGTACAAAACATTGGTGCAGCCACATTTGGAGTATTGCGTACAGTTCTGGTCACCGATTTGTAAGAAAGATGTGGAAGCTTTGGAAAGGGTTTAGAGGAGATTTACTAGGATGTTGCCTGGTATGGAGGGAAGGACTAATGAGGACAGGCTGAGGGACTTGAGGCTGTTACCTTTAGAGACAAGGTTGAGAGGTGACTTAATTGAGACATACAAGATAATCAGAGCGTTAGATAGCTTGGATAGTGAAAGCCTTTTTCCTCAGATGGTGATGGCTAGCATGAGGGGACATAGCTTTAAATTGAGGGGTGATAGATATTGGACAGATGTCAGAGGTAGTTTCTTTACTCAGAGAGTAGTAGGGGGTGTGGAACACACTGCCTGCAACAGTAGTAGACGCGCCAATTTTTAGAGTCATATAGATCTACAGCATGGAAACAGACCCTTCGGTCTAACTCATCCATGCCGACCAGATATCCCAACCCAGTCTAGTCCCACCTGCCAGCACCCGGCCCATATCCCTCCAAACCCTTCCTATTCATATATCCATCCAGATGCCTTTTAAATGTTGCAATTGTAATAGCCTCCACAACTTCCTCTAGCAACTCAATCCATACACGTAACACCCACTGTGTGAAAAAATTGCCCCTTAGGTCTCTTTTATATCTTTCCCCTCTCACCCTAAATCTATGCCCTCTAGTTCTGGACTCCCCACCCAATTGAAAAGACTTTGTCTATTTACCCTATCCATGCCCCTCATGGTTTTATAAACCTCTATAAGGTTACCCCTCAGCCTCCGACGCTCCAGGGAAAACAGCCCCAGCCTGTTCAGCCTCTCCCGATAGCTCAAATCCTCCAACCCTGGCAACATCCTTGTAAATCTTTTCTGAACCCTTTCAAGTTTCACAACATCTTTCCAATAGGAAGGAGGCCAGAATTGCACGCAATATTCCAACAGTGGCCTAACCAATGTCATGTACAGCTGCAACATGACCTCCCAACTCCTGTACTCAATACTCTGACCAATAAAGGAAAGCAAGAAGAAAGTGATGTTGAAATAACACATTCACTAGCTTTCATACAAATACCAGCATAGATACTGGCACTGCATTCAATTTAGAGGATAATCCGGGGGCATGATCCGCACGTATTGGGATAGTAGGCATCAGTGTTTAGTATAAAAGGGGACACAATGACATAATTCTGGAACGAAGCTCAGCAATCAATCCTAAAGATAGCTCGCTCCTGTTAAGCTCCAACTGGCAGGATTTCAGCAGGAAGATTGAAGTGAAGTGACATTGTGTTGCAGAGGATTCAGAAGATCACCTTGACCATGCTAAATGTACCAGGAGAAGGCCAGTGAGTAAGCATTGCAGAGTGCTTGGCACATTGGGAAGATGAGGGACCTGTCGTCAATGTCAAGGAGCATAAAGGAATCCAGTAGCTAATTATTGGAAACCATCCATTTCAGTGTACCTTTGTCTGTGAATCACAAACATAGACAAATGCAGTCACATCGGTTACATTCTCTGTCAGATAATGCCAATAATACTGGGATTATTTTGTGCAAACCATAATTTTAGATTAGATGACTTACAGTGTGGAAACAGGCCCTTTGGCCCAACAAGTCCACACCGACCCGCAACCCACCCAGACCCATTCCCCTAAGGGTAATTTAGCATGGCCAATTCACCTAACCTGCACATTTTTGGACTGTGGGAGGAAACCAGAGCACCCGGAGGAAACCCATGCAGACACGGGGAGAATGTGCAAACTCCACACAGTCGGTCGCCTGAGGTGGGAAATTAACACAGATCTCTGGCACTGTGAGGCAGCAGCGCTAACCACTGTGCCACCATGCCACCCACTGATTTCTATGGACTGAATGAAACCAAGAGTTCTCACAGAATGACTAAAACAAATGATCAGAAGGTATGTGTGCGTGTTTTTATGTTTGTGTGTGTATGTACTTGTGCTCACATGTGTGTGTCTTTGTCCAAGTGTGCAGGTATATATGTGTACACACTTGTGTTGGTGTGTGGTTGGCCCTGTACCTCCTACATCAATTTAGAACTTCAACTTTTAGATCTGGTCTATCCTTTTCCATCACTATTTTAAATCTAATAGAATTATGGTCACTGGCCCCAAAGTGCTCCCCGACTGACACCTCAGTCGCCTGCCCTGCCTTATTTCCCAAGAGTAGGTCAAGTTTTGCACCTTCTCTAGTAGGTACATCCACATACTGAATCAGAAAATTTTCTTGAACACACTTAACAAATTCCTCTCCATCTAAACCCTTAACACTATGGCAGTCCCAGTCGATGTTTGGAAAGTTAAAATCCCCGACCATAACCACCCTATTATTCTTACAGATAGCTGAGATCTCCTTACAAGTTTATTTCTCAATTTCCCTCTGACTATTGGGGGGTCTATAATACAATCCCAATAAGGTGATCATCCCTTTCTTATTTCTCTGTTCCACCCAAGTAACTTCCCTGGATGTATTTCCAGGGATATCCTCCCTTAGCACAGCTGTAATGCGTTCCCTTATCAAAAATGCCACTCCCCCTCCTCTCTTGCCTCCGTTTCTATCCTTCCTGTAGCATTTGTATCCTGGAACATTAAGCTGCCAGTCCTGCCCATCCCTGAGCCATGTTTCTGTAATTGCTATGATATCCCAGTCCCATGTTCCTAACCATGCCCTGAGTTCATCTGCCTTCCCTGTTAGGCCCCTTGCATTGAAATAAATGCAGTTTAATTTATTAGTCCTACCTTGTCCCTGCTTGCCCTGACTTTTTGACTTGCTTCTGTTCTCATCTGTACCAGTCTCAATGAGATTGGCAAATAAGATAGTTTTGTGCTATAGATTTTCTCAAAGATTTTCATTGGTCTGTGGAAGAACGGACATAACACAGATTCTAGAGAAAATATTACGTTCTCCCTTCTAATTTGCAGCTGCATTCACATTAATCATCACGCATATCATTGATCACTGATTCATGTGCAGTTCTTTGAATTTATTTCTTCACTGCTTCAAAAATGAAGGGACACGATGAATTATTAATTCTTTATCATTGATGCCTCATGCCTCTTGCTTGTGGATAAGACTCTACTCTGAGATTGGCATTCGATTTTTGATGCCCATGAGTGGGTGAAGTGCAGGAAGTGCAGTTGGTGACTGGGTAAAAACTAAGTGTGTTAGTCAGGGGTGGTCCCTCAGCTTGCCAACTCAGTTGCTATCTCTACCACATGCTAACTCAAGAATCAGGAAACAGCACATAACCTTTAAATATAATTCTGTGGACCACCAATGTTGAAGGCTTATTGGGTTCTCCTGACATTATTGTTTGTATTCCTATCAGATATGTTTGGTTTGAAACACTCCAGGAATTCTAATGAGGTCACCATAAATAGAGCAAAGGGCATCTTGGGACCAGAATTTCTATCTATTGTCCTTGAAAATTTGCATTCTGTTCTCGCTTTGCAACCTTCCTTGAGTTTTAAACTATAGCCAATGCTGGAGTGTTAAGTCATTGTTTTAAATGAAGTGAGTGCCACATTGTTACAGAGTGAAGAAAATTGTCATTGTCACAAGAATCAATGAGAAGAAAAATCTTGATAATTTTGGTGGTAATGCGTAAGAAACATTCAATCAGAATTTGTCCTGTTTCCACAACCTTACTTAATCTGAATATTCAGCTGAAGCTTTGGCTAATCAGACTGAACAAAGTATCCAGAACATTCCATCCCACAGTACCCAAGCAGTTTGCACAGTCCAGAAATATCCATCCCCAAATGCTTAGAGATGTCAGAATTACTTGTCAATTAGGTTTGCACAGTTGTCTAGACTGAAGAGATAGGAGGATTAAGCCAAGGAGTTAAGAAACCCAATAGTGAAATTCATTTAAATTGGGAAAAGACCCTCTAATCTCTTCAGGCAAGGAGATCAAACAGTCATATTTAAAGTGATTGCTAGCTAATGCCCAGTTAATGTTGACCCACGCAGGAAGACGGCAAAATGACAATGGCAAACTCTCTACTGTTTCGTTAAAACTTCATCGATGAATATCACTATTATTCTGGGACATTTCTCATATTGAATTTAGAAAATGGCATATTCTAGGGTCATTTCTGAACTATTTTTGTTTGGCTGATGCAATAATGTAGAATTTAATCAAGAATATTATTAAACCTATTTTGAAAGTCGTACAGGGCAATTATCCCAAATCCTTCAACTTCACTGGTGGCAAATTGTCTCAGATGCCTGACACAACAGGATTCGGTAATGCATCTATGTTTCTTTCACATTCTGTGCACCCTATGAAAAGTGTCACTATATTTGAAATTTAATTATTTCCAGCAAAAATAGTTGATAGAAAGCAGCATTAACATTGTTAGACTAAATCATAATTCTTGTATTTTGTTTGTGGAAGTATATCATAGTTCCCATTCATTGGTGGTTGTCCATCGATTTGAAGGTGACCACAGAGTCGCATGGGTCTTCATGTGACTGAACTGGTTAATTCTTGACCCATAGAGCCATGGATTCATTGGGCAGGATCTGGAAATACAGGACTGGTATCCTTTTCTTTCTTTTATACTACTATTCTGAGGCATCAATAAGGCATTGTACAAAGTGAGAAGCAGCTTGGTGAACAGGCTAATGCCATTTAGAACTAACTGGTATCAAGCTTATTCCAATCATCAATGCTGCAATACCTCAAGGGAACAGTAGAGTGTAATTCTGTAAAGTGAAAGGTGGGTAAATGTACCATGATTAACCTTGACCAGTTTGCAGTAACTCTTTTTAACTCAGGTGCACTGCACAGTGAGATAGATAAAGGGGCCAAGAGTCAGCAGAAAGTCCAACACAATTTTATTGAACATTTTATCAAAGAAAAACAATATTTATCAGACTCTACTATTGTACTTTAATTAAACCCTATCAATCTCTTCATAGGACTCTTCAGTAAAGAATCTTAAATCTCTTAGTAAAGAGTATCAAATCTACACTAGCTTCCAAGAATTTGCTACACCTTATTGGCAGGTCCTTACCATTGTATTTGAACTATTTGTCTGGAAGGACTGGGAGTACCCTTTCAATAAACCTGGGACAGGCTGTTCCTCAGTCTTTGAGGGTTGACTGATATATCGAGAGTCAAGATTAGAGTGATGCTGGAAAAGCACAGCAGGTCAGGCAGTATCCGCGGATTAGGAAAATCGATGTCTTGGGCAAAAGCCCTTCATCTAGAATCATCAGATCTGATGAAGGGCTTTTGCCCGAAACATCAATTTTCCTGCTCCTCGGATGCTGCCTGACCTGCTGTGCTTTTCCAGCATCACTCTAATCTTGACTCTAATCTCCAGCATCTGCAATACCCAGCTCCGCCTGATCTATCGAGATGCCCAGCCATTGATGTGGGCTTCCCTTCTCATCTAGGGATGGGCTTGATCTTCAGGTCCATGATTAACCTTGACCATGATTAACCTTTGATCGTCAGATTGCCTTACCAAGGTGGTCTTTGTGGAGATGTGATTGAAGAAGGAGCAAAAAGCAGAGAGAGGTGAGGTTCCAGGTTGCTCCTTTTATCCCACTCTTTGTGCCCTTCCAGATGTAAAAAGATTGTCCTTCATATCTTTTTTAAATTTCCCTCCTCTCACATTAAAAATATACCTCCTAGTCTCGAACTCCTCCATCTCAGGTAAAACACAATTACCATTAACCTTATCTATAGACCTCATTATTTTATAAACATCTACAAGGTGGCCTCTCAACCTCTTACCCTCCAGTGGAAAAATCACAGCCTATCCAGCCGTTCTTTATAACTCAAACATTCTATACCCAGCAACATCCTGGTAAATCTCTTCTGAACCCGCTCTAGCTTAATAATATCCTTCCTATAACTTGGCAACCAGAACTGAACTTGAAACAATGAGCGGAGGATGGGGGTTTGTAATGATGCCATTCTGAGATTGTCTACCTGCAGGATTCTTACATGAAAAAATATTTGAATTAGATTGAAATCTTACTGCTTTCAGTCAAGGGGAAAATGGTGTGGAGGCAAACACAGGTGTGAGCCAAACTAAATCATCTTGCAATGGCAATGAACAAGGGTTGTGCTAATGAACATCAAAAGGGCAAAGGGTGATTTGTTTTTAAAATTCTATGATTTGTAGAAGGCAATAAAATAGTTATATTGTGAAACTGGACTTGAAAATAGAGCATTGTGATTAAAATGAATTTACGGTTGACAAATCCTTATGTGAGAACGGGAATTGCAGTAAAACTTCGGGCCGTAGGGCACAAGAAAGCTATCTTGAGTTATGTAGTGGAGCACGAAACCCGTGACTGTAATTATGGTCCCTTAATCATCTCCAGAATTCCCAAAACCATTTCAGTGAGGGAAAATACAAACGGCTAATCAATCACACAACACTTCCAAGGGATTTCCCAAGGCTTCCCCTCAAGCAATAGAACAGCCAATGTTTTATTAAACAGCATTGTTGCTGCCTTGTAGACCTTAAGTACATCTCTAATGGCACTCTGCAGTAAGACAGCACAGCTATCACAACCTACCATCAAGGACATGGTGATCACTTGCCTGCCAGTCACAACCCAGAGTGGATTATTTGCAGATAATCAGAGTGACCCAAATACCCAAGGTTTGGTTCAAATTTGGATTGAGCTGCAGGTGTAAATAAATGTAAATTTATGGATCTTGATTGACAAACATTGTGCAGAATATTTCTGGGAAGGAAATATTCACAAACAACAATTTACATGGAAACCTTTGAACATAACATAACCACTTAAGTATACAGGACTTCAATTTGGCTGGTTCATCAATAGAACACTCAATTTTCCAATTGTCATCAATTGCTGCTTGGAAGTTTTAACTGGAATCAGTGTGGCTTTTTTTTTCTGAAAAGTGCAATGTATTCTTATAAGATTTTAAAAATATTTGAGTGCCATATAATTTGAGATTGTGAAAGGATCATCCATCATTGACCAGATTTAACTGACTGGGACCCAGACTCAAAATTTACAGGTGACAGGAAACACGGTGAACTCTAAGGCAAATAGTGACAGCTCATAGTCTGGAGGGTGAAATGCTGTACACCGTAGCAGATACAATTTTAGTCAAAGAATTTTGAGCTGATACATTTTGGTCAGAAGAACAAGGGAAAGCAACAATAAAATAAAGGATATTATTCAAATGGGGAGAGATCTTGTGGTACAGTGGGTAGAGTCCCTACTTCTACATCAGGAGAACTGGGTTCAAGTTTCAGCTGCTCCACTGGTCTATAATAACATCTCTGAGCGTTTTCATTAGGAGTATTGACACTTCTATGGGATGCCAGAGCAGAGGAACCTTGGGATATACTTGGATGGAAATGTTATTTTAAAATGTATTTGGGTTTGAGAGTGTAGTGATTAGAACCAGGTAGATCTTATTGACTACGAGATCCTTGATTGTAGTTGTTAACCTTGGCCAATAAGGGAGCCCTGGCTGACAGATATAAACAGGGCATTCAGAATCTCCTCACCTTCAGAGACTGACACTGAGCTGGCTGGCCACAGCAGTGTACTGTGCACATATAAATAAAGGTTGACTAGGTGATGGGATCTCAGTCTCTGTGCAATTATTTCACTGGGCTTTTTAAATAGAGGATTGAGAACAAAAAGAATGTTATGGTGGAACTTCTTCAAACTCTGGCTCAACTTCAAGTGTACTGTTCTGGACACCATATATCAGGAAAGATGTTGAAGGCATTGGAGACGGTGCAGAGAAAATGGAAGGGAATGGTTTTGAGGGTGAGAGATTTTAGTTACAAGGCAACATTAACAAAGTTGAGGTTGGACTCTTTAGTAAGAAGGTTCGCAGGAGATTTGATAGAGATGTCCAGATCCTTGAGCAGTCCAGATAGGATTGATAGAAAAAAAACTGTTTCCTCGAGCAGAAGGGTGAAGAACCAGTGGACACTAACTTAAGATGATTGACAAAACAACCAGAGGTGATATGAGGGAAATCTTTATGACACAACAAGTGGTTATGGTCTGGAATTCACTCTCTGAGAGTGTAGGGGAGGCAGATTGAATTGTGGCTTTCAAAATGGAACATAGATAATTATCTGAAAAAAAAAAGTTTGCAGGACTAGTGTGAGAAAGTGATCTTATGGCACCAGCTGAGTGAACCTTGCAGAGATCAGTTATGGACTCAATTAGCCAGTGAAAACTCCTATGATGTAACAATTCTATGTTTCTACCTTACCGTATTAAGGACATGCTTGGTCTAATTCATAGACATACAAAGCTCAAAAACTGTTGTTCTTTGATTTTCTTTGTCAACAAATTGTTTTTGCATCTGTTTTCCACCCTACAGACAGGCAAGAGGCAACAATATATCAGGAGACCGTGCACCACAGCCTGAAGATATTTCTCCACCATCATCCCGTTGCATTGTGTGGAGTATGTTAACCCTATCCTTAAAAGAATGAACTGCAGTTCACTACAAGGAAGAATAATTACTGCTGCGTGTAGTGTGAAATGGAAATACATTGACCGGGGGAGATCACATTTCAATTAAGGTTTGTTCACTTGAGCTAGCCTCAATGGGGGAAATAGGTTTGGTCTTTGTCCAGCTGTGTCACAGCAACAGGAATTATATTTTGAAATCAAGATTTTGGATTTAATTGCCATTCCAGAGACTTAAATGCAATGTCTGGGCTCGCATTTAAAGTCTCAGTAATATAGACTGTTGGTGACAGGAGCCCCATCTGTTGACTCTTTAGGGAAGGTCCACTGAATTAAGTACCTCTCAGCTATTTAACTGCAGAGCAGTGAATCCTAGACCCAAGGGGCAGAAGACTTAGAGCTGCCAGCCAATTAGAAATTCCCAGTCCTTTTGAACAATAGTGCCATTGGGAGGCTGTGGCTGCTGCTGGTATTACACTACCTGATCCAGACCACGGTGAGTGATGACAGGAGGGGAGTTGTGTGGATGGATAATGGAGGGGGAGGACTATCAGCTGCTAGAGCAAGGAGCCAGCTCTCAACGTCTCATACACACGCCCTTTTCATGATGCAGTGTTCCTTGATCAGATGCTGAGTGTCTTTGAATGAGTTACCCTTGCTCCCTAAGATTCCAAAAGGTCATTTGTGAGTTCCATGTGCCCATTACTGGGTTAATATCAGTAGAAATGGGATGATGCCGTTAATTGGGAATGTGGTGAAATGGGGAGGCTTTCCAGCCATTGTCTTATTGGGATAGAGGCAGGAGAACAGTGAAATCCCTGCTGCCAGCAAAACCCATCATTAAATTCTGTCCGCTCACTTGAGAAGGCAGCAATAAACTTGTACCAATCAATGTGTAACGTTGTGGTGATATGTGTCATCACTGGGTTTTGGGATATAACCTGATTCTGGGGATGAGGCCTACACACAAGAGAGAGAGGATATGATCAGGGTTCCTCCTCAAGTATGGGCTAGTAAAATATGCCCACGAGTGGCCTGAGATGCTTCCCAACAGTTGAATTGACAGTTGACATACAGTTTCAAAGGCAGACACAACATCTGCTGATCCCCAGAGAAAATCTAACATCTTTCAGGGGAAGTATGCAAAACTGTTAGGGATGTTATCCATCCTAAAAACGTCAAGACTGAGAAAAGACCATTTGATCTATCAGAAGCACCGACTTTGCTAGTTACTGCAAATATCAGTTTGGAGGATGCTCTGACTCTTGATGGCCTTGTACTGAAAGAATTAATGCAATCCATTGATGGTTGGTGCTCTATGTTTTTGGATCTGTGCTTCAAAATGTGCTCTGGAAACTATCATGCAATTTTAGTCAAAAATTAATCGCAGTTAAGTGTTGAGTTCTCGAGCAGTAAAACTGTCACAATTAACCCATGCTACAAAGATGTGATGACTTGCAGACTCATTATGATGAGCACATAAGTGCTATTTCTCCACTGATTCTGAGCATGGAGATATACGTACAATCAGCAAGTATACAGATCCATCACAACCTGCAATGAAATGATCCCAATTATAATGTAGCTTATCTTGAGACTTAGTTCAAGTATACAGGTCACATTTCTGTCTCTGATCTGTTAATCCCCTGTGTGTACTTCAATCTCATGCCCATTTTATTTTACTTTGTTAGACTCTCATTTTGAAATGCCGCAACTCATTGTCTTCACTTCACTGTGATTGTCAACTTGACTGGATGTACTCCTGGAGTTTTGATCACATGACCTTGTCCATACAATGGCCCAGCCCGACCCGTGCCACATCGGTCATTCAACACGTAAATTTGCACAGAGCAAGGCCTTTCTGTCACAACTGGAAAACAGACCGAAGCTTCCCAATCCAATTGACTCTGGGTCAAATCGCCTTTCCCTTCCCGTCACTGATGTTTTTATAATTACCAGACAAAGTGTTTGATGATTTATTTTTTGATGGTTCCTCATATGCTATTTTTCCAGACTGCTCCCAGAAATATCCTGGCGATTAATCTTCACTTCCTGGAGACAACAGTTCTATGCTCAGAGGATTGGCAGCCATTTCCTAAGGGATTTCGGTGTGCATTTAGAGGCCCCTGGACTGATTTAAATCTAAACAACTGTCTTCACTTATTAGAGACAGAGGGTCCTTCTGAACCTGATCCAGATAGTTTTGCTTTTCAACAGCTCTTTTACTAAGTATATTCAGATGAGAAGTGGTACAATTTTATCCTCCAGAATCACACACCCAGTGTCTCTCTATTGTCACATTTCCCATTGCCTTTACCAGAGAAGGGGTGAGGTATATAAAGATCTCTAAAGATTACATGATGAGGGCAAGCTGCACACACCAGGCTTGCAGTCCTTTGAATGATAAAGGTTAAAGTGTGATCGAATTGAGGTTTTAAGAGTTGCCCAGAGGGTGTGATGTTGTAGAATCTATTTCTTCTGACAGACAGAATCCAAAGGAAAGGGGTCAGAGCCTTGGCCAGGTTTCTCAGAATGCTCCCAGGAAGTACTTCATCAACAAAGATCAGCTTATATTTTTGGCTCCGTGTCTTACAGTGTTCCACATCATGAGGTCTACTGAGGTTTCTTGCCACAGTTTACTACCCACACTGCTCCTCGGGCACCCCTCTGGCCTGATTTTAGCCCCGTTTCACAACTATTTTAAAACTTCATTCATACGGATGAGGGCATTGCTGGCCACGCCAGCATTTATTGCCTATCTCTAGTTGTCCAGAGGGCAGTTAAGAGGCAATCACATTGAGTTCCATCTAGACCAAGTAAGGATGGCAGCTTCCTTCCCTAAAGAGCATTAGTGAACCAGATGAGTTTTCCCTCAACAATGGTGATCATCAGACTCTTATTTCCAGAATTTTATTGGATTCGAATTCCACCATTTGCCTCAGTAGGATTCAAACCTGGGTTTCAGTTCCAGCAATCACACCACTGGGCCATCACCTCCCCTCATTCTTGAAAGGAATTCCTGAAAGAGCGTTCCCAAAGAAACTCAACACTGCTGGGATATTCTGAATTGATTGGCACTGATGCCATCTTTAAAAGCTCATTGTTCTCCTGGACAAAGACTGTCATTCCAGAGCTGCCCTGCTTACTGCTGGCATTTACCCTAGACATGGCAGATAGGGGGAAATGGGTGCACCACTTTGTGGGCAGGAAGCTGGATTTCCTGCTGGGTGGAGTGGAGCTTCCCCCAGGACCAGCAGTGGAGGCTGAACCACAGCCCATGCCAGCCTGGTCTGAGATTCCCATCCAGGGTCAGTGCAATCTAGAGAAATACCCAGCATTGTCCTTTTCCACTCTGCCATAATAAACACCACTCTCCTCTCTTCAATACCTTACACTCTCTACCTCTGCAACTGCACCCACACCCCAACCAGGCTCATGATCGACCACTCTCACTATTGCCTGCCCTCATGCAGTAAGTCAGCCCACACCTGACTCCACAAGCAGTGCATGCCCTCTGCTCTGCCTTGTTCAGGACATGCTCCCTCCTGTCATGAGCTGTACCATCCACTTTCATCTCCTGTCTTACCTGTCCCTATCCCTTTCTCTCTCTCAGTCCAGAAGGAAAACAGTCCATAATAACTCAGAAAGTGTTAAGATGGATGCTGTTATTTGGCCCCTGACCTCTAATATGGAGAGGAGCCTGACTCTGACAATCCCAAGTGGCTGACTGACAGTGCCTAAGCTTCTGGACTGGTACTGGAGGCTGCCCTTGACTTACTATGCCAGGAACCTCTACCTGGAAACCAGCTTCCTTGACATGACTCAACACGATTGACAACCAAGACCGACTTCCTGGCTTTGTGTCCATGGTGAATTGCACAGCCATGCAGCATTAGTGTGAGTTTGCCCGAAAGGATAAAGTGCAAAAAGGCAATGCAGGGCAAGTGAACAGCCTATAAGCTGTTCAAATAGTTCACACTATGAACTGGATATATGTATCATAGAATCCCTACAGTGTGGAAACAGGCCATTTGGCCCAATAAGTCCACACCGACCCTCTGAAGAGAAACCCATCCAGACCCATTCCCCTACCCTATTATTCTACATTTACCCCTGATTAATGCACCTAACCCACACATTTATGTACACTATGGGCAATTTAGCATGGCCAATCCACCTAATCTGCACATCTTTGGACTGTGGGAGGAAACTGGAGCATCCAAAGGAAACCCACACACACACTGGGAGAATGATTAGATTAGATTCCCTACAGCATGGAAACAGGCCCTTCAGCCCAACAAGTTCACATTGACCCTCCGAAGAGGGTCATTCTCCTACCCATTCTCCTATCAGGCCCATTCTCCTATCCTATATTTATCCCTGACTAATGGACCTAACACAATGGGCAATTTAGCATGGCCAATCCATCTGACCTGCACATCTTTGGACTGTGGGAGGAAACTGGAGCACCCGAAGAAACCAATGCAGACACGGGGAGAATGTGCAAACTCCACACAGACAGTCACCCAAGGCTAGAATAGAACCTGGTGCTGTGAGGCAGCACACGCTACCCAAGAAAAACAAAAACAAAAACAGAAGTTCATGGAAAATCTCAGCAGACCTGGCAGCATCTGAGGAGAGAAGTCAGAGGTAAGATTTCAGGTCAAATGACCTTTCTTCAGAACTAATGGTAGCTGGGAAAAAGTTGGATTTTATGCAGAAGATAGTGTGGGGGAGGGAGTAAGGAGTAAACAATAGGTGGAGATTGACCCCAAGGACAGAGAAGAACAGTTGGACAGACAAAGGAGTGAATAACAAGCAGCTGAGGAGAATGAATAGCTGCTAATGGGGGACTATTAATGGCTAACAATGGGTTGTGTCTAATAGCATTCCTGATGAAGAGTGTATGCTCAAAACATCAACTCTCTTGCTCCTCAGATGCTGCCTGACTGGCTGTGTCTTTCCAGTGCCACACCTTTGACTCTGATCTCCAGCATCTGCAGTCCTCACTTTCTCCTGTGTATAATAGCAGACCATGTGATAGAAGGGCCTGGTGTGTGGGGTTGGGGTAAGCACATGGGAGAAGGTGCCTCAAGACCTCACTGCAGAGTTCCAAAGTGGAAAATGAGATGCTGTTCATCCAGCTTGTGCTGAACTTTCACTGGAACACTGCAGCAAGCCTGAGACGGAGATGTTGGCCAGGGTGATGCGTTGAAGTGGTATGGTGTGTGTCCCTGAGCGCAGTGTCCTAGCAGCAGCCTTAACAAAGTTCAGAAGCATAGTGTAAGTAGATTGGAGATGTACCATGAGGGTTATTATAGGCTGGCACGCGATGAATGCTAACTTCCATGGACATGGGGTGTGTGCGGCCAACGCCGATGGAATATGCCTAGAGATGTTGGTGCCTGGTGGTAAAACAGAAGACATTTGAAACTAACAGTGTCCTGAAGTTGCCAGGTACTCACTCCAACCTCCACACTGAGAAGGCTCAGCATCTAATTTGTTTGCAGCGGGTGGTAGGATAATGAAGCAATACTTTCAATGAATAAGGTCATTAACAAACATTAATCCATCTTAATAGGCAACTTGCTGCTCCCTCGCAAGAATCTTACCTGGAATTTAATTAAAAGCTGCATTCAATAGCTCTCGACAAGGAGAAAGGGCTCACTGGATTTCTCGAAGGATTCTACCACATTTCACATAGTAAGCAACGCCACTGAGTCCCATTATAAGGTTTCACTCATTGATATTCACAAAGTGATATGGTCCAAGGTATTACAACGGAGTTAAGAGATCATCCATTATCTGACTGAAGGCCAGAACAGGCTCAAAGGAGATAATGGCCTATTCTACGCTCTGTTCCCTTCTTCAACTGTTCCTTAAGTGAGTCCACTGTCTTGGTCTCAACCCCTGTCTGCAGGAGCCTATTGCTAAGCCTTTGTTTAAAAAAAAATAGATTTTGGTGTCGGTCTTAACCTGGCCCTTCTCAGTCTTGAGTCTGTACCTTCTTATCCCGTTGCTCAGATTGATCAGAAAAGTATTGTTCCTGGTTTACCTCTCTGTCCGATGCAGTATCCTACATTCTAACATGCATCTTTCTTGGATGAAAGCCCTGGTTTCCCAAACCATTCCTCATCCATCAGGAATCAGTCACATTGCTGAAAACTGTGATCGAGCTGTAACTGAAGCCTACACAGTGATGGCCAGGATTGGACACAATTCTGTCGGCACAGCCTGATCAGATCTTCAGCAGGACTCTTGGGCAATTGAAAATTGGTGATTTGATTGTATCCTGACTTAATCTTATTTGTTTTGTAAACTACCTTCTATTCTTCAGATTCAGTGAGTAATGTAACATTCCACATTCCTGTGCTTCTTTCAAATTCCCTCTGGGAAGTTCTATCCCATCCACATTGTCTTTTCCAATATTAACCTGTCCATTCTGACACTGCTATACAGTCCAAGCACAAATTCTGTCAGACTCTTTTTGTAAGATCTTCCCAGCTTCCAGTTATATTCTTTATCTCTCTCCCTGTCTCTCTCTCTCCCTCTCTCTCTTTACCCTTAGTGTTATCTAAAATATAACTACCCTCAGAGGAAGTGCAAATTCAGATTAATACCAGGAGTAGGAAGGCTTTGAACACAATGTCTTGGAGCACCTTATTAAGTAGATAGTCGTTTATTTTAAAAGGACCGTACTTTGAAAATACTCCTTACTCCTTGCCAACTTGCTAGTTGCTAATGCACACACATATCATATCCTTAATAACCCACTGACTTTACATTATAAAAGAGATTTCATGCAATAATTGATCAAAGTTTTTGCTGAATCTTAGCGGGAGAGGCAGTGGTGTACTTATAATATCGCTGGATTGGTAATCCAAAGGGGCCTAGGCTAGTATTCTGGGAATATGTGCTCAAGTCTCACTGAAATTTGAATTCAATGAAAAAATATGGAGCTAAAAGCTCAGCTAATGGAGACCAGCGAGATCAAACCCCATCTGGTTCACTGGTGTCCCATAGTGAAGGAAATTGACTAATATGTGACTCCAATCCAGTATCCCATCAGCAGGTCACCCTTTATTTGCACATGGAGAGTCCTTGACACTGATCCAGCTCCCTCAGAGCCAGCTCTCAGAGTGAACAGGATGCCTGACACTCCTGTTCTTATCTGTCAGCCAGGGCTCCCTGATTGACTTTGATTAACAGCCCCAATCAGGGAACTCATATTCCATGAGGTTCACCTGACTGACCTCATTACAAACACTGCAAACAGTGCTGTAGAGAATGCTTAACTGCCCTTTGATGTAGCTAGCAAGAAACTCAGTTAGGAATGGAACTTGCCTGTGATGCCCAGACCTCTTGCAAGAATAATTTTTTTTTAAATTGCCTTCACCGAGATATTGGTCTGGAGTATCTGTGGGCTGTGGGAACAACTATGGAGAATGCAGCAGAAACTCAGCAGCATCTGTGGAGAGCAAGCAGAGTTAATATTTTCGGAACTGGAAGGTGTTGGAAGCTAGGAGGAGTAAGAAGACAGATAGTGTAGAGATGCAATCTCATCAGGAATCTCCTCAAGAATCGATTTTACCAATAGTGCAATGCTCACTGTCTCTCTCTCTCTCTCTCTCTTTATCTCTCTCTCTCTCTGTGGAAGGGGCTAAAGTGAAAGTAAAGGATTTGCATCACAAGACTTACACATTAAGATGTGCAGGATTGCTCCTTACTTTTGCTTGTGGTGGTGGCCAAGCAGGTCTTCTTTATATTCTTCAAACAACACGTTATGATTTGTCTCTGGGGCATATGGTACTGTAACCGAGACATAGTGAAAGGCCACTGCACCAAAAGACCCTCCTTTCTCACCAAGTTCCTCCCTCGTCATCAAGTTCCTCCCTCCTCACCAAGATCCTCCCTCGGTGAGACATGCAATCTCGATGGTTTCCACTAAGAGGTTGTTCATTTTGCTCATGGGATAATTATCAACCCAATTGCTTTTAGCTGATTAAAGACAAAAATAATGGCAGAATTTGGAATGCAAAATAGACAAGCAGGAGGCTGGAAGAACATAGCAAGTCAGGCACCATCAGGAGGTGGAGAAGTCAACATTTCGGGTGTATCCCTTTTTCAGCTTAACCCTTAAAATGTCGACTTCTTCACCTGCTAAGGCTGCTTTAGCTGATTAAAGGCATTAAATACCTTTTATCGTCAGTGAGAACAGGGGCTTATGAGCATAGCTGAACCTGGGTTTCGTAACAAGAAAACTCTCAATGTTACAACAAGGGTATTGGTGACCTTTCAAGCTTGAATTGAAACAGTCTATGTTAGAAGAAAGAAATGATATTGCTGTATGCTTTGTAGCCTGAAAATAGAAAATAGTGATCTGTAACCTCAATAACTGTTCTTCTAGATGAATATGGATGGTGGAGCAGAGCAGAAGAGTTGTTCAAAATAATCAAAGTATACACTTGAGGTAAGGACAGTCTGGGTAATAGATGCAGGCCTTCAGTTACTTCAGACAAGTCTAGCACAATCAGAGCTGTGTCAACTCCTGAACCTTTAACCCCATGCCCTTTACTATGTAATAATAGTCATTCAGCTGTGTTGCCAAGTCATTACCTGATTTACCTCCCTGAGAACTGCTGAAATGTTTGTTGTCCTTTTTGCACTGATGTTTCCGGTTTGGCCTGTGCCTAAAGTAGAACATCTGCCATCTGCTTCTTTCACCAGCAGCTTCCTTCTCTGCACTGCACTGATTTTACTGGCTCCACTCAGCCTTGGCTTGGGAGAGTCAACTTTATGCTGTTTGACAAATGGTATTTAAAATAATCACGGCAAATTCTGTTTTGTGGTTTTGCTCTGTCCTGAGGAGTTAATTCCTATAGAAGACGCTATTGGTCATACACCCTAGCACAGAAAGATAATAAAAATGTATGTTCCTGTTTATTTGTATTGCATAACCCATTCAAGTTTACAGTTATATAAGGAAGCAATCTGCACAATCCCAACTTGCATGTTGTCACAATCCGGCATTTCTGAATTTGAACAGCTGGGCTTTTTTTTTGTGTGACAGGTGGAGCCAAGAGCTGATTTTAATGAGGAATGAATACTTTATTCTTTATTGCCAGTATCCAACAATTCTGGACGGATAGTGTAAGAGTATTCAATGAAGCAGATTATATTTGCCAGACAAATGGGCATCGCTGGAAATTTGAGACAAGAAACTCTATTCCATTTGGGCTGTGAGTCAGTGCTTTATGATCTGTCACTGTGTTGTGAGCTTTTGCCTCCAGCAAGGTATTTATACCTGAGGGGGCAATATTTAAGTTAGATCCGGTACTGTAAAAACTAGATGTGGGTACTGACAAAATCAATAGATATGTACTACAGCACCTAGTATATATTAAAGTCACAGGCACTTCAGTTAATATTAAGCTACTCAAGTACAAACAGTCACATGCTTCCACCAGCCTCTTACTGTGCAAATGGCCCAAGTGAAGATGGAGTCTTTTTACCTTCAGATCACATGCTATTACACAGTGATGATATTATGACCAATTCGCTTCAAGGGAGTGGCAGTGAGATATAACCCAACACTCTAAGGGTTAGCATTTAAATGCAATGTTTTGGGGTATAACCTATTTCCATTGGATTTCTGTCCCTCTTGTCCACACTGAACGTGGGTGGCACCGGCTTTGCCAGTATATATTGGCTAATATTATGTAATGTGGGCCACCTTCTTGAACTGCCATGGTCTATGTCATGTAGGAACACCCACAGTAGTTACTCTAGGTGAAACAGATAATTAAGAAGACAAATAGAATATTGTCCTCCATTGCTAAAGGGATTGAATTTAAAAGCGGGAGGTTATGTGCAGCTGTATCGCGTGCTGGTGAGGCCACACCTGGAGTACTGTATGAAGTATTGATCTCTTTACTTGAGAAAGGATGTACTAGCACTAGCGGGGTGCAAAGGAGGCTCACTCGGTTAATTTCAGAATTGAGGGGGTTGGCTTATGAGATTGAGTAGACTGGGACTGTACTCATTGGAATTTAGAAGAATGAGGGGGGATCATGTAGAATAGAACATAGAACAGTACAGGACAGTACAGGCCCTTCAGCCCTCGATGTTGTGCCAGCCTTTTATCCTACTCTAAGATCAGACTAACCTACATTCCCTTCATTGTACTAGTTTCCATGTGCCTATCCAAGAGTCGCTTAAAAGTCCCTAATGTATCTGACTCTACCACCACAGCTGGCAGTGCATTCCATGCACCCAACACTGTCTGTGTAAGGAACCTACCTCTGACATCTCCCCTAAACGATCTTGTAGAAACATATAAATTTATGAAGGGAATAGATAATGTTGAAGCAGGGCAGTGGTTTCCACTGATGGGTGAAACTAGAACTAGGGGTCATAGCTTCAAAATAAGGGAGAGCAGATTTAGGACTGCGTTGAGGAGGAACTTTTTCACCCAAAGGGTTGTTAATCAGTGGAATTCCCTGCCGAGTGAAGCAGTTGAGGCTACCTCATTGAATGTTTTTAAGTCAATGTCAGATAAATTTTTGAACAGTAGAGGTATTAAGGGTTATGGTGAGCAGGCGGGTGAGTGGAGCTGAGTCCATGAAAAGAGCAGCCATGATCTTATTGAATGGTGGAGTAGGCTAGAGGGACCAGATGGCCTACTCCTGCTTCTATTTCTTATGTTCTTATGCATAAGAAGGAATACCATGATTTTGACATAGTGGCAATGAAGAAGCAGTGTTATATTTCTTAGTCGAGTCAGGGTGTTTAGTGGCTTGGAGGGGAACTTGCAAATGATGAAGTACCCATGCATCTGCTGTTCTTGTCCTTCTAGGAGTTGGAAATTGTAAAATTGGAAGTTACGAGTTTAAAGGATGTTATCAAAGGAGCTTTGATAGGTTTCTGCAGCACATCTTGTAGGTTGCACACATTGCTGCTACTGTGCACTGGTGGTGGAGGAAGTGAATGTTTAAATTCTGATGGACTTGAAGGAAGTGCCTGTCTGGTTCCATACAGCCTCTGAGCCCTCCTTTATTATATTACCTATGGAATGGGACTCTGCTGGGCTTCTCTGGCTGTGGAGATATGCCTCTCTGACTGTGGAGCTGGTCGGGGCATCCATGCAGTGGGAATAATGTTGTGCAAGAATTGTAAATGGGTCCCACAATGTTGTGAACACACATGCTAAATGCGTGTGTCAAGAGGCAGCACATCATTGATGCAACAGACAATAGGACGATATGTGAACATTCCTCACTGAGTCCCAATGATTACACGCCTTCCAGTTTGGCAAAAGATTCAGCTGCCATGCAGTGGCAGCATTCCTAACTTGGAGTGGGAAGGCTGTGGGTTTAAATCCTACAAGTGCTGTGATGTTAGAGCTGATCTCATGGAGTTATATAGCACAGAAATAAAATCGTTGGTCCTACCAGTCCATGCCACCATAATCTCAAACTAAGCTGGTCCCACCTGCCTGTGCTCGGCCCATACCGCTCCAAGCTTTTCTTACTCAAGATTTGGAGATGCCGGTGTTGGACTGGGGTGTACAAAGTTAAAAATCACACAACACCAGGTTATAGTCCCACAGGTTTAATTGGAAGCATGTTAGCTTTCGGAGCGACGCTCCTTCATCAGGTGATTGTGGAGGGCTCGATCGTAACACAGAATTTATAGCAAAAATTTAGTGTGATGTAACTGAAATTATACATTGAAAAATTGATTGTCTGTTAAGCCTTTCATCTGTTAGAATACAGAAAGGCTTAACAGACAATCAATTTTTCAATGTATAATTTCAGTTACATCACACTATCACCTGATAAAGGAGCGTCGCTCCGAAAGCTAGTATGCTTCCAATTAAACCTGTTGGACTATAACCTGATGTTGTGTGATTTTTAACTTTCTTACTCAAGTACTTATCTAAATGTAAACATTGTAAACTATACCCATATCCACTACTTCCTCTGTTAGTTCATTCCACACACAAACTACTCTCTAAAGAAAATTGGCCCTTAAGTCTTTTTAAAATTTTCTCCTCTCACTGTAAAAAAATGCCCCCAGTCTTGAAATCCCCCACCCTAGTGAAAAGACACCCACCATTCACCTTATCTCTACCCACCATGATTTTATAAACCTCTAGGAGGTCAACTTGAACATTCTACACTCCAGTGAAAAAAAGACCAAACATAACCAGCCTCTCCTTATAACTCAAACCCTCCATTTCCAGCAACATCCTGGTGAACTTTTTCTGAACCCTGCCCAGCTTAAAAATGTCCTCCCTATAACAAGGTGACCAAAACTGGACACAGTGCTCCAGTCTCATTTGAATAAGATGTGAAGTCAAAAGGCTGTCTCAAGTAGAAATAAAGAAGGAAATCTTGTGGTCCTACATGAAGTGAGGAGAACTTCTCCCAGAAACCCAGTCAAAATTTATCCATAAAACTGATAATTTTGTCAATTATTTCATGCTTATTTGTGGGATCCAACTGCAAGGAAGTTGGTTGCTGTGTTTGCAAATATTATAACAGTGATTACACTTGAAAAGTAGTTTCATTTATGTAATCCTTTGGCATTGTGAAAGGTACTATACCAATGTAAGTTTTTCTTTATCGAACATCAAGTGCAGAGCAGGAACCATTTTATTTATTTATTGTTAAATAGAAACAGAAATTTTGAAAATCCTCATCAGGGTGAGAGAAACCAAATTAACGTTTCAGATCAATGACCTTTTGTCAGAACTTGACCTGCAGTTGTTAATGATGTGAATGCAATCATGTTATTCAAATGACCCATCTCCGAGTTTTGGCACAGGATCAGCATGGGTGGAAGTCCCAGCTTGTCAGACTTGGGAAAAAAAAGTATTACTTACAAGGTTTCTACCCTCAGAACTTTGTACTGCTTTGCTGCTAAACATGCAGTTAGTCATTATGTCATTAAGTAGGAAGCTGTTATAAAGCAAGATTACAGCTTTAGGGAATTATTCCCAGAAGACGACATGAATTCAGAAATCCTTCAATTGGTCTCGTTCAGAACATGTTGCAAAATGTGCTAAAAACCTTCATGAGAATGCTTGCTGGTTATGGCATTACATGATGGTGACTCCAGTTTCCATAACATTTTTAGCTATTCCATCATTGTCTATCATTTCTGACTGATTGTCACTTGTCACAGTTACAGTGTGGTAAATGCTCCTTGTTGTCATAAACCTGAGTCTTGTCATAAAGCATGAGAGGAGCTTTATGGTACAGATTTGATAATGATTGCTCAACGTTCCCATATTGCAGTATCTGGCTCAGATGTAGGAGCATGCACTGAGTTCCATTGAACCACATTGCAGGGGGAAATGAGATTTCAATGTGGGTCGCATAGGAAAGCTCACTATTCCTTTTGCTTCTATGACTGTGTTCCTCTTCACAGCAGCCACCATCGAGGATTGTGGGACCACCTAGACTCTGAAACTCTGCTGATGATCCTCTATAATTGGCATACGAGAAGTGCATACTCTCTCAGTGGGAAGCCACATTTGAAGAAAGCGCGAGCCGGGGATGTTCTGTATTCATATTTTAGTTAGTTCCTAATGAGGTCTGAATTCTTGCCAACACCACCAGCTTGCTATTAGCTGTGCTGCGATTAGCTGATGGGATATATAGTTCTACATCAAACAATAATTTTGGAACTAATCAGAAGTTTAAAGTAATAGGTCCAACTTTGATTGCACTAATAAAAAGGCAACATTTTTTAAAGGAAACTAATTGCCGCAGAGTTCATTGTGTAGAGTTGTTTTGTCTATTAATCACAGACCTACTTGAAAGACCTATTGAAATCTTGTCTATAACAGGAAAGCATATATTGTTAATCTTCAATCCAAAGGGCATAAAATTGTTGAAGAAGATAGCACCAGAAGATATTTGCCTATTACATAAACACAATATGGGGCGCTATGATAAAAATATCACTCATATAGATTTGACTGGCATGCACTTTGACAGAAATGTCACCACACACTCGGCTAATCTGCAGAGTTATCCATGAACAGCAAATTGGAATCGCTCGGCTTACTCTCCTTACAGCAGTGAAGGTTTAAGTGGAGATTTAAACAGAGGTGTGCAATGAGGTATTTTAAAAGGTTAAATGGGGAGGAATTTTCCTCTGCTTTATTTAAAGTAGTTAGCAAAAGAAACAGAACAGACTTGAAAAATGAAAATAAGGGAACATTACTAATTGCTAATCTTTTAGTTTGCAGCATGGGAATGATGTACAGTGAAAAAGCCAAAAGAACTGTAGATGCTATAAATCAGAAACAAAAATAGAAATTGCTGGAAAAGCTCAGCAGGTCTGGCAGCATCTGTGGAAAGAAATTGGGATTAACATTTCAGATCGAGTGACCCTTGCTCAGAATTCATAAATGGTGTAGCTTTCTTCTGCTCTTGAAGATTAAATAATTTTATACAGCCTTCAATAATATTATTTCATAAGAACAAAATATTATGTGAAAAATGTTGGTTGCATTATGGTGTTTACATTTGCTTTTCTATTTCATGCGTAATCATTTCTTATTCCTTTCTTTCCATCCATTTTCATACATGGTGAACTATTCTATTTTAACCAAATTAAACAACTGATTTTTTAAAATTGATCATGATTTAACCAGATATTGAGATTTTCAACGGAGCGTAATTCTATTATCAAATCCCAGCCAGACACTGGTCAAATATTTGTTTTCATAGAAAGTGCCATTAGAGATCTGATACAAAGAGCAACATTTGAATGCTTTCATTTTGAGTGATTATAATGTCACTTTGTGTTGTCTCACTCTTGATATCTGATTCTATAGTTTTCAGTGTTTGTTTTAAATGTACACAAAGGTTTTGGTGGCTGTGGCTGTGGCCTCATTAGAATGAAGAATGTTCACAGTGGGAAGTGGAAACTTTGCAATTCAGTTCCGTAGTATCAGTTCCGAGCATACTGAAGCCAAATCAAGCACATTTCGATGAAGATTAAACTTCCTCACAGCCACAGGAGAGAGGGCTGTGACATTTTCCATTTCCCACATTAATAGCACTGTGAACCTTGTCACATTTGGCTAAATGAGGGACAGTTTACTGCAGTGTGTTACCAAAAACATTGTTTAATGAATCAGATTTTGTGAAGTTAAAAATCACACAACACTAGGTTATAGTCCAACACGTTTAATTGGAAGCTAGCTTTCAGAGCAACGCTCCTTCATCAGGTGGTCTTCAATCACGTGATGAAGGAGCAGCGCTCTGAAAGCTAGTGCTTCAATTAAACCTGTTGGACTATAACCTAGTGTTGTGTGATTTTTCACTTTGTGCACCCCAGTCCAACAGCATTAAGTAGTTTATTGATGCGATTGATGGATTTTATTTCTCATCCTGCTGATCCAGACTGATTCTGAGAAGATTTAAACAGGAGCTGTTTATTTTGAATGCCTTCAATTGATTGTATTAACAGTGGCACACTCCATCCAGATATATATAATCATTGTGAGGAGAAATAAGGCCTGATCAATAAGGCTTGGAGTCTCTTCCTTTAACACAATCAGGAAGTTGAACATGAAAATGCAGCCAATGTTGTGATTGTTGATGTTCATGTCCAGTTAAGCCCATGTACACTCTTTATTTTATGAGAATACACCCAAATTTAAAATGTGGAAAAATGAGTATCAATCAACATAAACAACTATATCCAAGATTCTGTCAGATATATGTCAATATATTTTATCTTTGACTTTAAAAGTAAAAGTTTTAACCCATTTCATCACTTGTTCAAATATCTGCAATGGTGGGGGGGTACCAGGTTAATTTTTAAATATTGCGAGTAAGAGACGTGAATTTGAAGGTCCTCATCTTGCACTCATCAGGAGTAACATGCAAGAAGCAAACTTGGAAAAGAAACACCACAGAGCCAGAGAGTCATAGTTTGCGCATGACAGATTGCAGCAACCAACTGTTAACTGTTAATATTTATTTGCTGGAAAAAAACATGGACAAGGCAAGTCAACTCTGATTGGATGGTGTGTTGCTATGGAGAATACAGTGGAGTTTGCAGTCTTTGCTCAAAGCAAAAGTTGTAATATATCGGTTAATTCATTTTGCTTACAAAGAAGAGGGTCCTGTGGGGTAATATATGTGCAATTCTGACACATTCCCTCCCTAGCAGCATTGAGAATCAAAATACTACACATGGACTACAGTAGTTCAGGGACGCAGCTCACCACCATTTTCCCAAGGTCCGCTAGGGACAACAAATAAATACCAGTCAGCCATGACACCCACATCCCAACAGTGAGTCTGAAAAAAAATCCACAAAAGACAGAACTGAGGTGTGGTGAATCAGGTTTTCTCAAGTTTAATGCTTACATAATTAATATTCAGGTTCTTACATTACCGAATGTACCAAACAAAGTTAGACATTGAGAAAACTGGATGTGGAAATCAGAGCAGCTACCTGGAAAATTCAGCTCACTGCTTGCTTTAAAAGACATCCATGGTTGTGTAGGAGCAAACAGCAGTCGCAACTTCACACACCCCTCATCTTCAGGCATTACTATCCAGCATTTGTCGTGACCTCATGACCATCATACACCTCTCTGACTGCTGCACAGCACAGGTTGGCATTGCAGAGTACACCAGCAACAAATATTTAGAAAGCTGTATCAGGAAGACATTGCATGCATGGAAAGGGGCCCAGCTTTTGGATTCGGTTAGGTTGCATCTCAAGGCTACTTGCTTGCTCGCTTAATCTCACTCAATTAGCTTACAACATCCATGCCTTGCCTTGCATTGCTGTGCTAATTAGCACAGTCATATAACCGTGACTGGAGTCAGCTTGCTCAGCAGCCCTCAGTCAAGAGGACAAACACCTTGCTGTGTGCTACATCAATCTCACATCTGCAAGCAAGTAGCCACGTCTCAAAGCCGTAGTAGCTCTCACTGAAATCCATCCCAAACTCAGTTGGAATCTCCTTCTCAACCATTCCCCTTGCCTGAGGTATGGTGACCCTCAGGTTAAACCACCCCTAGTTGTCTCTTTCTCTCTCTCTCTCTCTCTCTCTCGCACCCGTACTAATGAGATAAGGTCATGACAATTTTACTTTTTCACCTGGATTGAACAGATTGCCTTATGTGGAAAGGCTAAACAGGCTTGGCCTGTATCTCAAGAGTTTAGAAGAGTCAGAGGTGACTGAATTGAAACAGATAAGATCTTGAAGGGACTTGACTGGGTGAGTGTTGAAAGGATGGTTCCTCTTGTGGGAGAATTGAAAATTAGGGATTATATTTTTAAAATAAGGGGGAACCGATTTAAAACAGAGGTGACAAAGCATTATTTTCACTCAGTGGTTTGTAAGTCTTTGGAATTCCCATGATGGCCCAGTGGTTAGCACTGCTGCCTCACAGTGCCAGGGACCTGGGTTTGATTCAAACCTCAGGTGATTGTCTGCGTGGAGTTTGCACATTCTCCCTGTGCCTGTGTGGGTTTCCTCCCACAATCCAAAGGTATGCAGGTAGGTGAATTGGCTGTGCTAAATTGCCGTAGTGTTCAGGGATGTGTAGGCTGGGGACATTAGTCAGGGGGAAATGCAGGGATCTGGGGTGGGTTTCTCTTCAGAGGGTTGGTATGGACTGGCTGGGCAAAAGGGCCTGTTCCCACACTGTAGAGATTCTATGATTAAACAGCAGTGGATACAGATTCTTTTTAAGGCAGAAGTAGATAGATTCTTGATCACCAAGGGATGAAAGATTATCAGGGATCTGCAGGAATGTGGAGTTAAGATTACAATCAGATCATCTATAATCTTATTGAATGGGGGAGGAGGTATGAAGGATGGAATGGCCTACCCCTGTTCTTAGTTTCTCTGTTCAAACATGTTTGGACCCAGGGCATCTAAATCTTTTTTCAAAAATTATGCTTGTAATTCCAATGTGAGAAAAATTGAATCCAAAATTCGTTATTTTCCAAGCAGGATGCCAAGCAGAGATATAAATTTGTTCACCTGACAAAGAAGTTATACTCCCAGTAATATTGTACTCAGTTTTAATTGTTAATGATATTGTGGTGATGAGCAAAAACAATGAGGAGCACAACCAAAATTAACACTCACTGATGGCAACTGCTCATTGGGAAGCATTGATCTTCAACACCAAGAGAAATGAAGGTTCAGGTAAACATTTTTGGCTCTGTCTGATCGGGTTATGGGATCCATCTCAACCCAGGTAAAGTCAAAAATGTACAACACTTCCCAACTCCCCAAGGAAAAGAAGACCTGTAGACTTTGTAAAGCAGTGAGCAGCCATTTTAATCAGCCTGTTGTAATATGCTATGATACACATCTGGTGCAGGTGGCACCTGAACCTGGATCTCTTCACCCAGAGATTGTGACACCACCTCTGTATCACAAGGGCCCATGGTTTCAATTTCCCACAATACAAAACTCTTTTTAAATAAAGTCAAAAATCACACAACACCAGGTTATAGTCCAGGTTTAATTGGAAGCACACCAGCTTTCGGAGCGACGCTCCTTCATCAGGTGATTGTTGGACTATAACCTGATTTTTAACTTTGTACACCCCAGTCCAACACCGGCATCTCCAAATCATGACTTTTTAAATAAAGCATTGTTGCTAAGAGAGCTCTTAAGAAAAGAACATACCATATATGGATGTTGGCATTAATTAAACAGGCGTTGTCACGTGTACCATCTTCGAAGTCAATGCATCTCAGGAATGGACACTGGACACAGCTCAGGCGAGAGACACTCAATTTGAGAATACTCACGACATTTCCATGAAAGTTTTGAAACCAAACATTGATGAGACCTCAAACCTAATACCTTTCAAATGTACATGGTTAAGAGCCACACCCTTCCACACAGTTATCTATGAAAACTATCAGGCTGCATACATTTCAGAGAGTGAGCAATGAAAGATCAGTTCCATTGATAGCCAAGTACATAATAAGGAGGAATCAATGACTTCGCACAAGCAGAATTAAGAGAAAAGATAGAACATAGAACATAGAACCATATAGCACAGTACAGAGCCTTCAGCCCTTGATGCTGTGCTGACCTTTCATCCTACTCTAAGATCAAACTAACCTACATAATCTTAATTTTACTCTCATTCATGCCCCTATCCAAGAGTCACTTAAGTGGCCCTAATGTACCTGACTCTACTAGTACCGCTCGCAGTGCATTCCATGCACCCACCACTCTGTGTAAAGAACCAAACTTGACATCTCCTCTAAACCTTCTTCCAATCACCTTAAAATTATGCCCCCTTGTGATAGCCATTTCTGCCCTGGGAAAAAGTCTCTGGCTATCCACTCTATCTATGCTTCAGCATCTTGTACACCTCTGTCAAGTCACCTCTCACCCTTCTTCACTCCAATGAGCCCTAGTTCCTTCAAACTTTCTTCATAAGACATTCCCTCCAGTCCAGGCAGCATCCTGGTGAATCTCCTCTGCACCTTCTCTAAAGCTTCCACATCCTTCCTATAATGAGACACCCAGGACTGAACACAACATTCCAAGTGTGGTCTAACCAGGGCTTTATAGAGCTGCAGCATAACCTCGAGGCTCTTAAACTCAATCCCCCTGGTAATGAAAGCCAACACACCACATGCCTTGTTAACAACCCTATCAATTTGGGTGGCAATTTTGAGGTCTACGGATATGGACCACAAGATCCTCTGTTCCCCCACGCTGCCAAGAATCCTGCCTTTAATCCTGCATTTCTGCATTCAAATTTGACCTTCCGAAATGAATCACTTCACACTTTTCCAAGTTGAGCTCCATCTGCCACTTAACACTCAGTTCTGCATCCTGTCAATGTTCTGTTGCAACCTACAACAGCCCTCCACACTATCCACTCAAATTCATGTCATTGGTAAACTTCCTAACCCAGCCAGGTAAAAACAATACCTGCAGATGCTGGAAACCAGATTCTGGATTAGTGGTGCTGGAAGAGCACAGCAGTTCAGGCAGCATCCGAGGAGCAGTGAAATCGACATTTCGGGCAAAAGCCCTTCATCAGGAATAAAGGCATTGAGCCTGAAGCATGGAGAGATAAGCTAGAGGAGGGTGGGGGTGGGGAGAGAGTAGCATAGAGTACAATGGGTGAGTGGGGGAGGAGATGAAGGTGATAGGTCAGGGAGGGGAGGGTGGAGTGGATAGGTGGAAAAGGAGCAAGGCAGGTTGGACAAGTCCGGACAAGTCAAGGGGACAGTGCTGAACTGGAAGTTTGAAACCAGGATGAGGTGGGGGAAGGGGAAATGAGGAAGCTGTTGAAGTCCACATTGATGCCCTGGGGTTGAAGTGTTCCGAGGCGGAAGATGAGGCGTTCTTCCTCCAGGCGTCTGGTGGTGAGGGAGCGGCGGTGAAGGAGGCCCAGGACCCACATGTCCTCGGCAGAGTGGGAGGGGGAGTTGAAATGTTGGGCCACAGGGTGGTTTGGTTGATTGGTGCGGGTGTCTCGGAGATGTTCCCTAAAGCGCTCTGCTAGGAGGCACCCAGTCTCCCCAGTGTAGAGGAGACCACATCGGGGGCAACGGATACAATAAATGATATTAGCCTTCCACTTTCCCATCCAAGTCATTTATAAAATTCACAAAGAGCAGGGGTCCCAGAACCCTGCGGAACACCACTGGTCTCTGAGCTCCAGGCTGAATACTTCCCATCTACCACCATTCTCTGTCTTCTATGGACCAGCCAATCCAGACAGCCAAATTTCCATGCCTCCTTACATTCTAAATGAGCCCCCCATAGGGAACCTTATCAAAAGCCTTGCTAAAATCCATGTACACCACCTTCACTGCTCTACCTTCATCAATGTATTTTGTTACATCCTCAAATAATTCACAAAGGCTTGTGAGGCATGACCTGTCCTTCACAAAGCCATGTTGACTATCTCCAGTCAAATGATGGGTTTCCAAATAATCATAAATCCTGTCTCTCAGAATCCTGTCCAATACTTTGCCCACCACAGATGTAAGACTGACTGGTTTGTAATTCTTTGGATTATCCCTATTTCCTTTCTTGAAAAAGGATATAACATTTTGCCACCCTCCAATAATCTGGTACTGCTCCAAACATAATTTCGCAGAGGAGATTAGGAGTACCTAAACAGATAGGCAGTGGTGACTGTTGAAGTTATGTTTCAGAGGGAATCAGTCAAGTATTTAAAAGTAAACAATAAATAATAAAAATCCAGGAGATAGATTTCAGTGCATAACTCTGCATTAAACGATCCAGTCCAGCAAGATGGAGTAAATAGCCTGTTCTTTTCTTTGTTTACTATGTATCTTTCAACGCTTGGTGTAGAGCGTACCTGCTGCTAAAACAACTGATTGAGAAATAAAAACAGCATGTCTTCATTCCCAGCCTTGCTTCATTCATGAAAGGTCTTCCAAGCTCTGAATCAAATCATTCTCTAATTGAGTGATAGATGACTGTGTGCAAGCTCACTGGTCCAAGATGTCTCGCAGCAGATGCATAGCCTCAAGCTGTCTTAAAGATAGGATCTTAGTTAGAGAGGGAGGTTCTGGGTTTGACCTTTCCCACCCTTCCTGCCTGTGCCTTATCACAGTTCTGAGCTATTTCTTTCTGGGTCACAAGGTCTTAAGCAGAAAGAGGTTCTATACCTGATCCAAAAGAACAAATGGTACAGAACAGTGGGTATCAATCTGAGGATTTTATTTTACAGGTAACGCACAGCATTCCTTTTTCAGTCTGACTGACGCCTTAAAGAGAACTGCAATTTTCTCACTGAGAGCAAAATGCTTTGCACAAATACATATGGCTTTGTAATTGGTACAGGGGCCCTTCATGCTTTCATACAAAATTCCTTTGTGTATTATTTTAATATTGTCATTAATCCTTTAACGTCCCTGTTAAAATAGTGGATGATGAAATTTCATATTAACAACCCTTTGTACATAACCTGACTTCAAGGCCATTGAGGATCCTCAAAGTTTCCTGGGAAATCTGTTTCATGCTTGCTCATGAATTAATCCATTGCTTTTACTGGTAGAGAGAGGAAATGTATTTAATGGTGCAATCTGAGGGTAAAATCAATGATATCATGCTTTAAGCAGAACGACACAGAGTGTGAGTTAGAGAATCTCCAACCTGTGCTGTCTATGAGCGTGGTTCCCTGCTGTTAACCCTGGCATCACTCCAGTTACTCTATTATTGTGCTGTTGACAATTGCTTTTCTTTTCAACTGTTCTTATAATAGTTTTCTTCCCCCTCCCCCCCCACCCACCATCCCTCACCGCTATCTATACACCACAAATGCAACAATTATAGTTTATATCTACAATATTCTCCGTCAGATAGTAGAATTAATACTGGGAACATTTTGTGCACAGCAACATTTCTGCGGACTAAATGAAATTCAGACTTCACACACAACGCACTTTCAATTAACTGGAATAATCTGTCATGCACCTTCCCTAAACCTACGTACATTATAGCCAAGAAACTATGTGTGGGTATTGTCACTACGGAAATATGCCTGTCAATTTGCATACAGTAAATTGTCACAAACAGTGCTGAAATAACTGTGAAATTGCCTTTGTTTCAGGTGCTGTCAGACAGATTTAGATTAGCTGAGGCACTGGGCAAATGCTGGCTGCTATCCAGTCTCAAGACTAATATGATTTGGATTGGTAACACATCCTAGTGACCAGGTGTAACTAGTATTATGATGCAGCAATTCTGGGTACCTCATGCCTATACAGTCATACAAGTGAATGAGAGAGTGACTTGTAACTGTATAGTCACATCCCAGGGAAGAATTCAACACCCCAAGGTGAGTAAAGAAGTAAACTATGCAAAGTAATTGCGTTTTAAAGCTGTTTAAAGCAATATTACCAATTTTAACATGTTTATTAGCAAATTAATAGTAACTTAGCATTTATGCTGGCTAATGTAATGCCTGTAAACAGGAACATAGAGCTCAAAGGGGGGCTTTTCCAAGGTGTTGGATAATGGAACCTTAATTGGGAGGAGACATGCATGATACAGCAACTGTAATAATTTATCATCTCAAAATGCTTAATAAAACAAAATCTGAACATCAACAGCTTAACATTTTCTGCTATAATTCTCTTTTATTAATTCTTGCTCACCTGCTCAGTCCTATATGAGTCTCCTGTTGGCTTGATATTGCTAAGCTTAGCTTCATGTAGCTTCCCTCACTATCAGATCTCTGTTTTGTGAAATTTCTGACAGGGGTATTTGTTCACGAACACTGAGGAGCTTTGAATTTTGAAGACACCCTTAATTAGCGCATGATGAGTAGTAAAGCAGTCTGATAAATGAAAAGCAAGTGCACCACAGTCACCCATCTATGTCAGACATCGCAACTACACATAAGGCCCAGGTTGAGTCCATTATTCTGTGTTGAATTAGCTTACCTTCAATGGGCTGGAATCTGGATTGAAGCATCCCTGGTTTGTGGGTAATAAAAACGCTGAGGCAAGCTTCTTTTTCCTGAACACTAGTGATGTTTACAGGAATGCTCATGTTATGTGGCTGTTGTTTGAAGACAGGATTAGGCTTGACTGTTATAGAGGCCATAGAGATTTATAGTGTGGAAACAGACCCTGCAGCCCAGCTTGCCCATACCCCCCAGTTATCACAATTAATTTAGTCCCATTTGCCTACATTTGGTCCATATCCCTCCATAGCTGTCCCATCCATGTATCTTTCCAAATGTGTCTTAAATGACAAAATTGCATTTGCCTCAATCATTATCTCTGACAGCCCATTCCAGACACTCACCACTCTCTGTGTGAAAGAATTGCCCCACTGGACCCTTTTTTGTCTCTCCTCTCTCACATTATACTAT